>NC_134357.1:17614043-17926366 GCF_048569485.1 Anomaloglossus baeobatrachus
TACAATTACAAGTGCTGGTATATACTGTGTCTAAGGAAAATACACTGAATATGCAATATACATATATACATGTTAGTAAGAAACAAAAGCATTCACAAATATGTGAGTTAGTTCACATCTACTGAACTATATAACTGAGTCTATGAAATGGCTGAATTAAGTATTTTTGGATACTCAATTCTTTATCCTCAACAGTCCCCCCTAAAGACTTACTTCTGCCATTTCTAAATTCTAAGGGTACTGTGTTCCCTTAGGAAGAGAGGTAGAAAGATCTGTTGAAAAACCTGCCTAACTGAACGTTGAAACATGGGCGGAAAGGGGAAAGGGGTTTTCTTCACCGGTTTGAGACCAAGGACTCCTAGGCGAGTCCTCACCCTTTGTAGTTGGACTTTCCCATGTCTCAAGGTTCTCTAAGTCCTCTCTTCTAACTGTTCTGGCAATGCTGGTCTAAGACTGTACAGGGTTTTCTGAAAAGGATAAGTATGAGCAGAACGCTCAGTGCAGCTCCGGTTGATTAACCCTTCTACAATGCGAGGTGTGGATCCATAGATGTTTCTGTGGTTGGATCAGCTCCTCTAGTGTTGACTCATGGCTCTTTCTCGCTTGTCCTTTAGGATCAATCAGTCTCCTGTCTGGAGACCATATGCTAATAGCTCTGATTTAAGATCTGGAATTGGAGAATACACCTGTTTATCACACTATTCAGTCAATTATATAAAAATATACATGCCTGTGCTAAACCAAAAAACATCTTACATAAAGACCTGCTTATTGCAAAAAGAAAACCATATACATTTTATACACCATTTACTAGTTTCCACTTTTCTATAAAATATACACTTTTTGTAAACACATTTTTCTTTACATACCACCTTCATGTGCTGCTCAACAATAATGTCGTTTTCTGCACTGGAATGCCTCTGACCAAACCTGCAGAGAGATTTACACAACACGCACAGACTTGCATACAACGTGCTCATGATATACATCTATAATCAGTTTGCAGTCTCTAAGAATGGGTAGAGCAGGTGCAGGATGTTTCTACGGACTCTTTACAGTTTTTTTCTCACTTCGTTCTAGGCACTTGTCTCACAAGACTGGGTGAATCTGCCCACCTGGGTACTGAACCCTGGCGTCACCAAAGCACACACTGACAATTGTCTTTCACAGATGTTACCTGGGCCATCATTGAGAAGAGCTCTCATGGCAGAGAAAGCTTACCACCCTTTGTCCACAGACCTTCTTCAGTCAGCTGGCTCCCTGCATGTCACACTCCATTCCTTGTTGCTTTGCTTGTTCCTGTAGGGATTTAAGAACACAAGGAGTGACAGAAATCACTGACGTGACCAATGTCACCAAGGCATGGTCGGTATTGGTGAAAGACTCTCAACTCTAGGCCCGTTCACTGCTTCTTGGTCAGCTGCACCTGTGCGAGGATCTCCATCCGAATCCATCAGCTCAGATCTAGACTTTCTTTTCGGCATACCTAATTCATTTGACAACAGGAAAAAATCTACAACCTACATACACCTCTAAAGACTCTTACCCACTCCTGTTCTACCCATCAAGAGAGGCATTTAATGCATCACTGTCTCCTGTATCAATAGGATTGGAGGGAGTGGTCGAATTTAGACTACCTCATGTGGTGTAAACAGCTGCATATCCAGTGCAGAATCGACCACCATCTGATTTCATCTATAAAAACAAAAACTAAAAAATATACATTAGATCATTCTTATAACTTCATCTCTGATCATAATACAGTTAGTGGTCATCTATACCTCACATGACTGAGAATACTAAATAAATAAACAAACAAATAAATAAACAAATAAACATATAAGACAAGACTTTCCTATTTCAGTTAACAGATATACCTCATAGTAATCTAATAAACATAACCTATGGGAAAAAGGTCAGCTTCAAAACCTATCTAATATGCCTGCTGCGCCCTCGAAGAAACTGGAGAATATAATTAATACCTTATTCCCCCCTTGTTTAATTGTTTATTTACCAATATGGCAAAATTCATCGTTTTTATACTGGTATTCCCTAAAAGAAAAGATAAAACAGCAGGTAATAAATTAGCCACATACTAAAACCTAAAAAGAACAAACACTGAAAATAACGTACATCTCACAACACTATACATTACTGGGAAATTTTAAAACTTTACAATAATCACTGTATCCATAAAGAAAAGAAAAACCTTTCATAGTAGAAACGACTGAGACATGATGAAATGACAGCTGTGACTGGGCGACTAACTTGCAAAAATATATAAATGGTTTAGAAATAATCGTAAAAACAGAAAAGGTGATAGAGTCACAAAATAAAAATATATTGTTCAAATAAATCGCCATTAAACACAAAACAAAACAAATTACATCGCACATCCCATGAAATCTAATATTCCCTATTCCGGTATAAACAGCAAACTAAAAATGGGAAATCCTGAACTCTAAGGGTTAAACCAAACTTACGTCACTATTGGAAAAAGACACATTCCATCAAGACACATTCCAACTTTGTCTCTTAAAAGCGAGACAGGAAGAAGAAAAAAAAACCTCATCCTTTGTTATAACAAAGACATAGCAGTGAACACATCCATTTCCCATATCTACATTGGATGCATTATACATGTTTCCTAATTCCTTTTTACAAATGGATTTGATACATTTTGACATCAGTAGGGGTAAGTCGTTTACAATTTTTGTTTTAAATTAACTAACACAGTACAAAGATATATATATATTTACCTTCCTCTATTTTATTTTATGATATAATGCTGCAGGACTTCTAAAATACCAATTGATTTTATGTGAACAGATCTGTTTCCACATCATTTCTGTAAAAGTTTCACTTACTTATCTTTGACTTGCATGTATGGGATAGCTGAGTAAACAAATATACTATTTATACTTATTCAAATATGTTAGTCAATTATACCACAGAACACCTCCCACCGGGGATGGGTGGAGAGTCTTAGACAAAGAGCCATTGCGAGGGGTGTGGCTTATGAGGTGTACTGCCATCAGTGGGTGTAGCAAGACGGCTGCCACAGGAAGTTCTAGGCACCTGACTTCCGGGTGTAGCATCCATGTTGTGACTCTCTGGGTGTACTGGGAGTGGCTGGAACTACGTAGTAAACCAGGGATACTTTTAGTGCCTGGAAATTTGCATTTCAGCATACAAAGGAGAGATTTGATTAGCACCAGATATGATGACTTCTAGAGCAGAACAATGAGGCACCGCTAGAGAAAAACATTTAGTGATTCTACAAACAGCAACAGACAGTGAATGGGGTCTTTGTTCTTCATTATAAACTCACTACAGATTAATCTGAACTTCAATACATGGGTTGCAGCCTGCCATCTAATGGTAGTCCAACGATATTACACAACTTTTTGCAATCTTTTATATTTTTTCCGTTTTTTGTAACTAGGGCGACAGCGTTCTCAGCTCCTACTAAAAAACAATCCCTTCTTGAACAGAGTATACAGTGCTCTAGCTGGATTGGCCACATCCAACTGAACCCTCTTCCCACTTCCCTACTATGCAATAAGGACATACTGCGACGTCCAACGTACGAATACAATACCGTTCCTCGTACGTTCCTATTTTTCCGGCGTCTCACATAGCAGTGCATGAGTTAATACTCAGGGGAATACGCTGGTTCAAAACACTTTTCTCCACCACCGGAATCCCTCCCCCTCTTTTCCGTGTAAGAGGACGCACTTTTTCAGCGTCCAACACGTGGATACTAATACCGTTCTCCACGTGTTCCTATTTCCGGCTATAAACAGAAATCGATGTGTTTTATATATAAAAATAAAACACTGGAGGACACGCCAATTCCCTTATCTCTCTGTTCCAAAAACAAACCAACGATTACAAAATGCTGAAAAACGCATAAACTAGTTAATTTCTCTCAAATCCAAACCAAAATAACACTTGTCTTTCTTTCAAATCATTACAACTCTGATTGCTCTACTATACAAAGGCTGCAGGCATCTCCTGTATGTTAGCCCACTGACCCCTCCTCTCTCCTCGCTCCAAAGAGCTGCGCTGTTTTAACCCCCGGCATCTGCCTCTTCACCCTCCACCCCCCTTCTTCCTTTGTTCACAGCGAAGAAGAAAAAACTACAGGCAATTAACTCTCCGAGAACCAAACAGAGAAATCACAAGCTTGATTAACTATACACTTTATACAACCCAACAGCTACTCAAAAAACACCCCATTTCTAATTACAGACAGCCGGATACTTTAAAACCTACCACTAGCCCCTATGGGAGCTGGGTCCTTCTAGCCCACCGGCGGGTGACAGTCACACCGTTAGGTCTCCGGTGCACTACCATTCTCCGGACTAGTGACCACCCCCTTTCGCCAGGTGTCTCTCGAACCACAGGTAAAACAGCACACACAATGTATATGATGGTTACCTGCGAAATGAAGGGTGATCAATCCTATCAAGCGACACCTGGATACTTGTGGAGTAGCCCCAGATGTCCGGAAAGTGGAAGCTCTGACTCACCCTTCTCGGTAGTCCCATCTGGGGTGCCAGTTGTCAAGGTCAGAATGACGATGATGATGAGACTCAAAGGATCTCTCGATATCCGGCTGCTGCTTCTAATTAAAATGTCATGTGTGCACACGAGAATGAAAAATAACTGCACAGCAAGTCAGTTATGTCTATCTCCATGACTGGCTCTTGACCAAGTGTGTTCTTTATTGTTTAAAAGAAACTCTAGACCAAACAGTAAGGGGGTGTGAACAAAAGTTTTAGTCCAATCAGGTATCGTAGGTCAGGGCTTCATGACGTAGAGAGATCTACATATCCTTCTTGGATTGGACAATCCAGGCTTCAGGAATTTCCTTTGTCCATCTGTCTTGGGTGTAGAACAGGAAATAGCAGCCATCTTTACAATTACAAGTGCTGGTATATACTGTGTCTAAGGAAAATACACTGAATATGCAATATACATATATACATGTTAGTAAGAAACAAAAGCATTCACAAATATGTGAGTTAGTTCACATCTACTGAACTATATAACTGAGTCTATGAAATGGCTGAATTAAGTATTTTTGGATACTCAATTCTTTATCCTCAACAGTAGATGATGAGCATTTCCCATGGCGTCTGTGGCACATTCAGCGCTTGTGATCAGAGCTCTATACTGCACGTGTGTCCTTTGTTGCCAGTTGTCTGTGGCTGATCAGACTGATACATTGTAGCTGCACTGACACATTGCAACAAACTATCAGGACTGGAGAGATTTATAGCTGTAGCGTAAACACCAGGGATGTTCAGTTCTCCCTCCACTTCTCTTATAGTTACTATCTATACATTTTTGAATGTAGCAGAGCTGACTTTGTCTTTTGCAGTTATCTGTGGGTTTACATGGGACTGCAGGTAAATACACTGATCCACTCACTATTCACAGAGTTAAGTGACACATTCAGCTCTTCTCCATCTGCATCTACTTTACTTTCCTCTATCACAGCCGGTATGTCAGATTATACCTGAGGTGCGGAAATTACCAGTGTTACTAATGGGAGCCTGAAATGCGTCACTGTGGCCACATTGTGGGGTCTCTGGCTCCAGGGAATTAGGTTAGTGCCATCCCAAAGGGGAGGCTGGAGGGTCCTCAGCAGACGGAGCTTCATGCTGGACCTTCACTGTCAGGGCTGAAACTCAGCCACATTATATAGAGTCACCACACTTATAATTGTGCTTTATCTAAGCGGAGAAAGTGCATGAGGGGTAATGTAGTTTGCCTATGCAATTTGGCTTTATAGGCTAAGATAGTGAATTTATAAAAATATCCCCTCTATTGCTACTTTATTGTGGGATGCTCCCTCATGGGCTTATTTCAGCAATGCCAGAGTAACCAAATTAATGTGGCTATTGCAATGCCAATTTGAAGAGTTATAGACTTATCATCCTAGTTGGGGTTGTAGTGGAGGTGGAGACAACGTGGAGAGACTAATATATTTTTCTCTTTTTTGGAAAAAACTTTGTATGGACTGTTTCTCACGGATTGACTCCACCCCCATCAACTAATTAACTAGTCAACACTCCTTTGTGAGCATTATAATTTTCTCAAATATTGATAGTGTCAGTGTGTTTGCACCAACCCCTCCCCCTGTTAGGAGGGTTGTAAATTGTGATTTCCACTTCCCTGATTGATCGCTGTGCGAATATTCTGATTATTGTGTGTTTTATGATAACAAGGAATAATAAAGAGAGTTTTTATTGACGGTATAGCATCCTTGTAATTCCTTGTGGGTTACTAGTGTTGATCACATTATATAGAGTGTAATGACTATATAATATATAGGGATAGATCCCTCTGTGTGTAATGACTATATAATATATAGGGATAGATCCCTCTGTGTGTAATGACTCTAATATACAGGAATAGATCCCCCTGTGTGTAATGACTATATAATATATAGGGATAGATCCCTCTGTGTGTAATGACTCTAATATACAGGAATAGATCCCTCTGTGTGTAATGAATCTATATAATATATAGGAATAGACCCTCTGTGCATAATGACTCTATATAATATATAGGAATAGATCCCTCTGTGTGTAATGACTCTATGTAATATATAGGAATAGATCCCTCTGTGTGTAATGACTCTATATAATATATAGGAATAGATCCCTCTGTGTGTAATGACTCTATGTAATATATAGGAATAGATCCCTCTGTGTGTAATGACTCTATGTAATATATAGGAATGGATCCCTCTGTGTGTAATGACTCTATGTAATATATAGGAATGGATCCCTCTGTGTGTAATGACTCTATGTAATATATAGGAATAGATCCCTCTGTGTGTAATGACTCTATATAATATATAGTGTTAGGGCCAGATGGACGGGTAGACCCTGGAGGTGGATCCACTGGGCCGAACTCCCGGATGAGGGAAAGGAGTCCGGTAGCCGGAGCACTGTAGGTAGCAGGACAGTCCGTGCACTGGGAGAAAATGGAGAAGTCCCTGGGACCACGAGGTCACTGATGGTGGTCAGAGTGACGGAGCTCAGGTTCGGAAGCCGTGATGGTGTCAGGCGGGGTCCGGAACCGTTGGAGCGAGATGACGGGTCACCGCAGGGATCCGAGATGGTATGGACTGTCAGGATGGCAGATGGACAGCGTTCGGGGTTCGAGGTACCGCAGAACCGGATGGCGATGCAGGATCGGCTCTAGAAGATAGAGAGGTAAGTATCTCACAAAACACAAGGAGACCTGACTCCTAGCTTGGGAAAACACGAAGAACAGGCCCCGCTCCCTTGGACATTAACCCCCTATATACCCTGTACCTATGTGCATCATTTCCTGTAATTTGACACTGGCCCTTTAAGAAAGGGTCAGTGACCGCGCGCGCGCCCTAATGCGCGTGCGCGCGGCCCGGGTGCCAGAAGCCAGGGAAGGAAGCTGAGAGGAGGACGCAGGGGAGCCGGCCAGGACCTGGGAAGCCGTCGGGCGCCGGGAGCGGAGACCAGGGGGCCTGGGAAGGACGGGCCCCGGAGGTTGGAGAGCGGGGAGCATGGCAGGTGAGCCGGGGAGCGGAACAGAGGACCCGGGGAGCGGAGCAGAGGACCCGGGGAGGGGAGCCGAGGACCCGGGGAGCGTGACAGTACCCCCCCCCCCACGCCCCCCTCCCCGCAACCGGGACATGAAGGCACGGATCAGAGGAGTGCCCACGTTCTCCCTGGGCTCCCAGGACCTATCCTCAGGACCATACCCCTCCCAGTCCACCAGGAAGAACTGCCGACCACGTACGGTCTTCATGGCCACGATATCCCTTACCGCATAGATGTCGTCCTCAGCAATAGGAGGAGGAGCCGGGCTGGCGGCAGCGGAGAAGGGACCAAGGACAACCGGCTTGAGCAGAGAGACGTGGAAGAAGTTGGGTATTCTCATTGTGGCCGGGAGCTGTAGTTTGTAGGAAACCTCATTGATCTTGCCGAGGACTTTAAACGGCCCGATGTAGCGAGGTCCCAGCTTGTAGGATGGTATCTTCAGTCGGATGTACTTGGAAGCAAGCCAGACGAGATCTCCCGGAGAGAAACACGGAGGATCTAGGCGTCTCTTGTCCGCGTGTCTCTTCATCCGCAGGGTTGCCCGTGCAAGGGACGCCTTAACTGAGTCCCAAATGGTTGTAAAGTCACGGAGTACTGCATCAGCAGCAGGGATGTCCGAGGACGAGGATACAGGCAATGGGACAGACGGCTGAAGTCCGTAGACGACATGGAAGGGAGAACTGGAGGAGGACTCACTGACGTGGTGATTATGGGAGAATTCTGCCCAAGGAAGAAGCGTGGACCAATCGTCATGATGGGCGTTCACGTAGTGACGTAAGAAAGAGGTCAATATCTGATTGACCCTCTCCACTTGGCCATTAGACTGAGGATGGTAAGCTGAGGAGAAGTCCAGAGTCACTCCCAGATGTTTGCAGAGAGCCCTCCAGAAGCGGGAGGTGAACTGAGTTCCTCTGTCGGACACTATGTGTGAAGGAAAGCCATGCAAGCGGAAGATGTGATGTATATAGGCGTCCGCGAGTTCCTGAGCAGAGGGCAGTCCAGCCATAGGAACGAAATGGGCCATTTTAGAGAATCGATCCACCACGACCCATATGACTGTGTGTCCGGAGGACAATGGCAAGTCCGTAATAAAGTCCATCGCTATGTGCTGCCAGGGAACTGAGGGTATGGGCAGAGGCAGAAGACGGCCGTATGGCAGGTGTTTGGGTGTCTTGTTCCTGGCACAGGAGGAGCAGGCAGAGACAAAAGAGGCGACGTCCGTGCGCAGGGATGGCCACCAGTAATGACGTACAATAGCGCTCCATGTTTTCTTCTGACCTGCATGACCGGCTATTTTCGAGGCATGGCCCCAGTGTAACACTTTTTGCCTGTCAGTCTCAGAGACATAGGTCTTCCCGGGCGGTATCTGGGCCAGGGTGACAGGAGCCACCGGAATAATCTTGCTTGGACAGATGATGGGTTGAGATGTCTCTTCCTCCTGTTCCATGGGCACGAAAGACCTAGACAAGGCATCAGCGCGTACATTCTTGTTTGCGGGTCGGAAATGAAGCTGGAAGTCGAACCGGGCAAAGAACAAGGACCACCTGGCTTGCCGTGGGTTCAGTCGCTGAGCAGTCCGCAGGTATTCCAGGTTTTTGTGGTCCGTGTAAACAATGACAGGGTACACTGCTCCTTCCAGAAGATAGCGCCATTCCTCCAGAGCCAGTTTGACCGCCAATAGCTCTCGGTCACCGATGGTGTAATTGCGTTCAGGCGCGGAGAAGCTCTTGGAGAAGAAACCGCACGTCACCATCTTCCCGGAGGAGGACTTCTGCATGAGCACTGCTCCGGCTCCCGAGGAGGAGGCATCCACCTCCAAGGTGAACTGGCGGTTTAACTCCGGACGGTGGAGTACAGGAGAGGAGGCAAAGGCTCGTTTTAGAGCGCCAAACGCGGCGTCGGCCGCAGGTGACCAGTCCTTTGGATTAGCCCCCTTCTTGGTCAAAGCGGAGAGAGGAGCAGTCAGAGCCGAGAAGTGAGGAATGAACTGGCGGTAATAGTTAGCGAATCCGAGAAAGCGTTGGATTGCCTTCAGTCCAGAAGGAGGAGGCCAGTTGAGAATGGAGGAGACCTTCTTGGGATCCATCTGCAGTCCGGTATCGGTGATGAGGTACCCCAGGAAGGGGAGAGAAGACTGTTCGAAGACGCACTTCTCGTACTTGGCGTACAGACGATTCTCTCTCAGTCGCTGTAGAACCAGTTGCACGTTCTCTCGGTGGGTCTGGAGGTCCGGAGAGAAGACAAGGATGTCGTCCAGATATACCACCACACAGATGTAGAGAAGGTCCCGAAACACATCGTTCACTAATTCTTGGAAGACAGCTGGTGCGTTACACAGGCCGAAGGGCATCACGCAGTATTCATAGTGCCCATCGCGAGTGTTGAACGCGGTCTTCCATTCATCCCCTGAGCGGATACGGACCAGGTTGTAGGCACCCCGAAGATCCAACTTGGTGAACACACGAGCTCCTCTGAGCCGATCAAACAATTCGGGGATGAGCGGCAGGGGGTACTTGTTTTTCACGGTGATTAGGTTCAATCCCCAGTAGTCTATACATGGGCGTAAGTCGCCCTCTTTCTTCTTTACGAAGAAGAAGCCTGCTCCAGCAGGAGAGGAGGATCTCCGGATGAATCCCTTAGCCAGGCTCTCTGTGATGTACGTAGACATGGCCCTTGTTTCGGCTGGAGACAGTGGATATATCCGTCCTCGAGGTGGTGTAGTTCCCGGGAGCAGGTCAATGGCACAATCGTAAGGACGATGTGGCGGAAGTACTTCGGACTCCTTCTTGTCAAAGACGTCCACGAAGGACCAATAGGCTGAGGGCAGTCCCGGTAGGGACTCGGGAACCGGAGGTCGCCGGATGGGTTGTATGGTCTTCAGACACCTCTCATGGCAAGAAGGCCCCCATCGAGTAATATCACCAGTGCCCCAGCTGACTGAAGGCTCGTGTGTCCGCAACCAGGGAAGACCCAGCAGAATTTGATGTGACATATGTGGGAGGACGTAGAGAGCGATGTTCTCGGTGTGCAGAGCACCGATACGCAGTTCAAGCGGCTTGGTGATCCAGGAGATGGTGTCAGAGAGAGGTCTCCCATCCACAGAGGCAATCACGAGGGGCTTGTCGAGTGGAGTAACAGGCACCTGGTACTTGTCCACCGTGGCCTGCTGGATGAAATTGCCTGCTGCCCCAGAATCGAGGTACGCCTCAGCCGTAAACCGCGTCTCTCCCGTTGTTACTTGCACAGTCCATGTGACTGGGTCTGAGAGATTCCCAGCACCTAGGGTGGCCTCTCCTACCAACCCTAGGCTTTGGAGTTTCCCGGCCTCTCAGGACAGGCGCGTAGCAGGTGTGTGCCCTCTCCGCAGTAAAAGCAGAGACCCTTGGCGAGCCGCTCTGCTCGACGTTGTTCAGACTGTCGCACACGGTCGATCTGCATGGGCTCATGGACGGAGACACCAGAGGCCGTTGACTGGAGTACGGCGGGCTTCCGTGGAGGAGAGGAATGCCGTACCGGACGTCTCTCACGGGATACCTCTTTGGACCGCTCCTGAAAGCGTACGTCCACTCGAGTCGCTAGGGTAATCAGGGCGTCCAGGGTGGACGGTACATCACGTCCAGCCAGCTCATCTTTGATTCGACCCGATAGTCCTTCCCAGAAGGCGGCGGTTAGGGCCTCGTTATTCCACCCGAGTTCTGAAGCCAAGGTGCGGAAACGGATGGCGTATTGACCCACCGTCAGTGTTCCCTGACGTAACCGGAGAAGTGATGACGCAGACGCGGAGGCGCGTCCGGGTTCGTCAAAGGTGCTGCGAAAGGCCTGCAGGAACTCCTGGAGGTTCTTGGTCATATGTTCCTCCTTCTCCCACAAGGGGTTCATCCACGCCAGTGCCTCGCCCTCTAGGTGAGACATGATGAAGGCGACCTTGGCTTGGTCGGAGGCAAACAGATGTGGCAGCTGCGTGAAATGGAGGGAGCATTGGTTTATAAACCCCCTGCAGGTCTTGGGATCTCCGGCGTACCGGGGTGGTGTGGCCAAACGCAGTCTGGAAGCATCCGAAGAGACAGCCACGGGAGCGGGGGTCGTGGCTTGACTAGTGGAGGCTCGGGATGATGAAGACGTGACTGCCGCTTGTAGCGTGGTCAGACGGGTGTCCACGGAAGTCATAAAGTTCAGCATGCGGGTCTGAACTTCACGCTGGCGTTGGAGTTCCTCATGCAAGGCCGCTAGTGCTTCGGCGGGATCCATGGCCTGTTCTTACTGTTAGGGCCAGATGGACGGGTAGACCCTGGAGGTGGATCCACTGGGCCGAACTCCCGGATGAGGGAAAGGAGTCCGGTAGCCGGAGCACTGTAGGTAGCAGGACAGTCCGTGCACTGGTAGAAAATGGAGAAGTCCCTGGGACCACGAGGTCACTGATGGTGGTCCGAGTGACGGAGCTCAGGTTCGGAAGCCGTGATGGTGTCAGGCGGGGTCCGGAACCGTTGGAGCGAGATGACGGGTCACCGCAGGGATCCGAGATGGTATGGACTGTCAGGATGGCAGATGGACAGCGTTCGGGGTTCGAGGTACCGCAGAACCGGATGGCGATGCAGGATCGGCTCTAGAAGATAGAGAGGTAAGTATCTCACAAAACACAAGGAGACCTGACTCCTAGCTTGGGAAAACACGAAGAACAGGCCCCGCTCCCTTGGACATTAACCCCCTATATACCCTGTACCTATGTGCATCATTTCCTGTAATTTGACACTGGCCCTTTAAGAAAGGGTCAGTGACCGCGCGCGCGCCCTAATGCGCGTGCGCGCGGCCCGGGTGCCAGAAGCCAGGGAAGGAAGCTGAGAGGAGGACGCAGGGGAGCCGGCCAGGACCTGGGAAGCCGTCGGGCGCCGGGAGCGGAGACCAGGGGGCCTGGGAAGGACGGGCACCGGAGGTTGGAGAGCGGGGAGCATGGCAGGTGAGCCGGGGAGCGGAACAGAGGACCCGGGGAGCGGAGCAGAGGACCCGGGGAGGGGAGCCGAGGACCCGGGGAGCGTGACATATAGGAATAGATCCCTCTGTGTGTAATGACTATATAATATATAGGAATAAATCCCTCTGTGTGTAATGACTCTATGTAATATATAGGAATGGATCCCTCTGTGTGTAATGACTATATAATATATAGGAATGGATCCCTCTGTGTGTAATGACTCTATATAATAGATAGGAATAGATCCCTATGTGTGTAATGACTCTATATAATATATAGGAATAGATCCCTCTGTGTGTAATGACTCTATATAATATATAGGAATAGATCCCTCTGTGTGTAATTACTCTATGTAATATATAGGAATAGATCCCTCTGTGTGTAATGACTATGTAATATATAGGAATGGATCCCTCTGTGTGTAATGACTCTATATAATATATAGGAATGGATCCCTCTGTGTGTAATGACTCTATATAATATATAGGAATAGATCCCTATGTGTGTAATGACTCTATATAATATATAGGAATAGATCCCTCTGTGTGTAATGACTCTATATAATATATAGGAATAGATCCCTCTGTGTGTAATTACTCTATGTAATATATAGGAATAGATCCCTCTGTGTGTAATGACTATGTAATATATAGGAATGGATCCCTCTGTGTGTAATGACTCTATATAATATATAGGAATGGATCCCTCTGTGTGTAATGACTCTACTGTATATAATATATATGTTTCCCTTTTTGTATTGAATTACTGAACTAAATTAACTTTTTGATGATATTGTAATTTATTGAGAATCACTTGAACGTCTTCCGCCATGTGTGATTACATAAAGCTGTAACCTCTGCTCCTTCACTGCAGACACAGGTCGGTAAATATAGTCCAATCAGGTGAGCTGGATTCCTTTACAAATAGTCCAATCAGCCCCATATACAGTACAGATGCCCCCCCATACATGTCACCACACAGCAACAATCATAGAATACTCCTCTCTCTTCTCTTTGCCTGTACACAGTGACACTGCCACCTGCTGGACACTGATGATGGCTTCAGTGGATCAGGTGGAAGATCACGTTCTAGTAAAAAAAAAACTTACCCGACCCCATTTCCCCCACTACTAATGTATCAGAGAGCGGCGCAGGGGAGCAAAGACTCTACAGCAGAGACGATTCCATCTCCAGAGTCACTGATAAAATCTCTCTCTTCTGTAGAGTGTAAGCTCTTGTGTTAAGTGCCCATCGCGAGTGTTGAACGCGGTCTTCCATTCATCCCCTGAGCGGATACGGACCAGGTTGTAGGCACCCCGAAGATCCAACTTGGTGAACACACGAGCTCCTCTGAGCCGATCAAACAATTCGGGGATGAGCGGCAGGGGGTACTTGTTTTTCACGGTGATTAGGTTCAATCCCCAGTAGTCTATACATGGGCGTAAGTCGCCCTCTTTCTTCTTTACGAAGAAGAAGCCTGCTCCAGCAGGAGAGGAGGATCTCCGGATGAATCCCTTAGCCAGGCTCTCTGTGATGTACGTAGACATGGCCCTTGTTTCGGCTGGAGACAGTGGATATATCCGTCCTCGAGGTGGTGTAGTTCCCGGGAGCAGGTCAATGGCACAATCGTAAGGACGATGTGGCGGAAGTACTTCGGACTCCTTCTTGTCAAAGACGTCCACGAAGGACCAATAGGCTGAGGGCAGTCCCGGTAGGGACTCGGGAACCGGAGGTCGCCGGATGGGTTGTATGGTCTTCAGACACCTCTCATGGCAAGAAGGCCCCCATCGAGTAATATCACCAGTGCCCCAGCTGACTGAAGGCTCGTGTGTCCGCAACCAGGGAAGACCCAGCAGAATTTGATGTGACATATGTGGGAGGACGTAGAGAGCGATGTTCTCGGTGTGCAGAGCACCGATACGCAGTTCAAGCGGCTTGGTGATCCAGGAGATGGTGTCAGAGAGAGGTCTCCCATCCACAGAGGCAATCACGAGGGGCTTGTCGAGTGGAGTAACAGGCACCTGGTACTTGTCCACCGTGGCCTGCTGGATGAAATTGCCTGCTGCCCCAGAATCGAGGTACGCCTCAGCCGTAAACCGCGTCTCTCCCGTTGTTACTTGCACAGTCCATGTGACTGGGTCTGAGAGATTCCCAGCACCTAGGGTGGCCTCTCCTACCAACCCTAGGCTTTGGAGTTTCCCGGCCTCTCAGGACAGGCGCGTAGCAGGTGTGTGCCCTCTCCGCAGTAAAAGCAGAGACCCTTGGCGAGCCGCTCTGCTCGACGTTGTTCAGACTGTCGCACACGGTCGATCTGCATGGGCTCATGGACGGAGACACCAGAGGCCGTTGACTGGAGTACGGCGGGCTTCCGTGGAGGAGAGGACTGCCGTACCGGACGTCTCTCACGGGATACCTCTTTGGACCGCTCCTGAAAGCGTACGTCCACTCGAGTCGCTAGGGTAATCAGGGCGTCCAGGGTGGACGGTACATCACGTCCAGCCAGCTCATCTTTGATTCGACCCGATAGTCCTTCCCAGAAGGCGGCGGTTAGGGCCTCGTTATTCCACCCGAGTTCTGAAGCCAAGGTGCGGAAACGGATGGCGTATTGACCCACCGTCAGTGTTCCCTGACGTAACCGGAGAAGTGATGACGCAGACGCGGAGGCGCGTCCGGGTTCGTCAAAGGTGCTGCGAAAGGCCTGCAGGAACTCCTGGAGGTTCTTGGTCATATGTTCCTCCTTCTCCCACAAGGGGTTCATCCACGCCAGTGCCTCGCCCTCTAGGTGAGACATGATGAAGGCGACCTTGGCTTGGTCGGAGGCAAACAGATGTGGCAGCTGCGTGAAATGGAGGGAGCATTGGTTTATAAACCCCCTGCAGGTCTTGGGATCTCCGGCGTACCGGGGTGGTGTGGCCAAACGCAGTCTGGAAGCATCCGAAGAGACAGCCACGGGAGAGGGGGTCGTGGCTTGACTAGTGGAGGCTCGGGATGATGAAGACGTGACTGCCGCTTGTAGCGTGGTCAGACGGGTGTCCACGGAAGTCATAAAGTTCAGCATGCGGGTCTGAACTTCACGCTGGCGTTGGAGTTCCTCATGCAAGGCCGCTAGTGCTTCGGCGGGATCCATGGCCTGTTCTTACTGTTAGGGCCAGATGGACGGGTAGACCCTGGAGGTGGATCCACTGGGCCGAACTCCCGGATGAGGGAAAGGAGTCCGGTAGCCGGAGCACTGTAGGTAGCAGGACAGTCCGTGCACTGGTAGAAAATGGAGAAGTCCCTGGGACCACGAGGTCACTGATGGTGGTCCGAGTGACGGAGCTCAGGTTCGGAAGCCGTGATGGTGTCAGGCGGGGTCCGGAACCGTTGGAGCGAGATGACGGGTCACCGCAGGGATCCGAGATGGTATGGACTGTCAGGATGGCAGATGGACAGCGTTCGGGGTTCGAGGTACCGCAGAACCGGATGGCGATGCAGGATCGGCTCTAGAAGATAGAGAGGTAAGTATCTCACAAAACACAAGGAGACCTGACTCCTAGCTTGGGAAAACACGAAGAACAGGCCCCGCTCCCTTGGACATTAACCCCCTATATACCCTGTACCTATGTGCATCATTTCCTGTAATTTGACACTGGCCCTTTAAGAAAGGGTCAGTGACCGCGCGCGCGCCCTAATGCGCGTGCGCGCGGCCCGGGTGCCAGAAGCCAGGGAAGGAAGCTGAGAGGAGGACGCAGGGGAGCCGGCCAGGACCTGGGAAGCCGTCGGGCGCCGGGAGCGGAGACCAGGGGGCCTGGGAAGGACGGGCACCGGAGGTTGGAGAGCGGGGAGCATGGCAGGTGAGCCGGGGAGCGGAACAGAGGACCCGGGGAGCGGAGCAGAGGACCCGGGGAGGGGAGCCGAGGACCCGGGGAGCGTGACATATAGGAATAGATCCCTCTGTGTGTAATGACTATATAATATATAGGAATAAATCCCTCTGTGTGTAATGACTCTATGTAATATATAGGAATGGATCCCTCTGTGTGTAATGACTATATAATATATAGGAATGGATCCCTCTGTGTGTAATGACTCTATATAATAGATAGGAATAGATCCCTATGTGTGTAATGACTCTATATAATATATAGGAATAGATCCCTCTGTGTGTAATGACTCTATATAATATATAGGAATAGATCCCTCTGTGTGTAATTACTCTATGTAATATATAGGAATAGATCCCTCTGTGTGTAATGACTATGTAATATATAGGAATGGATCCCTCTGTGTGTAATGACTCTATATAATATATAGGAATGGATCCCTCTGTGTGTAATGACTCTATATAATATATAGGAATAGATCCCTATGTGTGTAATGACTCTATATAATATATAGGAATAGATCCCTCTGTGTGTAATGACTCTATATAATATATAGGAATAGATCCCTCTGTGTGTAATTACTCTATGTAATATATAAGAATAGATCCCTCTGTGTGTAATGACTATGTAATATATAGGAATGGATCCCTCTGTGTGTAATGACTCTATATAATATATAGGAATGGATCCCTCTGTGTGTAATGACTCTACTGTATATAATATATATGTTTCCCTTTTTGTATTGAATTACTGAACTAAATTAACTTTTTGATGATATTGTAATTTATTGAGAATCACTTGAACGTCTTCCGCCATGTGTGATTACATAAAGCTGTAACCTCTGCTCCTTCACTGCAGACACAGGTCGGTAAATATAGTCCAATCAGGTGAGCTGGATTCCTTTACAAATAGTCCAATCAGCCCCATATACAGTACAGATGCCCCCCCATACATGTCACCACACAGCAACAATCATAGAATACTCCTCTCTCTTCTCTTTGCCTGTACACAGTGACACTGCCACCTGCTGGACACTGATGATGGCTTCAGTGGATCAGGTGGAAGATCACGTTCTAGTAAAAAAAAAACTTACCCGACCCCATTTCCCCCACTACTAATGTATCAGAGAGCGGCGCAGGGGAGCAAAGACTCTACAGCAGAGACGATTCCATCTCCAGAGTCACTGATAAAATCTCTCTCTTCTGTAGAGTGTAAGCTCTTGTGTTAAGCGGGGTCCTCTCTCTTCTGTAGAGTGTAAGCTCTTGTGTTAAGCAGGGTCCTCTCTCTTCTGTAGAGTGTAAGCTCTTGTGTTAAGCGGGGTCCTCTCTCTCTCCTGTAGAGTGTAAGTTCTTGTGATCAGCGGGGTCCTCTCTCTTCTGTAGATGGTAAGCTCTTGTGTTAAGCGGGGACCTCTCTCTCTCTCCTCTAGAGTGTAAGCTCTTGTAATCAACGGGATCTTGTCTCTCTCCTGTAGAGTGTAAGCTTTTGTAATCAGCGGGATCCTGTCTCTCTCCTGTAGAGTGTAAGCTTTTATGGTCAGTGGGGTCCTCTCTCTCCTGTAGAGTGTAAGCTCTTGTACTCAGTCAAGTCCTCTCCCTCTCCTGTAGAGTGTAAGCTCCTGTAATCAGCGGGGTCTCCTCTCTCCTGTAGAGTGTAAGCTCTTGTGATTAGCTGGGTTCTCTCTCCTGTAGAGTGTAAGCTCTTGTAATCAGTGGGGTCCTCTCTCCTGTAGAGTGTAAGCTCTTGTGATTAGCAGGGTCCTCTCTCTCCTGTAGAGTGTAAGCTCTTATGATCAGCGGAGTCCTCTCTCTCTCCTGTAGAGTGTAAGCTCTTGTGATCAGCGGAGTCCTCTCTCTCTCTCCTGTAGAGTGTAAGCTCTTGTGATCAGCTGGGTTCTCTCTCCTGTAGAGTGTAAGCTCTTGTGATCAGCGGAGTCCTCTCTCCTGTAGAGTGCAAGCTCTTGTGATCAGCGGGGTCCTTTCTCTCCTGTAGAGTGTAAACTCTTATGGTCAGCGGGGTCCTTTCTTTTCTGTAGAGTGTAAGCTCTTATGGCCAGCGGGGTCCTCTCTCTTCTGTAGAGTGTAAGCTCTTATGGTCAGTGAGTTCCTCTCTCTCGCTCTCTCGCTCTCCTGTAGATTGTAATTTCTTGTGATCAGCAGAGTTCTCTCTCCTGTAGAGTGTAAGCTCTTGTGATCAGCGCGGTCCTCTCTCTCTCTCCTGTAGAGTGTAAGCTCTTGTGATCAGCGCGGTCCTCTCTCTCTCCTGTGGAGTGTAAGCTTTTATGGTCAGTGGGGTCCTCTCTCTCCTGTAGAGTGTAAGCTCTTGTACTCAGTCAAGTCCTCTCCCTCTCCTGTAGAGTGTAAGCTCTTGGGATCAGCGGGGTCCTCTCTCGCCTGTAGAATTTAAGCTCTTGTAATCAGCGGGGACGTCTCTCTCCTGTAGAGTGTAAGCTCTTGTAATCAGAGGGGTCCTCTCTCTCCTGTAGAGTGTAAGCTCTTGTGATCAGCTGGGTTCTCTCTCCTGTAGCGTGTAAGCTCTTGTACTCAGTCAAGTCCTCTCCCTCTCCTGTAGAGTGTAAGGTCTTGTGATCAGCATGGTCCTTTCTCTCCTGTAGAGTGTAAGGTCTTGTGATCAGCATGGTCCTTTCTCTCCTGTAGAGTGTAAGCTCTTATGGTCGGCAGGGTCATCTGTCTCTCCTGTAGAGTGTAAGCTCTTGTGATCAACGCGGTCCTCTCTCTCTCTCCTGTAGAGTGTAAGCTCTTGTGATCAGCGCGGTCCTCTCTCTCTCCTGTAGAGTGTAAGCTCTTGTGATCAGCGCGGTCCTCTCTCTCTCCTGTAGAGTGTAAGCTCTTGTGATCAGCGTGGTCCTCTCTCTCTCCTGTAGAGTGTAAGCTCTTGTGATCAGCGCGGTCCTCTCTCTCTCCTGTAGAGTGTAAGCTCTTGTGATCTGCGCGGTCCTCTCTCTCTCCTGTAGAGTGTAAGCTCTTGTGATCAGCGTGGTCCTCTCTCTCTCCTGTAGAGTGTAAGCTCTTGTGATCAGCGTGGTCCTCTCTCTCTCCTGTAGAGTGTAAGCTCTTGTGATCAGCGCGGTCCTCTCTCTCTCCTGTAGAGTGAAATCTCTTGTGTTCAGCTGGGTTCTCTCTCCTGTAGAGTGTAAGCTCTTGTGATCAGTGGGGTCCTCTCTCTCTCCTGTAGAGTGTAAGCTCTTGTGATCAGTGGGGTCCTCTCTCTCTCCAGCAGATCCGCTCATCTCTAGTCCAGATCATTGCTGGGATGAGGCATTACTGTATGATCAGTGGGACCCGGACCCCTTCACCTCAGGGTCTGCAGATCCCCTGAACCTCTCACCTGACCGCGCTTTGTGTCGGCTCCGCACACTCCTCGCCGGCGTCCATTGTATCGCACACGGAGTCATCAGGATGTTTCCAGTTAATATTGGGGCAGTAATCACTGCTGCAAATGAGAAAAAAAACGAAAACTATTTTCTTTGGACAATTTTGCGGAATGAGGAGAAGAAGCGTCGCCGCGTCTCAGAGGAAACAATCTCCGGACAGGAGCGAGCGCACTAATGAGGCTGAAATGAGGGGGAAATGGCTCGATGGAAATTGCTCATCAGGCAAGAAAAGCACCAGAAACATGAGCAGACTTAATGCCCCTCATCATCGCAGAGGACAACAACCTCCATCATCATCCGCAGAGGACAACAACCTCCATCATCAGCCGCAGAGAACAACAACCTCCATCATCATCCGCAGAGGACAACAACCTCCATCATCATCCGCAGAGGACAACAACCTCCATCATCATCCGCAGAGGACAACAACCTCCATCATCATCCGCCGAGGACAACAACCTCCATCATCATCCGCAGAGGACAACAACCTCCATCATCATCCACAGAGGACAACAACCTCCATCATCATCCACAGAGGACAACAACCTCCATCATCATCCACAGAGGACAACAACCTCCATCATCATCAGCAGAGGACAACAACCTCCATCATCATCCGCAGAGGACAACAACCTCCATCATCATCCGCAGAGGACAACAACCTCCATCATCAGCCGCAGAGGACAACAACCTCCATCATCATCCACAGAGGACAACAACCTCCATCATCATCCACAGAGGACAACAACCTCCATCATCATCAGCAGAGGACAACAACCTCCATCATCATCCGCAGAGGACAACAACCTCCATCATCATCCGCAGAGGACAACAACCTCCATCATCATCCGCAGAGGACAACAACCTCCATCATCAGCCGCAGAGGACAACAACCTCCATCATCATCCACAGAGGACAACAACCTCCATCATCATCCACAGAGGACAACAACCTCCATCATCATCCGCAGAGGACAACAACCTCCATCATCATCCACAGAGGACAACAACCTCCATCATCAGCCGCAGAGGACAACAACCTCCATCATCATCCACAGAGGACAACAACCTCCATCATCATCCACAGAGGACAACAACCTCCATCATCATCCACAGAGGACAACAACCTCCATCATCATCAGCAGAGGACAACAACCTCCATCATCATCCGCAGAGGACAACAACCTCCATCATCATCCGCAGAGGACAACAACCTCCATCATCATCCGCAGAGGACAACAACCTCCATCATCATCCGCAGAGGACAACAACCTCCATCATCATCCGCAGGGGACAACAACCTCCATCATCATCCGCAGAGGACAACAACCTCCATCATCATCCGCAGGGGACAACAACCTCCATCATCATCCGCAGAGGACAACAACCTCCATCATCATCCGCAGAGGACAACAACCCCCATCATCATCCGCAGAGGACAACAACCTCCATCATCATCCGCAGAGGACAACAACCTCCATCATCATCCGCAGAGGACAACAACCTCCATCATCATCCGCAGCGGACAACAATCTCCATCATCATCCGCAGAGGACAACAACCTCCATCATCATCCGCAGAGGACAAAAACCTCCATCATCATCCGCAGAGGACAACAACCTCCATCATCATCCGCAGAGGACAACAACCCCCATCATCATCCGCAGGGGACAACAACCTCCATCATCATCCGCAGAGGACAACAACCTCCATCATCATCCGCAGGGGACAACAACCTCCATCATCATCCGCAGAGGACAACAACCTCCATCATCATCCGCAGAGGACAACAACCTCCATCATCATCCACAGAGGACAACAACCTCCATCATCATCCACAGAGGACAACAACCTCCATCATCATCCGCAGAGGACAACAACCTCCATCATCATCCACAGAGGACAACAACCTCCATCATCAGCCGCAGAGGACAACAACCTCCATCATCATCCACAGAGGACAACAACCTCCATCATCATCCACAGAGGACAACAACCTCCATCATCATCCACAGAGGACAACAACCTCCATCATCATCAGCAGAGGACAACAACCTCCATCATCATCAGCAGAGGACAACAACCTCCATCATCATCCGCAGAGGACAACAACCTCCATCATCATCCGCAGAGGACAACAACCTCCATCATCATCCGCAGAGGACAACAACCTCCATCATCATCCGCAGAGGACAACAACCTCCATCATCATCCGCAGAGGACAACAACCCCCATCATCATCCACAGAGGACAACAACCTCCATCATCATCCGCAGAGGACAACAACCTCCATCATCATCCGCAGGGGACAACAACCTCCATCATCATCCGCAGAGGACAACAACCTCCATCATCATCCGCAGAGGACAACAACCCCCATCATCATCCGCAGAGGACAACAACCTCCATCATCATCCGCAGAGGACAACAACCTCCATCATCATCCGCAGAGGACAACAACCTCCATCATCATCCGCAGCGGACAACAATCTCCATCATCATCCGCAGAGGACAACAACCTCCATCATCATCCGCAGAGGACAAAAACCTCCATCATCATCCGCAGAGGACAACAACCTCCATCATCATCCGCAGAGGACAACAACCTCCATCATCATCCGCAGAGGACAACAACCCCCATCATCATCCGCAGAGGACAACAACCTCCATCATCATCCGCAGAGGACAACAACCCCCATCATCATCCGCAGGGGACAACAACCTCCATCATCATCCGCAGAGGACAACAACCTCCATCATCATCCGCAGAGGACAACAACCTCCATCATCATCCGCAGAGGACAACAACCTCCATCATCATCCGCAGAGGACAACAACCTCCATCATCATCCGCAGAGGACAACAACCCCCATCATCATCCGCAGGGGACAACAACCTCCATCATCATCCGCAGAGGACAACAACCTCCATCATCATCCGCAGAGGACAACAACCTCCATCATCATCCGCAGAGGACAACAACCTCCATCATCATCCGCAGAGGACAACAACCTCCATCATCATCCGCAGAGGACAACAACCTCCATCATCATCCGCAGAGGACAACAACCTCCATCATCATCCGCAGAGGACAACAACCTCCATCATCATCCGCAGAGGACAACAACCTCCATCATCATCCGCAGAGGACAACAACCCCCATCATCATCCGCAGGGGACAACAACCTCCATCATCGTCCGCAGAGGACAACAACCCCCATCATCATCCGCAGGGGACAACAACCTCCATCATCATCCGCAGAGGACAACAACCCCCATCATCATCCGCAGGGGACAACAACCTCCATCATCGTCCGCAGAGGACAACAACCCCCATCATCATCCGCAGGGGACAACAACCTCCATCATCATCCGCAGAGGACAACAACCTCCATCATCATCCGCAGAGGACAACAACCTCCATCATCATCCGCAGAGGACAACAACCTCCATCATCATCCGCAGAGGACAACAACCTCCATCATCATCCGCAGAGGACAACAACCTCCATCATCATCCGCAGAGGACAACAACCTCCATCATCATCCGCAGAGGACAACAACCTCCATCATCATCCGCAGAGGACAACAACCCCCATCATCATCCGCAGGGGACAACAACCTCCATCATCGTCCGCAGAGGACAACAACCCCCATCATCATCCGCAGAGGACAACAACCTCCATCATCATCCGCAGAGGACAACAACCTCCATCATCAGCCACAGCATGATCCAGGAGTCAATAAGGGACAGGACGGCGGCATCCCCAGCTCTGGGAGTGACTACAGGGCAGATATTGTCAATTATTGATCATTAATGAACTGTTACTCCAATCACATCCAAAGCTGCATTTACAAATGATACCTGAAGAATTATCACTTTCCCTGGCAGGTGAGATGTCAGGAAGCTGCGACGCTGTGCATTCTGGGACAGCGTGTTCCCTATGTGTTACCTCAATTACCCACAATGCAAGTGACCCAGCAGCTGGGGTGGGGTAGATGTGGACAGAAGAGAGCAGAATGCAGAACTGTGAATGCAGCTCTGCAAGTGAATAGAGCAGGAGTGGAAATGCTGCTCTTCAAGTATGTAGTGCAGAACTGTGAATGCAGCTCTGCAGGTAAAAATAGCAGAACTGGTAATGCAGCTCTGCAAGTATATAGAGCAGAGCTGTGAATGTAGCTCTGCAAATGCTGTAAATAGAGCAGAAGTGGGAACGCAGCTCTGAAAGTATATAGAGCAGAACTTTGAATGCAGCTCTGCAGGTAAAAATAGCAGAACTGATAATACAGATATGCAAGTATACGGAGCAGACATGTGAATGCAGCTCTGCAAATAAATAGAGCAGAACTGATAATACAGATATGCAAGTATATGGAGCAGAACTGTGAATGCAGCTCTGCAGGTGAATGCAGCTCTGCAAGTAAATAGAGCAGAAGTGGGAATGCAGCTCTGCAGGTGAATAGAGCAAATCTGGGAATGCAGCTCTGCAAGTAAATAGCGCTTGGAAATGCAGTTCTGTGATTGTAGCTCTGCAGGTGAATAGAGCAGAACTAGAAATGCAGCTCTTCAGGTGAATAGAGCAGAACTAGAAATGCAGCTCTTCAGGTGAATAGAGCAGAGCTGGGCATGCAGTACTGCAGGTGAATAGAGCAGAACTAGCAATTCAGCTCTGCAGGTGAATACAGCAGAACTGGAAATGCAGTACCCCACAGGTGAATAGAGCAGAATTGTGAATGCTGCTCTGCGGGGAAAACAATGTAAACACTTTTATGTACTCGTGTTTATAATCCAATCACAGTCTTAAAAGCTGCATCAACAATTTTGGTTATTGTGAATGAAAAAACCGTCTTCAGTGCGGCTCTGCTTCCCTGCTCCTGTCACTGCTGTCACCCCGGGGCCTTTCCATCAATCACAACTTGCAGTGACAATTATTCCTCCCATAAAGCAAACCAAACACTCATAGGGAATCTGTCACCAAGTTTTTGGCACCTCATCTGAGAGCAGCGAGATGTAGGAAAAGAGATCCGGAATCCAGCAATGTGTCACTTACATTACTGGCTGCAGCTGTTCTCTCTGTGTACAAAGTCTATAGCTAGTGAACTGCTAATCACAGCAGGACTACCAGGCAAAAGGCAATGTAGTCCAGCAATGATAATCTCCTAGTGCTAAAACAAACACTGCAGGTAAACAACAGCAGCTTGATAAAACTCATCGCTGAAATCTCTGTTTGCAAAAAAAATCAGCCAAACTGCTGGGAAACTGCGTCTGACAATGTTCTGTGCCGACTCTGACGCTGCAGGGGGAGCAGACAAAGGGTAAGTTCACATGGAGATTATTGAGGACTTTTATTAAGTAGATTTATTAATTAGATTTATGTATTAATCTTCGAATTCTATCATATTAAAACCAATCACATACAGAGCTGCACTCACAATTCTGCTGATTGCTTCTAGAATCCATGTACACTGTTTTTCCGGACTTTTCCCTTGGCAGTCGGCTGAACCCCTTTTATTATTTATTCTTCGGGGAGTTTATATCCTGGGACAGTTAGCATTTGAGACTTCTATGAAGAATGCAGAATTGTGATTGCAGCTCTGGATGTGAACAGAATATATTGGATAAGTAATGTAATGCTAACAATCCTCTCGCTCCCCATTCCCAGCTGCTGGTTCCAGTATTTGGGCCGTTAACCTTTTCCCAGCCATGAGGCTTATGGTGCATGAAACGGTTCCTGATGCCGGCGCGATTCGCGGCCAGCCTTTACTTACTAGCTGTAATTTTTGGCTTGAAACGCGGCCAATTGCTTCGATGATCAACTACGATTGAAAAGTTCACTTAAAAACCTCTTTCCAGAGCAGCCGCGAGGATTAATTTCTTGTTATGGCCGGCGTCAGAATCTGCTGTCAGATGTACCCGCTCCATTAGGACCATCTTGAAGTCTCATTAATAACCGCAGCGGCTTGGCAACACCTTGTGCCTCGGATGTGTCACCTCCTATTAAAGCTGTTTACTCATATGCTGGACATAATGAACCTAAGTGATATTAGATCTGATTTATAAAGTGGCCGCACTGTAAACACGGGCGCCTTAAAGGGGAAGGCACCACAATGTGTAGAGGGGGGAGGGGCACTGACTGCACGTCCGTCCTGTACGCTGATGACCGCAGCCTTTGCCTCCTGATGATCGCAGCCTCTGCCTCCTGATGACCGCAGCCTCTGCCTCCTGATGATTGCAGCCTCTGCCCCCTGATGACCGCAGCCTCTGCCCCCCGATGACCGCAGCCTCTGCCTCCTGATGACTATAGCCTCTGCCCCCTGATGACCACAGCCTCTGCCCCCTGATGACCACAGGCTCTGCCCCCTGATGACCGCAGCCTCTGCCCCCTGATGATTGCAGCCTCTGCCTCCTGATGACCGCAGCCTCTGCCCCCTGATGACCACAGCCTCTGCCCCCTGATGACCGCAGCCTCTGCCTCCTGATGACTATAGCCTCTGCCCCCTGATGACCGCAGCCTCTGCCCCCTGATGACCGCAGCCTCTGCCCCCTGATGACCGCAGCCTCTGCCTCCTGATGATTGCAGCCTCTGCCTCCTGATGACCGCAGCCTCTGCCTCCCGATGACCACAGCCTCTGCCCCCTGATGACCACAGCCTCTGCTCCCCGATGACCGCAGCCTCTGCCCCCTGATGACCGCAGCCTCTGCCTCCTGATGACCGCAGCCTCTGCCTCCTGATGACCGCAGCCTCTGCCCCCGATGACTGCAGCCTCTGCCTCCTGATGACCGCAGCCTCTGCCTCCTGATGACCGCAGCCTCTGCCTCCTGATGACCGCAGCCTCTGCCCCCTGATGACTGCAGCCTCTGCCCCCTGATGACCGCAGCCTCTGCCTCCTGATGACCGCAGCCTCTGCCCCCTAATGACCGCAGCCTCTGCCTCCTGAAGACCGCAGCCTCTGCCTCCTGATGACCGCAGCCTCTGCCTCCTGATGATCGCAGCCTCTGCCCCCCGATGACCGCAGCCTCTGCCCCCCGATGACCGCAGCCTCTGCCTCCAGATGACTATAGCCTCTGCCCCCTGATGACCGCAGCCTCTGCCTCCTGATGATTGCAGCCTCTGCCCCCTGATGACCGCAGCCTCTGCCTCCTGATGACCGCAGCCTCTGCCTCCTGATGACCGCAGCCTCTGCCTCCAGATGACCGCAGCCTCTGCCCCCTGATGACCGCAGCCTCTGCCCCCTGATGACCGCAGCCTCTGCCCCCTGATGACCGCAGCCTCTGCCTCCTGATGACCGCAGCCTCTGCCCCCCGATGACCGCAGCCTCTGCCTCCAGATGACTATAGCCTCTGCCCCCTGATGACCGCAGCCTCTGCCTCCTGATGATTGCAGCCTCTGCCTCCTGATGATTGCAGCCTCTGCCTCCTGATGACCGCAGCCTCTGCCTCCTGATGACCGCAGCCTCTGCCTCCTGATGACCGCAGCCTCTGCCTCCTGATGACCGCAGCCTCTGCCTCCTGATGACCGCAGCCTCTGCCCCTGATGACCGCAGCCTTTGCCTCCTGATGACCGCAGCCTCTGCCCCCTGATGACTGTAGCCTCTGCCCCCCGATGACCGCAGCCTCTGCCTCCTGATGACCGCAGCCTCTGCCCCCTGATGACTGCAGCCTCTGCCCCCTGATGATTGCAGCCTCTGCCCCCTGATGACCGCAGCCTCTGCTCCCTGATGACTGCAGCCTCTGCCTCCTGATGACCGCAGCCTCTGCCTCCTGATGATTGCAGCCTCTGCCCCCTGATGACCGCAGCCTCTGCTCCCTGATGACTGCAGCCTCTGCCCCGATGACCATAGCCTCTGCCTCCTGATGATTGCAGCCTCTGCCCCCTGATGACCGCAGCCTCTGCCTCCTGATGACCGCAGCCTCTGCCTCCTGATGACCACAGCCTCTGCATCCTGATGACCGCAGCCTCTGCCTCCTGATGACCGCAGCCTCTGCCTCCTGATGACCGCAGCCTCTGCCTCCTGATGACAGCAGCCTCTGCCTCCTGATGACAGCAGCCTCTGCCCCCTGATGACCGCAGCCTCTGCCCCCTGATGACCGCAGCCTCTGCCCCCTGATGACCGCAGCCTCTGCCCCCTGATGACCGCAGCCTCTGCCCCCCGATGACCGCAGCCTCTGCCTCCTGATGACCGCAGCCTCTGCCTCCTGATGACTGCAGCCTCTGCCTCCTGATGACCGCAGCCTCTGCCCCCTGATCACCGCAGCCTCTGCCTCCTGATGACCGCAGCCTCTGCCTCCTGATGACCGCAGCCTCTGCCCCCGATGACCGCAGCCTCTGCCTCCTGATGACCGCAGCCTCTGCCTCCTGATGACCGCAGCCTCTGCCTCCTGATGACCGCAGCCTCTGCCTCCTGATGACCGCAGCCTCTGCCCCCTGATGACCGCAGCCTCTGCCTCCTGATGACCGCAGCCTCTGCCTCCTGATGACCGCAGCCTCTGCCCCCTGATGACCGCAGCCTCTGCCTCCTGATGACCGCAGCCTCTGCCCCCTGATGACCGCAGCCTCTGCCTCCTGATGACCGCAGCCTCTGCCTCCTGATGACTGCAGCCTCTGCCTCCTGATGACCGCAGCCTCTGCCCCTGATGACCGCAGCCTTTGCCCCCTGATGACTGCAGCCTCTGCCTCTTGATGACCGCAGCCTCTGCCCCCGATGACCGCAGCCTCTGCCTCCTGATGACCGCAGCCTCTGCCCCCTGATGACTGTAGCCTCTGCCCCCCGATGACCGCAGCCTCTGCCTCCTGATGACCGCAGCCTCTGCCCCCTGATGACTGCAGCCTCTGCCCCCTGATGATTGCAGCCTCTGCCCCCTGATGACCGCAGCCTCTGCTCCCTGATGACTGCAGCCTCTGCCTCCTGATGACCGCAGCCTCTGCCTCCTGATGACCGCAGCCTCTGCCTCCTGATGACCGCAGCCTCTGCCTCCTGATGACCGCAGCCTCTGCCTCCTGATGACCGCAGCCTCTGCCTCCTGATGACCGCAGCCTCTGCCCCCGATGACCGCAGCCTCTGCCCCCTGATGACCGCAGCCTCTGCTCCCTGATGACTGCAGCCTCTGCCCCGATGACCATAGCCTCTGCCTCCTGATGATTGCAGCCTCTGCCCCCTGATGACCGCAGCCTCTGCCTCCTGATGACCGCAGCCTCTGCCTCCTGATGACCACAGCCTCTGCATCCTGATGACCGCAGCCTCTGCCTCCTGATGACCGCAGCCTCTGCCTCCTGATGACAGCAGCCTCTGCCCCCTGATGACCGCAGCCTCTGCCCCCTGATGACCGCAGCCTCTGCCCCCTGATGACCGCAGCCTCTGCCCCCTGATGACCGCAGCCTCTGCCTCCTGATGACTGCAGCCTCTGCCTCCTGATGACCGCAGCCTCTGCCCCCTGATGATTGCAGCCTCTGCCTCCTGATGACCGCAGCCTCTGCCCCCTGATGACTGTAGCCTCTGCCCCCCGATGACTGCAGCTTCTGCCTCCTGATGACCGCAGCCTCTGCCTCCTGATGACCGCAGCCTCTGCCTCCTGATGACCGCAGCCTCTGCCTCCTGATGACCGCAGCCTCTGCCTCCTGATGACCGCAGCCTCTGCCCCCTGATCACCGCAGCCTCTGCCTCCTGATGACCGCAGCCTCTGCCCCCGATGACTGCAGCCTCTGCCTCCTGATGACCGCAGCCTCTGCCCCCTGATAACCGCATCTTCTGCCCCCTGATGACTGCAGCCTCTGCCCCCTGATGACCGCAGCCTCTGCCTCCTGATGACCGCAGCCTCTGCCTCCTGATGACCGCAGCCTCTGCCCCCTGATGACCGCAGCCTCTGCCTCCTGATGACCGCAGCCTCTGCCCCCTGATGACAGCAGCCTCTGCCTCCTGATGACCGCAGCCTCTGCCCCCTGATGACCGCAGCCTCTGCCCCCTGATGACCGCAGCCTCTGCCCCCCGATGACCGCAGCCTCTGCCTCCTGATGACCGCAGCCTCTGCCTCCTGATGACTGCAGCCTCTGCCTCCTGATGACCGCAGCCTCTGCCCCCTGATCACCGCAGCCTCTGCCTCCTGATGACCGCAGCCTCTGCCTCCTGATGACCGCAGCCTCTGCCTCCTGATGACCGCAGCCTCTGCCTCCTGATGACCGCAGCCTCTGCCTCCTGATGACCGCAGCCTCTGCCCCCTGATGACTGCAGCCTCTGCCTCCTGATGACTGCAGCCTCTGCCCCTGATGACCGCAGCCTCTGCCCCCGATGACCGCAGCCTCTGCCTCTGATGACCGCAGCCTCTGTCCCCTGATGACCGCAGCCTCTGTCCCCTGATGACCGCAGCCTCATCCCCTGATGACCGCAGCCTCTGCCTCCTGATGACCGCAGCCTCTGCCTCCTGATGACCGCAGCCTCTGCCTCCTGACCGCAGCCTCTGCCCCCTGATGACCGTAGCCTCTGCCTCCTGATGACCGTAGCCTCTGCCTCCTGATGACCGCAGCCTCTGTCCCCGATGACCGCAGCCTCTGCCCCCTGATGACCGTAGCCTCTGCCTCCTGATGACCGCAGCCTCTGCTCCCGATGACTGCAGCCTCTGCCTCCTGATGACCGCAGCCTCTGCCCCCGATGACCGCAGCCTCTGCCTCCTGATGACCGCAGCCTCTGCCTCCTGATGACCGCAGCCTCTGCCTCCTGATGACCGCAGCCTCTGCCTCCTGATGACCGCAGCCTCTGCCTCCTGATGACCGCAGCCTCTGCCCCCTGATGACCGTAGCCTCTGCCCCCTGATGACCGTAGCCTCTGCCCCCTGATGACCGCAGCCTCTGCCCCCTGATGACCGTAGCCTCTGCCTCCTGATGACCGTAGCCTCTGCCTCCTGATGACCGCAGCCTCTGCCCCCTGATGACCGTAGCCTCTGCCTCCTGATGACCGTAGCCTCTGCCCCCTGATGACCGTAGCCTCTGCCTCCTGATGACCGCAGCCTCTGCCCCCTGATGACCGTAGCCTCTGCCCCCTGATGACCGTAGCCTCTGCCTCCTGATGACCGCAGCCTCTGCCCCCTGATGACCGTAGCCTCTGCCTCCTGATGACCGCAGCCTCTGCCCCCTGATGACCGCAACCTCTGCCCCCTGATGACCGTAGCCTCTGCCTCCTGATGACCGTAGCCTCTGCCTCCTGATGACCGCAGCCTCTGCCCCCTGATGACTGCAGCCTCTGCCTCCTGATGACCGCAGCCTCTGTCCCCTGATGACCGCAGCCTCTGCCCCTGATGACTGCAGCCTCTGCCTCCTGATGACCGCAGCCTCTGCCTCCTGATGACCGCAGCCTCTGCCTCCTGATGACTGCAGCCTCTGCCTCCTGATGACCGCAGCCTCTGCCTCCTGATGACCGCAGCCTCTGCCCCCTGATGACCGTAGCCTCTGCCTCCTGATGACCGCAGCCTCTGCCCCCTGATGACCGTAGCCTCTGCCCCCTGATGACCGTAGCCTCTGCCTCCTGATGACCGCAGCCTCTGCCTCCTGATGACCGCAGCCTCTGCCTCCTGATGACCGTAGCCTCTGCCTCCTGATGACCGCAGCCTCTGCCTCCTGATGACCGCAGCCTCTGCCTCCTGATGACCGCAGCCTCTGCCTCCTGATGACCGCAGCCTCTGCCTCCTGATGACCGCAGCCTCTGCCTCCTGATGACTGCAGCCTCTGCCTCCTGATGACCGCAGCCTCTGCCTCCTGATGACCGCAGCCTCTGCCTCCTGATGACCGCAGCCTCTGCCTCCTGATGACCGCAGCCTCTGCCTCCTGATGACTGCAGCCTCTGCCTCCTGATGACCGCAGCCTCTGCCTCCTGATGACCGCAGCCTCTGCCTCCTGATGACCGCAGCCTCTGCCTCCTGATGACCGCAGCCTCTGCCTCCTGATGACTGCAGCCTCTGCCTCCTGATGACCGCAGCCTCTGCCTCTTGTGGACTGTACAGGCCGTGTACTGCCGCTGACGTCGGATGGCCACTACTACTACTCAATGGATCATCCTCTGCAGCACTTTACACACCTGATAGCGGCACATTTCTTCCAGTTCTACAAGGCATGGTCAGTCCCAGTTCCCACTGGCTTGTTTCGGATCTTACTGGTCCTGTGAGTTCCAGCTCATCCACCTCCCGTGATGGTCACCCTCCCGTGCAGCGGCTCCACGTGTAGTCTCCTTACAGGGGTAGGGATCGGGGGTCCCATCACCACGGTCAGAGTACAGCGCTGCGCCCTCAGACGCTCGGGGAGACTTCAGTCACACACCAGTGAGGATGAACCCGTTACGCTGATGGCTAATGGTCCTGCCCAGTAGACTCCTGTCCTCCGGCTCTTATCTTCTAGGGCCGCTCCATGTGAAGATCGGTCTCTCGTTTCAATGGTGTTCGCACGCTGTGTCTCGGCTCACTCTCAAGAGTGGCGCTCTCTCATCTCCAATCTCCTTGCTTCCCGTTACTGCCACCAGTCACCCGCTATATGCGTCCCCTCCACCTACAGACTATCCGTATGTAACTGCCGCTCACTAGATCTTCACTCTCTAAACTCAACTAACTCTTCTAGAATGAACCGTCCCTTGCCCTATCGAATAACCCCTCCCACTTCTAGAATGAGCCGTCCCTTACTCTATCGAATAACCCCTCTCACTTCTAGAATGAACCGTCCCTTACCCTATCTAATAACCCCTCCCACTTCTAGAATGAACTGTCCCTTACCCCATCAAATAACCCCTCCCACTTCTAGCATGAACCGTCCCTTACCCTATCGACTAATCCCTCCCCCTTCTAGAATGAACCGTCCCTTACCCTATCAACTAACCCCTCCCCCTTCTAGAATGAACTGTCCCTTACCCTATCGACTAACCCCTCCCACTTCTAAAATGAACCGTCCCTTACCCTATCGAATAACCCCTCCCACTTCTAGAATGAACTGTCCCTTAACCCATCGAATAACCCCTCCCACTTCTAGAATGAACCGTCCCTTACCCTATCGACTAACTCCTCACATTTGTAGAATGAACCGTTCCTTACTCTATCGAATAACCCCTCCCACTTCTAGAATGAACCGTCCCTTACCCTATCGAATAACCCCTCCCACTTCTAGAATGAACCGTCCCTTACCCTATCGACTAACCCCTCCCACTTCTAGAATGAACCGTTCCTTACCCTATCGACTAACCCCTCCCACTTCTAGAATGACCCGTCCCTTACCCTATCAACTAACCCCTCCCACTCCTAGAATGAACCGTCCCTTACCCTATGGACTAACCCCTCCCATTGTGGGCGGGTCCCAATGCTTGACTGTTGCTTACCCTATGGTCTGGTAACTTCCTATATAAGTGCCATACTTCACATTACATATTATGAACACTACATATCACAGGTTACACAGGAACACAGCGCAATGCACACATCACAGGCCACATGACATTATACATAAAAGACGCAAGACATTATTCACACTATATTACACAGCGCAACTGGAGTCTTCATGGACAGGAACACGGCAGCCATAGTCCACCACTCACATCACAGCCGCTGCCCCCAGTGACACATCGCTGGAATCAGGGTCTCTGTCCCCACATCACACGGCTGTCAGAGGAGGTGGAAAAACCTTAGTGTGTGTCCTACATGGGGAAAGCTGGAGGAGGCAGAAAATATAACTAAGAATTAGGCTCAGCACCATGGACAGCAACCCAGAGCTCAGGACCAGGAATCATCAACCCAGGGAGTCATATCACTGATTAGTGCCCTGAATGTCACTGATTATTGCCCTGATGTCACTGATTATTGTACTTATGTTACTGATTACTGTCCTGATGTCACTGATTATTGTTCTGATGTCACTGATTATTATCCTGATGTCACTGTTTATTGCCCTGATGTCACTGATTATTATCCTGATGTCACTGATTTCTGTCCTGATGTCACTGATTATTGTTCTGATGTCACTGATTATTATCTTGATGTCACTGATTATTGCCTTGATGTCACTGATTATTGCCCTGATGTCACTGATTATTGCCTTGATGTCACTGATTATTGCCCTGATGTCACTGATTATTATCCTGATGTCACTGATTTCTGTCCTGATGTCACTGATTATTGTTCTGATGTCACTGATTATTATCTTGATGTCACTGATTATTGCCTTGATGTCACTGATTATTGCCCTGATGTCACTGATTTCTGTCCTGATGTCACTGATTATTGTCCTGATGTCACTGATTATTGCCCTGATGTCACTGATTATTATCCTGATGTCACTGATTATTGTCCTGATGTCACTGATTAGTGCCCTGATGTCACTGATTTCTGTCCTGATGTCACTGATTATTATCCTGATGTCACTGATTTCTGTCCTGATGTCACTGATTATTATCCTGATGTCACTGATTATTGCCCTGAATGTCACTGATTATTGTCCTGATGTCACTGATTATTGCCCTGATGTCACTGATTAGTGTCCTGATGTCACTGATTATTATCCTGATGTCACTGATTATTGCCCTGAATGTCACTGATTATTGTCCTGATGTCACTGATTATTGTCCTGATGTCACTGATTATTGTCCTGATGTCACTGATTATTGTCTTGATGTCACTGATTATTGTCCTGATGTCACTGATTATTGCCCTGAATGTCACTGATTAATGTCCTGATGTCACTGATTAGTGCCCTGATGTCACTGATTATTGTCCTGATGTCACTGATTATTGCCCTGAATGTCACTGATTAATGTCCTGATGTCACTGATTATTGTCCTGATGTCACTGATTATTGTCCTGATGTCACTGATTATTGTCCTGATGTTACTAATTAGTGTCACGCTGTCACCCACGGCTCTGTATGTATGTACATAATCTATATATATATATTAGTTATATATCAGTTGTGTTCAACTATTTACATTTTTTTTGTCTCATCGCCCAGAAATGCAGCAAATTTTGAAAATAAACTGAATGTGCAATGGGGGTTGAATACTTTTGGCAGTAGGTGTTATATTAGTGCACAGTACATATTATATAAGGATATGGATAACATTACTGTAGGTGTGATATCAGGGCAGCTGCTGTATCACCATATACTGTAATGCTATAAGCGCCATATTACGGTTTTATGTTAGTGCTTGTGCCATATTCTGCTGTTTCTGTGTCCGGTCACGTGCGGTTCCCGTTTTGCCCGTTGGGCGGCGCTCTGCCCCATGTCAGAGACGAGAAGCTTTTATGTTCTTCCTAATGTGTCTTTTCTTCTTAATGGAGCCGCTTTGTGTTGATGTCGCAGCCTCGTCCGCAGTAATAACCACGATTTAGATAATTTAATAAAGATGCGGATTTAGATGAAAGTGGAAAGAATCCATTAGATGAATCCGCGTTTAATTCAGTGGTTAATAAATTGCAGACAATCAGCACAAGTCATCACAAATCCGCATTCTGCCACCAAAGCAGACGATCGCTGAACCCCCAAGTCCAGGACGCAATATTATATCTCCGTTATACGACAACATATATCACTGACCAGGGAAAAAAGACTAATCGTGATATCAATATCGAAAATCACCCAGCTTTCCATACACCCTGAATGGCATACCCGGCCAGCAGACACTTTATAGGGTCACCAACTACAAGTATCTTATCAGCTAATCCCCTCACAGCAATGAATGTGCTAATCTGCTGACATAATGTATAGAGCTCCCCAAATTACAGGGGTATCCTGACCCCTGACACAGCGTATTCTCAGCCCTAAAATATATGTCAGAATAAACGAGGAGATGAACAGAAGAGATGATTGTCAGATTAACAAAAAGTTATGGAGTACCTTATTTTCAAAGTCATAACTAGTGATGAGCGGGCACTACCATGCTCAGGTGCTCGGTAATGGTAACTAGTGATGAGCAGGCACTACCATGCTCAGGTGCTCAGTACTGGTAACTAGTGATGAGCGGGCACTACCATGCTCAGGTGCTCAGTACTGGTAACTAGTGATGAGAGGGCACTACCATGCTCGGGTGCTCAGTACTGGTAACTAGTGATGAGCGGGCACTACCATGCTCGAGTGCTCAGTACTGGTAACTAGTGATGAGCGGGCACTACCATGCTCGGGTGCTCAGTACTGGTAACTAGTGATGAGCGGGCATTACCATGCTCGGGTGCTCAGTACTGGTAACTAGTGATGAGCGGGCACTACCATGCTCAGGTGCTCAGTACTCGTAACTAGTGATGAGCGGGCACTACCATGCTCGGGTGCTCAGTACTGGTAACTAGTGATGAGCGGGCACTACCATGCTCGGGTGCTCAGTACTCGTAACTAGTGATGAGCGGGCACTACCATGCTCGGGTGCTCAGTACTGGTAACTAGTGATGAGTGGGCACTACCATGCTCAGGTGCTCAGTACTCGTAACTAGTGATGAGCGGGCACTACCATGCTCAGGTGCTCAGTACTCGTAACTAGTGATGAGCGGGCACTACCATGCTCAGGTGCTCAGTACTGGTAACTAGTGATGAGTGGGCTCTACCATGCTCGGGTGCTCTGTACAGGTAACTAGTGATGAGCGGGCACTACCATGCTCGGATGCTCAGTACTCGTAACTAGTGATGAGCGGGCACTACCATGCTCGGGTGCTCAGTACTGGTAACTAGTGATGAGCGGGCACTACCATGCTCAGGTGCTCAGTATTGGTAACTAGTGATGAGCGGGCACTACCATGCTCGGGTGCTCAGTACTGGTAACTAGTGATGAGCGGGCTCTACCATGCTCGGGTGCTCTGTACAGGTAACTAGTGATGAGCGGGCACTACCATGCTCGGATGCTCAGTACTCGTAACTAGTGATGAGCGGGCACTACCATGCTCGGGTGCTCAGTACTGGTAACTAGTGATGAGCGGGCACTACCATGCTCAGGTGCTCAGTACTGGTAACTAGTGATGAGCGGGCACTACCATGCTTGGGTGCTCTGTACAGGTAACTAGTGATGAGTGGGCACTACCATGCTCAGGTGCTCAGTACTGGTAACTAGTGATGAGCGGGCACTACCATGCTCAGGTGCTCAGTACTCGTAACTAGTGATGAGCGAGCACTACCATGCTCGGGTGCTCAGTACTGGTAACTCGTGATGAGCGGGCACTACCATGCTCGGGTGCTCAGTACTGGTAACTAGTGATGAGCGGGCACTACCATGCTCGGGTGCTCAGTACTGGTAACTAGTGATGAGCGGGCACTACCATGCTGAGGTGCTCAGTACTGGTAACTAGTGATGAGTGGGCACTACCATGCTCAGGTGCTCAGTACTGGTAACTAGTGATGAGCGGGCACTACCATGCTCGGGTGCTCAGTACTGGTAACTAGTGATGAGCAGGCACTACCATGCTCAGGTGCTCAGTACTGGTAACTAGTGATGAGCGGGCACTACCATGCTGAGGTGCTCAGTACTGGTAACTAGTGATGAGTGGGCACTACCATGCTCAGGTGCTCAGTACTGGTAACTAGTGATGAGCGGGCACTACCATGCTCGGGTGCTCAGTACTGGTAACTAGTGATGAGCAGGCACTACCATGCTCAGGTGCTCAGTACTGGTAACTAGTGATGAGCGGGCACTACCATGCTCGGGTGCTCAGTACTGGTAACTAGTGATGAGCGGGCACTACCATGCTCGGGTGCTCGGTACTGGTAACTAGTGATGAGCGGGCACTACCATGCTCGGGTGCTCAGTACTGGTAACTAGTGATGAGCGGGCACTACCATGCTCGGGTGCTCAGTACTGGTAACTAGTGATGAGTGGGAACTACCATGCTCGGGTGCTCAGTACTAGTAACTAGTGATGAGCGGGCACTGCCATGCTTGGGTGCTCAGTACTGGTAACTAGTGATGAGCGGACACTACCATGCTCAGGTGCTCTGTACTGGAAACTAGTGATGAGCGGGCACTACCATGCTCGGGTGCTCAGTACTCGTAACTAGTGATGAGCAGGCACTACCATGCTCGGGTGCTCAGTACTGGTAACTAGTGATGAGTGGGCACTACCATGCTCAGGTGCTCAGTACTCGTAACTAGTGATGAGCGGGCACTACCATGCTCAGGTGCTCAGTACTGGTAACTAGTGATGAGCGGGCACTACCATGCTCGGATGCTCAGTACTCGTAACTAGTGATGAGCGGGCACTACCATGCTCGGGTGCTCAGTACTGGTAACTAGTGATGAGCGGGCACTACCATGCTCAGGTGCTCAGTATTGGTAACTAGTGATGAGCGGGCACTACCATGCTCGGGTGCTCAGTACTGGTAACTAGTGATGAGCGGGCTCTACCATGCTCGGGTGCTCTGTACAGGTAACTAGTGATGAGCGGGCACTACCATGCTCGGATGCTCAGTACTCGTAACTAGTGATGAGCGGGCACTACCATGCTCGGGTGCTCAGTACTGGTAACTAGTGATGAGCGGGCACTACCATGCTCAGGTGCTCAGTACTGGTAACTAGTGATGAGCGGGCACTACCATGCTCGGGTGCTCAGTACTGGTAACTAGTGATGAGCGGGCACTACCATGCTCGGGTGCTCAGTACTGGTAACTAGTGATGGGCGGGCACTACCATGCTCGGGTGCTCAGTACTGGTAACTAGTGATGAGCGGGCACTACCATGCTTGGGTGCTCAGTACTGGTAACTAGTGATGAGCGGGCACTACCATGCTCGGGTGCTCAGTACTCGGTAACTAGTGATGAGCGGACACTACCATGCTCGGGTGCTCAGTACTGGTAACTAGTGATGAGCGGGCACTACCATGCTCGGGTGCGCAGTACTGGTAACTAGTGATGAGCGGGCACTACCATGCTCGGGTGCTCAGTACTGGTAACTAGTGATGAGCGGGCACTACCATGCTCGGGTGCTCAGTACTGGTAACTAGTGATGAGCGGGCACTACCATGCTCAGGTGCTCAGTACTGGTAACTAGTGATGAGCGGGCACTACCATGCTCGGGTGCTCAGTACTGGTAACTAGTGATGAGCGGGCACTACCATGCTCGGGTGCTCAGTACTGGTAACTAGTGATAAGCGGGCACTACCATGCTCAGGTGTTCAGTACTGGTAACTAGTGATGAGCGGGCACTACCATGCTCAGGAGCTCAGTACTGATAACTAGTGATGAGCGGGCACTACCATGCTCAGGTGCTCAGTACTGGTAACTAGTGATGAGCGGGCACTACCATGCTCAGGTGCTCAGTACTCGTAACTAGTGATGAGCGAGCACTACCATGCTCGGGTGCTCAGTACTGGTAACTAGTGATGAGCGGGCACTACCATGCTCTGTGCTCAGTACTGGTAACTAGTGATGAGTGGGCACTACCATGCTCGAGTGCTCAGTACTGGTAACTAGTGATGAGCGGGCACTACCATGCAGTAACTAGTGATAGGCGGGCACTACCATGCAGTAACTAGTGATAGGCGGGCACTACCATGCAGTAACTAGTGATGAGCGGGCACTACCATGCAGTAACTAGTGATGAGCGGGCACTACCATGCTTGGGTGCTCAGTACTGGTAACTAGTGATGAGTGGGCACTACCATGCAGTAACTAGTGATGAGCGGGCACTACCATGCAGTAACTGGTGATGAGCGGGCACTACCATGCAGTAACTAGTGATGAGCGGGCACTACCATGCAGTAACTAGTGATGAGTGGGCACTACCATGCAGTAACTAGTGATAGGCGGGCACTACCATGCAGTAACTAGTGATGAGCGGGCACTACCATGCAGTAACTAGTGATGAGCGGGCACTGCCATGTCCTGATGACGGTCCCTCTAGGAGGCGTTCTCTTGCGTCTGTTGCTCTCCCCCCTGTTACAATGTATCCTGGTTACGGTTGATGATACATTGTTGCTCTCCCCCTGTTACAATGTATCCTGGTTACGGTTGATGATACATTGTTGCTCTCGGTTCTGCCCTTTCTTGGGGAATGATCTAGGACAGAAGGATCTGGAATTAGCGGCAGATATTTTGGCTGCGGTTTTCGCGAGGGCAGGAGACATGAGTGGAAGCAGAGCGCTATTTGAAGACGTCTGGAATAGCAATAAGGGGCGCGCGGCTTCACAACGGCTCCGAGACTTTCAAAAGAAACTTTTCATGTCGGCCCCTGACAGGCGCATCTGAAGCGCTTCACTTGGAGGTGATCTCGTGTGACCCGCACGGAGCAGATTCTCGCACTTCAAGTCGTCTGAAAGAAACTTTCTTGTCTCCAAGACGATGATAAGATTTCGAGAATGTCCTTTTAGCGCCAGAGATCTCCGGCATTAGTTATCTGCTGACCCGGCCGTCATTTCCCCGCAATATTTCTTCATGCTCTTAGATGAGAGCCATTTATGTAGGACTTACAAGACCCGAGTCGCGCCAACCTCCGAGGCCGCCTTCTTCCAGGAGAGCTTTATTTGGAGTGTTGGAAGCTTCTGGAACATTCATGAGAAGTCGCCTTTGTGCATCAACGGGACAATGACAAGATGTTGAAACTTAAAGGGAAACTCCATAACTTTATGTGGAATATCTCCTGCAATCATGATGTCTAATGCAACTAGCAACAATGCTGGAGAGTCTGACAACCACCAATCTACAGGCGCCGGGTGACGACAACTCATTACCAATGTACAAGGCACACAACCTTCTCATTCCCAATATATAAAGCACACAACATTCTCATTCTCTATATATAAGATACAGAACATTCTCATTCCCAATATATAAGGCACTAAGGCACAGAACATTCTCATTCCCAATATATAAGGCACAGAACATTCTCATTCCCAATATATAAGGCACAGAACATTCTCATTCCCAATATATAAGGCACAGAACATTCTCATTCCCAATATATAAGGCACAGAACATTCTCATTCCCAATATATAAGGCACAGAACATTCTCATTCCCAATATATAAGGCACAGAACATTCTCATTCCCAATATATAAGGCACAGAACATTCTCATTCCCAATATATAAGGCACACAACATTCTCATTCCCAATATATAAGGCACAGAACATTCTCATTCCCAATATATAAGGCACAGAACATTCTCATTCCCAATATATAAGGCACAGAACATTCTCATTCCCAATATATTAAGGCACACAACATTCTCATTCCCAATATATAAGGCACAGAACATTCTCATTCCCAATATATAAGGCACACAACATTCTCATTCCCAATATACAAGGCACAGAACATTCTCATTCCCAATATATAAGGCACAGGACATTCTCATTCCCAATATATAAGGCACATAACATTCTCATTCCCAATATACAAGGCACAGAACATTCTCATTCCCAATATATAAGGCACACAACATTCTCATTCCCAATATATAAGGCACAGAACATTCTCATTCCCAATATATAAGGCACAGAACATTCTCATTCCCAATATATAAGGCACAGAACATTCTCATTCCCAATATATTAAGGCACACAACATTCTCATTCCCAATATATAAGGCACAGAACATTCTCATTCCCAATATATAAGGCACAGAACATTCTCATTCCCAATATATAAGGCACTAAGGCACAGAACATTCTCATTCCCAATATATAAGGCACACAACATTCCCATTCCTAATATATAAGGCACACAACATTCTCATTCCCAATATATAAGGCACACAACATTCTCATTCCCAATATACAAGGCACAGAACATTCTCATTCCCAATATATTAAGGCACAGAACATTCTCATTCCCAATATATAAGGCACAGAACATTCTCATTCCCAATATATAAGGCACACAACATTCCCATTCCTAATATATAAGGCACACAACATTCTCATTCCCAATATATAAGGCACACAACATTCTCATTCCCAATATACAAGGCACAGAACATTCTCATTCCCAATATATAAGGCACAGGACATTCTCATTCCCAATATATAAGGCACATAACATTCTCATTCCCAATATACAAGGCACAGAACATTCTCATTCCCAATATACAAGGCACAGAACATTCTCATTCCCAATATACAAGGCACAGAACATTCTCATTCCCAATATATAAGGCACAGAACATTCTCATTCCCAATATATAAGGCAAAGAACATTCTCATTACCAATATACAAGTGCTGTAATGGGGGAGAAAAAAGGCGCAATAGGGTTTTACCCGGTTTACAGAGTAAAAGAGGATAAAGACAGTGCACTCACCTGGCCGGGTTGTGCCAGTCACAACCCCTTTGTTAGCGTGGATGAGCGCTTAGGTGGTTCTGCAGCGGCCCCGTTATAGAGCAAATTTTTAGATATGAAGGACTGGAGAAAACGGGTTTAATGCCGCGCTAAAAACCACGAGCATGTATAAATCAAATTATTCTCTTTATTTAGATCATTCCTACGCGTTTCAGAGGCTCATCTGCCTCCTTCCTCAGGGAAAAGAATCCCTTTCTTTTCCCTGAGGAAGGAGGCAGATGAGCCTCTGAAACGCGTAGGAATGATCTAAATAAAGAGAATAATTTGATTTATACATGCTCGTGGTTTACCAATATACAAGGCACAGAACATTCTCATTCCCAATATACAAGGCAAAGAACATTCTCATTACCAATATACAAGGCACAGAACATTCTCATTCCCAATATATAAGGCACAGAACATTCTCATTCCTAATATATAAGGCACAGAACATTCTCATTCCCAATATATAAGGCACAGAACATTCTCATTCCTAATATATAAGGCACAGAACATTCTCATTCCCAATATATAAGGCACAGAACATTCTCATTCTCAATATATAAGGCACAGAACATTCTCATTCTCAATATATAAGGCACAGAATATTCTCATTACCAATATATAAGGCACAGAACATTCTCATTCCCAATATATAAGGCACAGAACATTCTCATTACCAATATATAAGGCACAGAACATTCTCATTACCTATATATAAGGCACAGAACATTCTCATTCCCAATATATAAGGCACAGAACATTCTCATTACCAATATATAAGGCACAGAACATTCTCATTACCTATATATAAGGCACAGAATATTCTCATTACCAATATATAAGGCACAGAACATTCTCATTACCAATATATAAGGCACAGAACATTCTCATTCTCAATATATAAGGCACAGAATATTCTCATTACCAATATATAAGGCACAGAACATTCTCATTATCAATATATAAGGTACACAACATCCTCTTTACGAATGTGTAACGCACAGAACATTCTCATTCCCAATATATAAGGCACACAACATCCTCATTAGCAATATATGGCACAGAACATTCTCATTATCAATATATAAGGCACAGAACATTCTCATTATCAATATATAAGGCACAGAACATTCTCATTATCAATATATAAGGCACAGAACATTCTCATTCCCAATATATAAGGTACAGAACATTCTCATTCCCAATATATAAGGCACTAAGGCACAGAACATTCTCATTCCCAATATATAAGGTACAGAACATTCTCATTACCAATATATAAAGCACAGAACATTCTCATTATCAATATACAAGGCACAGAACATCCTCATTAGCAATATATAAGGCACACAACATCCTCATTAGCAATATAAGGCACAGAACATTCTCATTCCCAATATATAAGGCAAAGAACATTCTCATTCCCAATCTATAAGGCACAGAACATTCTCATTCCCAATCTATAAGGCACAGAACATTCTCATTCCCAATATATAAGGCAAAGAACATTCTCATTCCCAATCTATAAGGCACAGAACATTCTCATTCCCAATATATAAGGCACAGAACATTCTCATTACCCAATGTGATAACACGCTCCGGGATCGCCTTTGCTGGGTTCAAAGGGCACGTATTCACCTCAGGCAGACAGCCGAATTCAAGGTGTAACTGACGCTTGGTCAGGTTTATTGCAGTGAAGCATAAACAAAAAGAAAAAAAAACACCAACAAAATAAATCCTTGCCTGTCCGGCACTAACTATACACGGTGTTATCCTAACTACCAACTGGAGGGCTTCTCCCTTCCAGCTAAATCATACAAACATCAGGCACTGCTCCTCACCAGTGTCTCCTACACAGACAGGCTTACTGTGTTCCCAGATGGAGACCCTCCCCCAACTTCCCAGATTCCTTTTACCTCCGTCCTTCACCTCCCATTAATCCATTAGTAGCCAGGTGATCCTGGCCAGGCTAAGTCACATAGGACCGATACCGGGGTGAGATATACCTGCCCTCATCCACTAATCCCACATGAGTCTCACATATCCCCCCCCTCTGCTCAGACCACTGCAGCTGAGCAACAGCACCCACAAAACAGTGCACACGAGACAGGGCATCAGCATTCCCCATCCGCACCCCCGGGCGGTGCTCCACTGTAAAACGGTAGGCCTGAAGTGCAAGGAACCACCGGGTCACTCGGCCATTCCGTTCCCTATTCAAGTGCATCCACTTGAGAGGGGCATGGTCAGTGATCAGCCGGAACTTCCTTCCAATCAAGTAATATTTAAGGGACTCTAGAGCCCACTTAATGGCTAAGCATTCTTTTTCCACTATGGCATAGTTGCGTTCATGCTTATTAAGTTTCCGACTAAGATAAAGGACCGGATGTTCCTCTCCGTCCTTCAGTTGTGACAATACAGCCCCTATACCGGCATCAGAAGCGTCCGTTTGGACCACGAACTCGCTGCGGAAGTCAGGAGTCATGAGCACAGGTTGAGAGCAAAGAGCTAGTTTTAAGTTATGGAAGGCTTCTTCGGCTGCCGTGGTCCATTTGATCATGACAGAGTCTTTCCCTTTGGTAAGGTCCGTCAGGGGAACAGCGGTAGCCGCAAAATTGGGAATGAACCGTCGGTAGTAGTCGGCTATTCCCAAAAACGCTCTCACCTGCTTCTTGTTGACTGGTTGCGGCCATTTCTGAATGGCTTGTATCTTGTCAATCTGGGGTTTAACAATTCCCCTCCCAATTACGTATCCCAAATACCGGGCTTCTTCCAGCCCGATATGACATTTCTTGGGGTTTGCTGTTAGACCCGCCTCCCGCAGGTCCTCAATCACGGCCTCTAGTTTCTGGAGGTGCGTCTCCCAGTCCAGGCTGTAAATGACTATGTCATCCAAATACGCAGAAGCATACTGCCTATGGGGCCTCAGGACTCGGTCCATCAACCTTTGAAAGGTTGCCGGTGCCCCGTGTAGTCCAAACGGCATATACACATACTGGTATAAACCTTCCGGTGTAGAAAACGCAGTTTTCTCTTTAGCGGCCTCTGTTAGCGGGATCTGCCAATAGCCCTTCGTTAAGTCTAGGGTCGTGATATACCGGGCTTTTCCAAGCCGATCTATTAATTCATCGACCCGTGGCATAGGGTATGCATCAAATTTGGAGACCGCATTTAATCTCCTGAAGTCATTGCAGAATCTAATGGAGCCGTCTGGTTTCGGTATTAACACAATCGGACTCGACCAGGCGCTATGCGATTCCTCGATTACACCTAACTCTAACATGGTCTTCACTTCTCGGGAGACAGCTTCCCGCCGAGCTTCCGGTATTCGGTAGGGCTTTACCTGAACTGTTACCCCAGGCTCTGTTATGATGTCATGTTTAATGAGAGTGGTCTGCCCGGGCTTTTCCGAGAAAAACTCGTGATTGTTGATTACAAACTGCTTGACGTCTGTCTTTTGCCGCTCTGACAGCGTCTCCGCAATCCCGACATCCGGTATGGTCTGCTTGCAGACCGGAAGGGCCAGACCTGCTGACAGAGCTGGACGGTCCTTCCAGGGTTTTTATCAGATTCACGTGATAAATCTGTTCAGGCTTCCTTTTACCAGCCTGGTACACTTTGTAGTTTACCTCACCCACCCGTTCCTTAATTTCAAAGGGGCCTTGCCACTTTGCCAGAAATTTGCTTTCTGCCGTGGGGACCAGGATCAACACCCTATCTCCGGGTGCAAAAGTACGGATCTTGGCCCCCCTATCATAAATCCTTTTCTGTGCTCCTTGAGCCTGTATCATATGCTCTTTAACGATGGGCATCACCGCCGCAATACGGTCCTGCATTTGGGTTACATGGTCTATTACGCTTTTGAACGGGGTGACCTGTCCCTCCCAGGTTTCTTTAGCGACATCTAACAGTCCACGGGGACGTCGGGCGTACAGAAGCTCGAAAGGAGAGAACCCGGTGGAAGACTGGGGCACCTCCCGGATGGCAAAAAGCAAATACGGGAGTAAGTAGTCCCAGTTCTTCCCGTCCTTGTCTATCGCCTTACGGAGCATCTGTTTCAAAGTTTTGTTAAACCGTTCGACCAGTCCGTCCGTTTGAGGGTGATACACGGAGGTGCGTAACTGTGCTATTTGTAACAGCCTGCAGAGTTCTTTCATTACTTTAGACATAAAGGGGGTTCCTTGGTCTGTGAGTATTTGTTTTGGGACACCAACCCGACTAAACACATGGACCAGCTCCTTGGCAATGGTCTTGGTGGCCGTGTTACGCAAAGGGATGGCCTCGGGGTAACGAGTGGCATAATCCAAGATGACAAGGATGTGCTGGTGTCCTCGTGCAGACTTGGGGAGGGGTCCAACTAAATCCATCCCAATTCTCTCAAATGGGATCTCGATGATAGGCAGAGGTACTAAGGGGCTACAGAAACGGGGCCTAGGTGCAGACAATTGGCAGTCAGGACAAGACTCACAATAGGTGCGAATATCGTGATGCATGCCGGGCCAAACAAAACAGTGTAATATCCTTTCGGTAGTTTTCTGGACCCCCAGGTGTCCCCCCATCATGTGTCCGTGTGCCAGGTCCAGCACTCTCCGCCTGTAGGCTCTCGGCACAACCAAGCGTTGTACTGTGTCATCCCCCTTCTTCTCTATCTGATAGAGAAAGTCATTCTCCAGTGCCATGTAGGGGTAAGACAGCCTAGTACCTGCATCCACCTGCACCCCGTTTATCATTTTAACATTTTTTATAGCCTGAGAAAGGGTAGGATCTCTCATTTGCTCACTTTGGAAGTCATCTTTGTGGACTTCCAAATTCAGCCAAGAGGAAGGGGGACAGCCACCCGTGTCCGCCTCTGCCCCGGGTTCATCGGAATCACCCGCCAGAACTGAAAAGGGGAACTGGGGGTTGTTTTCAGCGGATTCCTCCTCTGAACCCTCTTGTGGGGCATCCTCTAGTGGCTCCGGGCCCACACAAGGTGTGGGAGAAGGATCATCCGTGCGGCTACCCTGGGGTACTAATTGGTTCTCCCACAACTGCCAGAAGTGGGGAAAATCCCTGCCCAAAATGATATCATGCAATAGTGCTGGTACTAGTCCCACCTTATGATGCACAGACCCATAGGGCGTAGTAATGCAGGAGACCGTTGTGAGGTACGAGCAGGTGTCTCCATGCACACATGTCACAGAAAATTTATCTGACGGTCCCATCGGGACTGCTACCAGACTGGCCTTTACCAGAGTCACCACACTCCCCGAGTCCAACAGCGCAACAACAGTATTGCCATCAATGGACACTTCACACAGGTGTTTTTTCATATCGCCTTGACATGCAGCAACACACACTACCCGTGCAACCATAGCCCTGCGTTTTTCAAAGTCCGTGACATCGCACTGCATCGGTTCTGCAGTTAATGGACAGTTTGCAGCAATGTGGCCCACCTCCTGGCAGCGGAAACACCTCACGGGCCCCTTGCTAAGACCATAGTTTGGCACCTTAGCCCTCACAGGGCCAGCAGTCCTGTTTTCCTCCTCCACTGCCTTAGGATATTTTCCTCCTCCCCATGACCCTGGAACAGTCTTACCAGATCCTCGGCGAGAAGGGGAAGAGCGAGGATGTGTAGCATCATCCATAAGTCCTTCTGCCAAGGAATAACGCTCCACTAGATCCACTAGCTGATCCGCTGTCGTGGGGTTTCCATGGCTTACCCACCTCTTCAGAGATGGCGGTAGAGCTCTTAGGTATTTATCAAGAACGATTCTTTGTACCATCTCTGGCGCCGTCAGAACCTCGGGCTGTAGCCATTTCTTGGTCAAGTGAATGAGGTCAAACATCTGTGACCGCGGTGGTTTATCGGGCTGATAAGTCCATTGATGAACTCTCTGTGCTCGCACGGCCGTCGTCACTCCCAGCTGGGCAAGGATCTCGGCTTTTAGTTTATCAAAGTCATGCGCTGCTTCAGGCTCAAGATCAAAGTAGGCTTTTTGGGCCTCACCTGCCAGAAACGGTGCAAGCAAGTCGGCCCATCGCTCCTTTGGCCACTTTTCCCGCTCCGCCGTCCGTTCAAACGTGGTCAGGTAAGCTTCCACATCGTCCTCTGTGGTTAGTTTCTGCCAGCACCGACTCACATGAATCACCCTCTGGTCAGCCTCCGCATTACTCTCCGGTACGGTCGCCAGACGCTGCACCACCTGCTGCAAAAGTTGGCGGTCTTTAACCGTCGATTCCACCAGTTCCTTCAACTGTGCCGACATCAAGCGATTAGCTTCCTGCTGCACAGCTGCGGATTGTACCAGCGCTTTCACCACGTCATCCATTATGATGCGCTGTAACGTGCTGCCCGCATTCTCCACCACAATGTGATAACACGCTCCGGGATCGCCTTTGCTGGGTTCAAAGGGCACGTATTCACCTCAGGCAGACAGCCGAATTCAAGGTGTAACTGACGCTTGGTCAGGTTTATTGCAGTGAAGCATAAACAAAAAGAAAAAAAAAACACCAACAAAATAAATCCTTGCCTGTCCGGCACTAACTATACACGGTGTTATCCTAACTACCAACTGGAGGGCTTCTCCCTTCCAGCTAAACCATACAGACATCAGGCACTGCTCCTCACAAGTGTCTCCTACACAGACAGGCTTACTGTGTTCCCAGATGGAGACCCTCCCCCAACTTCCCAGATTCCTTTTACCTCCGTCCTTCACCTCCCATTAATCCATTAGTAGCCAGGTGATCCTGGCCAGGCTAAGTCACATAGGACCGATACCGGGGTGAGATATACCTGCCCTCATCCACTAATCCCACATGAGTCTCACACCATGTATATGGTAGACTATTCTCATGACATATTTTTACCCCCAGGACATTCTCATAATTCATGGACTATAATGCAGATGTTCCTGTATTATCGCGTACTTTTGCTTTTGTCAGTATGTACAGTATTTTGTATACAATGTGTCCGCTCTTATTTCCAAAAGAATTGTAATTTTTCCCTTTTGCTGTGGATTTACAGGCTGGATTCCTCCGGATCCTCTTGCTGCCGCTGCGACTTTGGAGCCAGCGCTTTGTTACAGGCTGGATTCCTCCGGATCCTCTTGCTGCCGCTGCGGCTTTAGAGCCAGCGCTTTGTTACAGGCTGGATTCCTCCGGATCCTCTTGCTGCCGCTGCGGCTTTACAGCCAGCGCTTTGTTACAGGCTGGATTCCTTCGGATCCTCTTGCTGCCGCTGCGGCTTTACAGCCAGCGCTTTGTTACAGGCTGGATTCCTTCGGATCCTCTTGCTGCCGCTGCGGCTTTGGAGCCAGCGCTTTGTTACGGGCTGGATTCCTCCGGATCCTCTTGCTGCCGCTGCGACTTTGGAGCCAGCGCTTTGTTACAGGCTGGATTCCTCCGGATCCTCTTGCTGCCGCTGCGACTTTGGAGCCAGCGCTTTGTTACAGGCTGGATTCCTTCGGATCCTCTTGCTGCCGCTGCGGCTTTACAGCCAGCGCTTTGTTACAGGCTGGATTCCTCCGGATCCTCTTGCTGCCGCTGCGACTTTGGAGCCAGCGCTTTGTTACAGGCTGGATTCCTCCGGATCCTCTTGCTGCCGCTGCGACTTTGGAGCCAGCGCTTTGTTACAGGCTGGATTCCTCCGGATCCTCTTGCTGCCGCTGCGACTTTGGAGCCAGCGCTTTGTTACAGGCTGGATTCCTTCGGATCCTCTTGCTGCCGCTGCGGCTTTACAGCCAGCGCTTTGTTACAGGCTGGATTCCTCCGGATCCTCTTGCTGCCGCTGCGACTTTGGAGCCAGCGCTTTGTTACAGGCTGGATTCCTCCGGATCCTCTTGCTGCCGCTGGGACTTTGGAGCCAGCGCTTTGTTACAGGCTGGATTCCTTCGGATCCTCTTGCTGCCGCTGCGACTTTGGAGCCAGCGCTTTGTTACAGGCTGGATTCCTTCGGATCCTCTTGCTGCCGCTGCGGCTTTACAGCCAGCGCTTTGTTACAGGCTGGATTCCTTCGGATCCTCTTGCTGCCGCTGCGGCTTTACAGCCAGCGCTTTGTTACAGGCTGGATTCCTCCGGATCCTCTTGCTGCCGCTGCGACTTTGGAGCCAGCGCTTTGTTACAGGCTGGATTCCTTCGGATCCTCTTGCTGCCGCTGCGGCTTTACAGCCAGCGCTTTGTTACAGGCTGGATTCCTTCGGATCCTCTTGCTGCCGCTGCGGCTTTACAGCCAGCGCTTTGTTACAGGCTGGATTCCTTCGGATCCTCTTGCTGCCGCTGCGGCTTTACAGCCAGCGCTTTGTTACAGGCTGGATTCCTTCGGATCCTCTTGCTGCCGCTGCGGCTTTACAGCCAGCGCTTTGTTACAGGCTGGATTCCTTCGGATCCTCTTGCTGCCGCTGCGGCTTTGGAGCCAGCGCTTTGTTACGGGCTGGATTCCTCCGGATCCTCTTGCTGCCGCTGCGACTTTGGAGCCAGCGCTTTGTTACAGGCTGGATTCCTCCGGATCCTCTTGCTGCCGCTGCGACTTTGGAGCCAGCGCTTTGTTACAGGCTGGATTCCTTCGGATCCTCTTGCTGCCGCTGCGGCTTTACAGCCAGCGCTTTGTTACAGGCTGGATTCCTCCGGATCCTCTTGCTGCCGCTGCGACTTTGGAGCCAGCGCTTTGTTACAGGCTGGATTCCTCCGGATCCTCTTGCTGCCGCTGCGACTTTGGAGCCAGCGCTTTGTTACAGGCTGGATTCCTCCGGATCCTCTTGCTGCCGCTGCGACTTTGGAGCCAGCGCTTTGTTACAGGCTGGATTCCTTCGGATCCTCTTGCTGCCGCTGCGGCTTTACAGCCAGCGCTTTGTTACAGGCTGGATTCCTCCGGATCCTCTTGCTGCCGCTGCGACTTTGGAGCCAGCGCTTTGTTACAGGCTGGATTCCTCCGGATCCTCTTGCTGCCGCTGGGACTTTGGAGCCAGCGCTTTGTTACAGGCTGGATTCCTTCGGATCCTCTTGCTGCCGCTGCGACTTTGGAGCCAGCGCTTTGTTACAGGCTGGATTCCTTCGGATCCTCTTGCTGCCGCTGCGGCTTTACAGCCAGCGCTTTGTTACAGGCTGGATTCCTTCGGATCCTCTTGCTGCCGCTGCGGCTTTACAGCCAGCGCTTTGTTACAGGCTGGATTCCTCCGGATCCTCTTGCTGCCGCTGCGACTTTGGAGCCAGCGCTTTGTTACAGGCTGGATTCCTTCGGATCCTCTTGCTGCCGCTGCGGCTTTACAGCCAGCGCTTTGTTACAGGCTGGATTCCTTCGGATCCTCTTGCTGCCGCTGCGGCTTTACAGCCAGCGCTTTGTTACAGGCTGGATTCCTTCGGATCCTCTTGCTGCCGCTGCGGCTTTACAGCCAGCGCTTTGTTACAGGCTGGATTCCTTCGGATCCTCTTGCTGCCGCTGCGGCTTTAGAGCCAGCGCTTTGTTACAGGCTGGATTCCTCCGGATCCTCTTGCTGCCGCTGCGACTTTGGAGCCAGCGCTTTGTTACAGGCTGGATTCCTTCGGATCCTCTTGCTGCCGCTGCGACTTTGGAGCCAGCGCTTTGTTACAGGCTGGATTCCTTCGGATCCTCTTGCTGCCGCTGCGGCTTTACAGCCAGCGCTTTGTTACAGGCTGGATTCCTTCGGATCCTCTTGCTGCCGCTGCGGCTTTACAGCCAGCGCTTTGTTACAGGCTGGATTCCTCCGGATCCTCTTGCTGCCGCTGCGGCTTTGGAGCCAGCGCTTTGTTACAGGCTGGATTCCTCCGGATCCTCTTGCTGCCGCTGCGGCTTTGGAGCCAGCGCTTTGTTACAGGCTGGATTCCTCCGGATCCTCTTGCTGCCGCTGCGGCTTTGGAGCCAGCGCTTTGTTACAGGCTGGATTCCTTCGGATCCTCTTGCTGCCGCTGCGATTTTGGAGCCAGCGCTTTGTTACAGGCTGGATTCCTTCGGATCCTCTTGCTGCCGCTGCGGCTTTGGAGCCAGCGCTTTGTTACAGGCTGGATTCCTCCGGATCCTCTTGCTGCCGCTGCGACTTTGGAGCCAGCGCTTTGTTACAGGCTGGATTCCTTCGGATCCTCTTGCTGCCGCTGCGACTTTGGAGCCAGCGCTTTGTTACAGGCTGGATTCCTTCGGATCCTCTTGCTGCCGCTGCGGCTTTACAGCCAGCGCTTTGTTACAGGCTGGATTCCTTCGGATCCTCTTGCTGCCGCTGCGGCTTTACAGCCAGCGCTTTGTTACAGGCTGGATTCCTCCGGATCCTCTTGCTGCCGCTGCGGCTTTGGAGCCAGCGCTTTGTTACAGGCTGGATTCCTCCGGATCCTCTTGCTGCCGCTGCGGCTTTGGAGCCAGCGCTTTGGTACAGGCTGGATTCCTCCGGATCCTCTTGCTGCCGGTGCGGCTTTACAGCCAGCGCTTTGTTACAGGCTGGATTCCTTCGGATCCTCTTGCTGCCGCTGCGGCTTTGGAGCCAGCGCTTTGTTACAGGCTGGATTCCTTCGGATCCTCTTGCTGCCGGTGCGGCTTTACAGCCAGCGCTTTGTTACAGGCTGGATTCCTTCGGATCCTCTTGCTGCCGCTGCGGCTTTGGAGCCAGCGCTTTGTTACAGGCTGGATTCCTTCGGATCCTCTTGCTGCCGCTGCGGCTTTGGAGCCAGCGCTTTGTTACAGGCTGGATTCCTTCGGATCCTCTTGCTGCCGCTGCGGCTTTACAGCCAGCGCTTTGTTACAGGCTGGATTCCTTCGGATCCTCTTGCTGCCGCTGCGGCTTTGGAGCCAGCGCTTTGTTACAGGCTGGATTCCTTCGGATCCTCTTGCTGCCGCTGCGGCTTTGGAGCCAGCGCTTTGTTACAGGCTGGATTCCTTCGGATCCTCTTGCTGCCGCTGCGGCTTTACAGCCAGCGCTTTGTTACAGGCTGGATTCCTCCGGATCCTCTTGCTGCCGCTGCGGCTTTGGAGCCAGCGCTTTGTTACAGGCTGGATTCCTCCGGATCCTCTTGCTGCCGCTGCGGCTTTGGAGCCAGCGCTTTGTTACGGGCTGGATTCCTTCGGATCCTCTTGCTGCCGCTGCGGCTTTGGAGCCAGCGCTTTGTTACAGGCTGGATTCATCCGGATCCTCTTGCTGCCGCTGCGGCTTTGGAGCCAGCGCTTTGTTACAGGCTGGATTCCTCCGGATCCTCTTGCTGCCGCTGCGGCTTTGGAGCCAGCGCTTTGGTACAGGCTGGATTCCTTCGGATCCTCTTGCTGCCGCTGCGGCTTTACAGCCAGCGCTTTGTTACAGGCTGGATTCCTTCGGATCCTCTTGCTGCCGCTGCGGCTTTGGAGCCAGCCGCTTTGTTACAGGCTGGATTCCTTCGGATCCTCTTGCTGCCGCTGCGGCTTTACAGCCAGCGCTTTGTTACAGGCTGGATTCCTTCGGATCCTCTTGCTGCCGCTGCGGCTTTACAGCCAGCGCTTTGTTACAGGCTGGATTCCTTCGGATCCTATTGCTGCCGCTGCGGCTTTACAGCCAGCGCTTTGTTACAGGCTGGATTCCTTCGGATCCTCTTGCTGCCGCTGCGGCTTTGGAGCCAGCGCTTTGTTACAGGCTGGATTCCTTCGGATCCTCTTGCTGCCGCTGCGGCTTTGGAGCCAGCGCTTTGTTACAGGCTGGATTCCTTCGGATCCTCTTGCTGCCGCTGCGGCTTTACAGCCAGCGCTTTGTTACAGGCTGGATTCCTTCGGATCCTCTTGCTGCCGCTGCGGCTTTGGAGCCAGCGCTTTGTTACAGGCTGGATTCCTTCGGATCCTCTTGCTGCCGCTGCGGCTTTGGAGCCAGCGCTTTGTTACAGGCTGGATTCCTCCGGATCCTCTTGCTGCCGCTGCGGCTTTGGAGCCAGCGCTTTGGTACAGGCTGGATTCCTTCGGATCCTCTTGCTGCCGCTGCGGCTTTACAGCCAGCGCTTTGTTACAGGCTGGATTCCTTCGGATCCTCTTGCTGCCGCTGCGGCTTTACAGCCAGCGCTTTGTTACAGGCTGGATTCCTTCGGATCCTCTTGCTGCCGCTGCGGCTTTGGAGCCAGCGCTTTGTTACAGGCTGGATTCCTTCGGATCCTCTTGCTGCCGCTGCGGCTTTGGAGCCAGCGCTTTGTTACAGGCTGGATTCCTTCGGATCCTCTTGCTGCCGCTGCGGCTTTACAGCCAGCGCTTTGTTACAGGCTGGATTCCTCCGGATCCTCTTGCTGCCGCTGCGGCTTTGGAGCCAGCGCTTTGTTACAGGCTGGATTCCTCCGGATCCTCTTGCTGCCGCTGCGGCTTTGGAGCCAGCGCTTTGTTACGGGCTGGATTCCTTCGGATCCTCTTGCTGCCGCTGCGGCTTTGGAGCCAGCGCTTTGTTACAGGCTGGATTCCTCCGGATCCTCTTGCTGCCGCTGCGGCTTTGGAGCCAGCGCTTTGTTACAGGCTGGATTCCTCCGGATCCTCTTGCTGCCGCTGCGGCTTTGGAGCCAGCGCTTTGGTACAGGCTGGATTCCTTCGGATCCTCTTGCTGCCGCTGCGGCTTTACAGCCAGCGCTTTGTTACAGGCTGGATTCCTTCGGATCCTCTTGCTGCCGCTGCGGCTTTGGAGCCAGCCGCTTTGTTACAGGCTGGATTCCTTCGGATCCTCTTGCTGCCGCTGCGGCTTTACAGCCAGCGCTTTGTTACAGGCTGGATTCCTTCGGATCCTCTTGCTGCCGCTGCGGCTTTACAGCCAGCGCTTTGTTACAGGCTGGATTCCTTCGGATCCTATTGCTGCCGCTGCGGCTTTACAGCCAGCGCTTTGTTACAGGCTGGATTCCTTCGGATCCTCTTGCTGCCGCTGCGGCTTTGGAGCCAGCGCTTTGTTACAGGCTGGATTCCTTCGGATCCTCTTGCTGCCGCTGCGGCTTTGGAGCCAGCGCTTTGTTACAGGCTGGATTCCTTCGGATCCTCTTGCTGCCGCTGCGGCTTTACAGCCAGCGCTTTGTTACAGGCTGGATTCCTTCGGATCCTCTTGCTGCCGCTGCGGCTTTGGAGCCAGCGCTTTGTTACAGGCTGGATTCCTTCGGATCCTCTTGCTGCCGCTGCGGCTTTACAGCCAGCGCTTTGTTACAGGCTGGATTCCTTCGGATCCTCTTGCTGCCGCTGCGGCTTTGGAGCCAGCGCTTTGTTACAGGCTGGATTCCTTCGGATCCTCTTGCTGCCGCTGCGGCTTTGGAGCCAGCGCTTTGTTACAGGCTGGATTCCTTCGGATCCTCTTGCTGCCGCTGCGGCTTTGGAGCCAGCGCTTTGTTACAGGCTGGATTCCTTCGGATCCTCTTGCTGCCGCTGCGGCTTTGGAGCCAGCGCTTTGTTACAGGCTGGATTCCTTCGGATCCTCTTGCTGCCGCTGCGGCTTTACAGCCAGCGCTTTGTTAGAAGAGCAGGAGCCTTTGAGGCGCTTTAGTTCTGCAGCGATCTGTGATTTGGGAGAGAGGGATAAAAAAAAAGCCTTAATATATTGTACTTTTACGTTCCTGCTGGAGGTGTCTGCAAGCGCCTGAACTTTCCTCCGTCTGATGTGATTAAGGCTCCGGCTTGTATTTCATGTGCAAAGTTTTCACTGAGCGCAGCAGAAAATACTGCAAGCAGAAAGCCGGGCATTATCTGTAATTGGTACTGTATGGGATTCCCCTCCCCCTGCATTGCCAGGACAGGGAACGCTATCGGCGCCCATCTGCGAGGATCACTCATTCATCCAAAATTGCCTTATGGCACTTAATAAAGTTTTCAAAATCTGATTCTTTTCCTTCATTAACAGCGCCCCCCAGACCAAAGGCTGAGTCTGGTATTGCACCTACCATGTGCTGTTTATAGGGCAGTGTCTTCTTATTTAACCAAGGGCTATTTGGAGGCCCCTGACATTGAGCCCAGCTCCAGCTTCTACCCCGTAGTGATGCCGTATTTAAGCCGAGGGTCACACAGCCGTATTTTCACTCCGAGTGCGATCCGCAAAAAAACGGATCATCCTCGGACCAATTTTATTCTATGGGGCCCGGAAACGTCTGATTCTTTCCTTGGACTGAGTCTGTCCGAGGACACAACTGCGGCACGCTTCAATTGCATCTGTCAATCAGATCACACAATGACACCCGGGCGCCGGCCAATTTTCATGGACTGACAGAAAGGAGGAGATGTAGAAAGGTTTTTTTACAATTTTCTCCACATCCAAGAAAATCTGATCACAGTGATTAGCAAAATCAATCGATCTTCTCAGGTGACTGAAAATACGGCCATGGGATCCTAGCGTAACTGGATGCACTCCCTGCAAATTGGCTCTCCAAGAACTGGCATGTGGAAGGGCGAGCGTGTGTGCAAGTGCTAAGAGTGTGCAAGGGCGAGCGTGTGCAAGGGCGAGCGTGTGCAAGGGCGAGCGTGTGTGCAAGGGCGAGCGTGTGTGCAAGGGCGAGCGTGTGTGCAAGGGCTAAGAGTGTGCAAGGGCGAGCGTGTGTGCAAGGGCGAGCGTGTGTGCAAGGGCGAGCGTGTGTGCAAGGGCTCAGAGTGTGCAAGGGCGAGCGTGTGTGCAAGGTCCAAGTGTGTGCAAGGTCCAAGTGTGTGCAAGAGCCAAGTGTGTGCAAGGTCAAAAGTGTGTGCAAGGGCCAAAGGTTGTGCAAGGAATAAGTGTGTGCAAGGGTCAAGTGTGTGCAAGGGTCAAGTGTGTGCAAGGGTCAAGTGTGTGCAAGGGCCAAGAGTGTGCAAGGGCCAAGAGTGTGCAAGGGCCAAGAGTGTGCAAAAGCCATGAGTGTGCAAGGGCCAAGTGTGTGCAAGGGCCAAGTGTGTGGAAGAGCCAGTATGTGCAAGGGCCAAGAGTGTGCAAGGGCCAAGAGTATGCAAAGGCCAAGAGTATGCAAGGGCCAAGAGTATGCAAAGGCCAGCATGTGCAAGGGCAAGGTGCATGCAAGAGCCATTTACGTGCAAGAGCCAAGTGTGTGCAAGGGCCAAGAGTCTGCAAGGGCTACTGTGTGGAAGACCAAGCATGTGCAATGGAAAGCATGTGTAAGGGCCAAGTGTGTGTAATGGAATGTGTGGGCAAAGGCCAAGTGTGTGGAAATACAAGCATAAGTAAGGGCCAGACGTGGCGTAACTAGAGTCCGATGGGCCCCAATGCAAAGTTTGATCCGGGCCCACCCCTCATTTGGGCCACTGTAGCATTCAAAATCCTGTAAAGACATACAAGTTCCCCCATCCCCTTGTCTAGTAATGACCCCTGTCCTGTACTAATCTCCCCCCATCCTGGGCCACTTCCTGCTAAATATGCCCCCCATCCAGATATATGGCCCCAACATTAATATTTGCTGGTATATATGTCCCCATCATGGCTCCATTCTGGTATATATGTCCCCATCATGGCTCCATTCTGGTATATATGTCCCCATCATGGCTCCATTCTGGTATATATGTCCCCATCATGGCTCCATTCTGGTATTTATGTCCCCATCATGGCTCAATTCTGGTATATATGTCCCCATCATGGCTCCATCCTGGTATATATGTCCTCATCATGGCTCCATTCTGGTATATCTGTCCCCATCATGGCTCCATTCTGGTATATATGTCCCCATCATGGCTCCATTCTGGTATATATGTCCCCATCATGGCTCCATCCTGGTATATATGTCCCCATCATGGCTCCATTCTGGTATATATGTCCCCATCATGGCTCCATTCTGGTATATATGTCCCCATCATGGCTCCATTCTGGTATATATGTCCCCATCATGGCTCCATTCTGGTATATATGTCCCCATCATGGCTCCATCCTGGTATATAGCCCCATCCTGATAACTATTTAAAGATACAAAGCAAAGTTGTCAGCTCACCTGCTCTAAATCTCCAGTATCCTAGTGGCAGCCTGGACTCCGTTAGGGAAAATGTATGAAGACAGAAGAAAGCAATTATCTGGTGCTTGTAAGGAACCAGGTGGTTGAAAATTGTATAAAATATCCAAATTTGGACATTTTATACAATTTTCAAGCACCTGGTTCCTTACAAGCACCAGATAATTGCTTTCTTCTATCCTGATAACTATGATCCCCCGGTGTGCCGCACACAGTAAAAAAAGAAAACTAAACGACTACACTCACCTTCTCGCAGCTCTCTCGGTGTCATCCTCCGGTCCTGGCACACTGGCAACTGACCAGCATGTAAGCGGCACAGGGCATGATGTCACTTACAGCGCTCTCAGCTGTGCCAGAATGTTTGCTGCTCCTCAGTCCCAGGACTATGGGCATGGGGAGCAATGAATATTCACAACCTTATTCAGCGGCCGGCACATTGCAGTGCAGGGACCCGACAGGTCTCTGTGTTGTAATGTATTTCAGCTGGATGCGTGCCCTTGGACACACATCCAGCTGAAACAAGCGCTGGGACCAACAGGCCCCCTGCAACCCCGGGCCCCTTTTTGCATTTGCTATCCCTGCGACCACGATTGTTACGCCCTGCCGCCAGCTAGAGTATACAAGGGCCAGCATCTGTAAGGTCATGGGTATGCAGGGGCCAGTGTATGGAAGGAATATCATGTGGAAGGACACGTGTGTACAGGGTCCCGTGTGTGTAATCTGCATTCGGTTCTGTGTGACTGTCCCAGAGTCCTGATTTTGCTCCAAACCATGGACCCTCCTAGGAAAAGATAATTCATGTTGTGGGGCAGCGACCGGTCACTTGTGATGGGATTAGTGATCAGGTACTTGTATGGAGTGGAAGGTCCTCGGTAGCATAGAGCATGAGGAGAGGAGGCTGCGGATCCCAGGGGCAGTAACCTGTCACTCAAGGGATGATAGTGAGCTCTGCACTGCACATGATGGAGCAGAAGGAATGTGGCGCCCCTGAGGCTTCAGTCGCCACAGGGTATTGCATCTCACTTAAGGTGCAGTACTCATCCCAGGTAAGGAAGAGGTTAATCGCTAGTGTTTCTCACATTCACAAAACACACACACACAGGTGCTTTCCCTCTGGGATTGGCCTAGGATACATAGGGGGGTGGCCATCACGAGGCATGGGACTTTCCCAGTCACTAGGACAACCACCTGGGGGGCGAGCACCACTTGGGGTAAAGGAAGGAGCATCTTCACACTTGAGCAGTTACCCTGGGCACAGATTGGGGTGAGGGACACAGTCGGGACCTCGGTCCAGGCATCACCTTTGCACTTCTGGGAGCGCCATAGAACCCGCGGCTTGGAGCAGGCAGCTCAGCCCGGGCTCTCTACAGCTACCGGGGATTCAAGGGTCTGTGGCGAGTGCAGGAAACACCCGCAGCCCGTTCCATATTCCACACACCAGAATTGGAGGGACCCTGGCCAGAAAGGACACACAGTGAGAACACCGGTGGTGACCTCCGAATTATCCGGGATCAGCTGAGGCCCATCACGGTAGAAACCGGCACTCCGTGAGCGGCTATCATACAGTGAGTATAGACCTTGAACCGCAACCAGTGTGTCAGCCTGTCCTTGCCGGCGTCCTGCGTTTCTTAACCAATGGCCAATACCACCACCACCACCATCATCCTCCCCTGGGGCCTGGCTCTACCTGTGGGGAGCCGAACCATCCCAGCTGCGACACCATCCGCCCCAGAGGACAGCACCCACGGAGGCGGCTAATCCCTGGCCGCACACCACAGCTGGCGTCACGAGACAACTACTCCCAACGTCCTCAACCCCTTCATCCTCATCACCCCACCATCCTTCATTCCCTTCGTGGACACCTTGGGGTCACGAAACCAGGCAGGGCCACCCGTGACATCCCCTGACCCTCACCAGTCCGGTGACAAGTATTTCCCCAAGACCCCGTGTGGTGCTTTAGGAAGGCGATTGGGCCTAACATTCATTGAGGGAATGGATCTGAGCGGCAGCAGCACAGAGTGTTTCAGGAGAGCAATGTGCAGATATTGTGGGAGTCCACTAATGGCAGCTGTGCAGCTCCTCTCCTCTCTCCATGTGCAGGTGACCCGTCCATTGCCCCCGTCAGGCGCAGCTATGTGTCATTGTGGATGATCCCCGGTGCCGGCTCTTATCTGCGGCTCACACATGTGCACATTACATAGGGCCATTATTGCGGCTGCAGCGGCGGTGCGGTCCCTGCGGCGCGGTGAGGACTGTGCGATTCCTGAATACGTGATCAATGACTATGAGGGATCTGATCCTTCTCCATCGCATTGAGCAGGGAAATAGCAGGAGCGGCTTCTCCTCCTCGGGAGCGCGCAGACTTCATATATTGTGGCCGCAGGGAATGTACAAAGTGTAACACATGCCACAGACGCCGTGTATTATCACTCAGCCACATTGTATACGTGGATGAGAAAAAGTCCCCGGTGTAAAGAGTGTGACTGGGGAGGGAACTGCAATATTATCACCACACATGGCTAAAAGAAAACCTCATACAGCGTCCAAATTAATACTAACACATGGTGCACAAAACACAACACCTTACAGTGAATGTATAATACCGCCGACAGCCAAAAAAGAAAAAACACTATACAGTGCGCAACTGATATTACCATACAGGGCATCATAATACCACCACAATGGTAAAATAAAACCAGCAAACAGCGCATATAATAGCACTAAATAGTATCGAAATAATGCCGCAACCTACCATCACCCAATCAAAGATACCGTACAGGGGGCACTGTGGCTGGTATAGAGTCATTATGGTTTCCAGGGGGCACTGTGGCTGGTATAGGGGCATTATATCTACCAGGGGGCACTGTGGCTGGTATAGGGGCATTATATCTACCAGGGGGCACTGTGGCTGATATAGGGGCATTATATCTACCAGGGGGCACTTTGGCTAGTATAGGGGTATTATATCTTCCAGGGGGCACTGTGGCTGGTATAGGGGCATTATGTCTACCAGGGGCCACTGTGGCTGGTATAGGGGCATTATATCTACCAGGGGGCACTGTGGCTAGTATAGGGGCATTATATCTACCAGGGGGCACTGTGGCTGGTATAGGGGCATTATATCTACCAGGGGGCACTGTGGCTAGTATAGGGGCATTATATCTTCCAGGGGGCACTGTGGCTAGTATAGGGGCATTATATCTACCAGGGGGCACTGTGGCTGGTATAGTGGCATTATATCTACCAGGGGGCACTGTGGCTAGTATAAGGGCATTATATCTACCAGGGGGCACTGTGGCTGGTATAGGGGCATTATATCTACCAGGGGGCACTGTGGCTGGTATAGAGTCATTATGGTTTCCAGGGGGCACTGTGGCTGGTATAGGGGCATTATATCTACCAGGGGGCACTGTGGCTGGTATAGGGGCATTATATCTACCAGGGGGCACTGTGGCTGGTATAGGGGCATTATATCTACCAGGGGGCACTGTGGCTAGTATAGGGGCATTATATCTTCAAGGGGGCACTGTGGCTGGTATAGGGGCATTATGGCTGGTATAGGGGCATTATATCTACCAGGGGGCACTGTGGCTAGTATAGGGGCATTATATCTACCAGGGGGCACTGTGGCTGGTATAGGGGCATTATATCTACCAGGGGGCACTGTGGCTAGTATAGGGGCATTATATCTACCAGGGGGCACTGTGGCTGGTATAGGGGCATTATATCTACCAGGGAGCACTGTGGCTGGTATAGGGGCATTATATCTACCAGGGGGCACTGTGGCTAGTATAGGGGCATTATATCTACCAGGGGGCACTGTGGCTGGTATAGAGTCATTATGGTTTCCAGGGGGCACTGTGGCTGGTATAGGGGCATTATATCTACCAGGGGGCACTGTGGCTGGTATAGGGGCATTATATCTACCAGGGGGCACTGTGGCTGGTATAGGGGCATTATATCTACCAGGGGGCACTGTGGCTAGTATAGGGGCATTATATCTTCAAGGGGACACTGTGGCTGGTATAGAGGCATTATGTCTACCAGGGGGCACTGTGGCTGGTATAGGGGCATTATATCTACCAGGGGGCACTGTGGCTAGTATAGGTGCATTATATCTACCAGGGGGCACTGTGGCTGGTATAGGGGCATTATATCTACCAGGGGGCACTGTGGCTGGTATAGGGGCATTATATCTACCAGGGAGCACTGTGGCTGGTATAGGGGCATTATATCTTCCAGGGGGCACTGTGGCTGGTATAGGGGCATTATGTCTACCAGGGGGCACTGTGGCTGGTATAGGGGCATTATATCTACCAGGGGGCGCTGTGGCTAGTATAGGGGCATTATATCTACCAGGGGGCACTGTGGCTAGTATAGGGGCATTATATCTACCAGGGGGCACTGTGGCTAGTATAGGGGCATTATATCTACCAGGGGGCACTGTGGCTGGTATAGGGGCATTATATCTACCAGGGGGCACTGTGGCTAGTATAGGGGCATTATATCTACCAGGGGGCACTGTGGCTGGTATAGGGGCATTATATCTACCAGGGGGCACTGTGGCTGGTATAGGGGCATTATATCTACCAGGGGGCACTGTGGCTGGTATAGGGGCATTATATCTACCAGGGGGCACTGTGGCTAGTATAGGGGCATTATATCTACCAGGAGGCACTGTGGCTGGTATAGGGGCATTATATCTACCAGGGGGCGCTGTGTCTAGTATAGGGGCATTATATCTACCAGGGGGCACTGTGGCTAGTATAGGGGCATTATGTCTACCAGGGGGCACTGTGGCTGGTATAGAGTCATTATGGTTTCCAGGGGGCACTGTGGCTGGTATAGGGGCATTATATCTACCAGGGGGCACTGTGGCTAGTATAGGGGCATTATATCTACCAGGGGGCACTGTGGCTAGTATAGGGGCATTATATCTACCAGGGGGCACTGTGGCTGGTATAGGGGCATTATATCTACCAGGGGGCACTGTGGCTGGTATAGGGGCATTATGTCTACCAGGGGGCACTGTGGCTGGTATAGGGGCATTATATCTACCAGGGGGCACTGTGGCTAGTATAGGGGCATTATATCTACCAGGGGGCACTGTGGCTGGTATAGGGGCATTATATCTACCAGGGGGCACTGTGGCTAGTATAGGGGCATTATATCTACCAGGGGGCACTGTGGCTGGTATAGGGGCATTATATCTACCAGGGGGCACTGTGGCTAGTATAGGGGCATTATATCTACCAGGGGGCACTGTGGCTGGTATAGGGGCATTATATCTACCAGGGAGCACTGTGGCTGGTATAGGGGCATTATATCTACCAGGGGGCACTGTGGCTAGTATAGGGGCATTATATCTTCCAGGGGGCACTGTGGCTGGTATAGGGGCATTATATCTACCAGGGGGCACTGTGGCTGGTATAGGGGCATTATATCTACCAGGGGGCACTGTGGCTAGTATAGGGGCATTATATCTACCAGGGGGCACTGTGGCTGGTATAGGGGCATTATATCTACCAGGGGGCACTGTGGCTGGTATAGGGGCATTATATCTACCAGTGGGCACTGTGGCTGGTATAGGGGCATTATGTCTACCAGGGGGCACTGTGGCTGGTATAGGGGCATTATATCTACCAGGGGGCACTGTGGCTAGTATAGGGGCATTATATCTACCAGGGGGCACTGTGGCTAGTATAGGGGCATTATATCTACCAGGGGGCACTGTGGCTGGTATAGGGGCATTATATCTACCAGGGGGCACTGTGGCTGGTATAGGGGCATTATGTCTACCAGGGGGCACTGTGGCTGGTATAGGGGCATTATATCTACCAGGGGGCACTGTGGCTAGTATAGGGGCATTATATCTACCAGGGGGCACTGTGGCTGGTATAGGGGCATTATATCTACCAGGGGGCACTGTGGCTAGTATAGGGGCATTATATCTACCAGGGGGCACTGTGGCTGGTATAGGGGCATTATATCTACCAGGGAGCACTGTGGCTGGTATAGGGGCATTATATCTACCAGGGGGCACTGTGGCTGGTATAGGGGCATTATATCTACAAGGGGGCACTGTGGCTGGTATAGGGGCATTATATCTACCAGGGGGCACTGTGGCTAGTATAGGGGCATTATATCTTCCAGGGGGCACTGTGGCTGGTATAGGGGCATTATGTCTACCAGGGGGCACTGTGGCTGGTATAGGGGCATTATATCTACCAGGGGGCGCTGTGGCTAGTATAGGGGCATTATATCTACCAGGGGGCACTGTGGCTAATATAGGGGCATTATATCTACCAGGGGGCACTGTGGCTAGTATAGGGGCATTATATCTACCAGGGGGCACTGTGGCTGGTATAGGGGCATTATATCTACCAGGGGGCACTGTGGCTAGTATAGGGGCATTATATCTACCAGGGGGCACTGTGGCTGGTATAGGGGCATTATATCTACCAGGGGGCACTGTGGCTGGTATAGGGGCATTATATCTACCAGGGGGCGCTGTGTCTAGTATAGGGGCATTATATCTACCAGGGGGCACTGTGGCTGGTATAGGGGCATTATATCTACCAGGAGGCACTGTGGCTGGTTTAGGGGCATTATATCTACCAGGGGGCGCTGTGTCTAGTATAGGGGCATTATATCTACCAGGGGGCACTGTGGCTAGTATAGGGGCATTATATCTACCAGGGGGCACTGTGGCTGGTATAGAGTCATTATGGTTTCCAGGGGGCACTGTGGCTGGTATAGGGGCATTATATCTACCAGGGGGCACTGTGGCTAGTATAGGGGCATTATATCTACCAGGGGGCACTGTGGCTGGTATAGGGGCATTATATCTACCAGGGGGCACTGTGGCTGGTATAGGGGCATTATGTCTACCAGGGGGCACTGTGGCTGGTATAGGGGCATTATATCTACCAGGGGGCACTGTGGCTAGTATAGGGGCATTATATCTACCAGGGGGCACTGTGGCTAGTATAGGGGCATTATATCTACCAGGGGGCACTGTGGCTGGTATAGGGGCATTATATCTACCAGGGGGCACTGTGGCTGGTATAGGGGCATTATGTCTACCAGGGGGCACTGTGGCTGGTATAGGGGCATTATATCTACCAGGGGGCACTGTGGCTAGTATAGGGGCATTATATCTACCAGGGGGCACTGTGGCTGGTATAGGGGCATTATATCTACCAGGGGGCACTGTGGCTAGTATAGGGGCATTATATCTACCAGGGGGCACTGTGGCTGGTATAGGGGCATTATATCTACCAGGGAGCACTGTGGCTGGTATAGGGGCATTATATCTACCAGGGGGCACTGTGGCTAGTATAGGGGCATTATATCTTCCAGGGGGCACTGTGGCTGGTATAGGGGCATTATATCTACAAGGGGGCACTGTGGCTGGTATAGGGGCATTATATCTACCAGGGGGCACTGTGGCTAGTATAGGGGCATTATATCTTCCAGGGGGCACTGTGGCTGGTATAGGGGCATTATGTCTACCAGGGGGCACTGTGGCTGGTATAGGGGCATTATATCTACCAGGGGGCACTGTGGCTAGTATAGGGGCATTATATCTACCAGGGGGCACTGTGGCTGGTATAGGGGCATTATATCTACCAGGGGGCACTGTGGCTAGTATAGGGGCATTATATCTACCAGGGGGCACTGTGGCTGGTATAGGGGCATTATATCTACCAGGGGGCACTGTGGCTGGTATAGGGGCATTATGTCTACCAGGGGGCACTGTGGCTGGTATAGGGGCATTATATCTACCAGGGGGCACTGTGGCTAGTATAGGGGCATTATATCTACCAGGGGGCACGGTGGCTGGTATAGGGGCATTATATCTACCAGGGGGCACTGTGGCTGGTATAGGGGCATTATATCTACTAGGGGGCACTGTGGCTGGTATAGGGGCATTATATCTACCAGGGGGCACTGTGGCTGGTATAGGGGCATTATATCTACCAGGGGGCACTGTGGCTAGTATAGGGGCATTATATCTACCAGGGGGCACTGTGGCTGGTATAGGGGCATTATATCTACCAGGGGGCACTGTGGCTGATATAGGGGCATTATATCTACCAGGGGGCACTGTGGCTGGTATAGGGGCATTATATCTACCAGGGGGCACTGTGGCTAGTATAGGGGCATTATATCTACCAGCTGGCACTGTGGCTGGTATAGGGGCATTATATCTACCAGGGGGCACTGTGGTTGGTATAGGGGCATTATGTCTACCAGGGGGCACTGTGGCTGGTATAGGGGCATTATATCTACCAGGGGGCACTGTGGCTAGTATAGGGGCATTATATCTACCAGGGGGCACTGTGGCTGGTATAGGGGCATTATGTCTACCAGGGGGCACTGTGGCTGGTATAGGGGCATTATGTCTACCAGGGGGCACTGTGGCTGGTATAGGGGCATTATATCTACCAGGGGGCACTGTGGCTGGTATAGGGGCATTATATCTACCAGGGGGCACTGTGGCTAGTATAGGGGCATTATATCTACCAGGGGGCACTGTGGCTGGTATAGGGGCATTATATCTACCAGGGGGCACTGTGGCTGGTATAGGGGCATTATATCTACCAGGGGGCACTGTGGCTGGTATAGGGGCATTATATCTACCAGGGAGCACTGTGGCTGGTATAGGGGCATTATATCTACCAGTGGGCACTGTGGCTGGTATAGGGGCATTATATCTACCAGGGGGCACTGTGGCTGGTATAGGGGCATTATATCTACCAGGGGGCACTGTGGCTGGTATAGGGGCATTATATCTACCAGGGGGCACTGTGGCTAGTATAGGGGCATTATATCTACCAGGGGGCACTGTGGCTGGTATAGGGGCATTATATCTACCAGGGGGCACTGTGGCTGGTATAGGGGCATTATATCTACCAGGGGGCACTGTGGCTGGTATAGGGGCATTATATCTACCAGGGGGCACTGTGGCTGGTATAGGGGCATTATATCTACCAGGGGGCACTGTGGTTAGTATAGGGGCATTATATCTACCAGGGGGCACTGTGGCTGGTATAGGGGCATTATATCTACCAGGGGGCAATGTGGCTGGTATAGGGGCATTATATCTACCAGGGGGCACTGTGGCTGGTATAGGGGCATTATATCTACCAGGGGGCAATGTGGCTAGTATAGGGGCATTATATCTACCAGGGGGCACTGTGGCTGGTATAGGGGCATTATATCTACCAGGGGGCACTGTGGCTGGTATAGGGGCATTATATCTACCAGGGGGCACTGTGGCTGGTATAGGGGCATTATATCTACCAGGGGGCACTGTGGCTGGTATAGGGGCATTATATCTACCAGGGGGCACTGTGGCTAGTATAGGGGCATTATATCTACCAGGGGGCACTGTGGCTGGTATAGAGGCATTATATCTACCAGGGGGCAATGTGGCTGGTACAGGGGCATTATATCTACCAGGGGGCACTGTGGCTAGTATAGGGGCATTATATCTACCAGGGGGCACTGTGGCTGGTATAGGGGCATTATATCTACCAGGGGGCACTGTGGCTGGTATAGGGGCATTATATCTACCAGGGGGCACTGTGGCTGGTATAGGGGCATTATATCTACCAAGGGGCACTGTGGCTGGTATAGGGGCATTATATCTACCAGGGAGCACTGTGGCTGGTATAGGGGCATTATATCTACCAGGGGGCACTGTGGCTAGTATAGGGGCATTATATTTTCCAGGGGGCACTGTGGCTGGTATAGGGGCATTATATCTACAAGGGGGCACTGTGGCTGGTATAGGGGCATTATATCTACCAGGGGGCACTGTGGCAAGTATAGGGGCATTATATCTTCCAGGGGGCACTGTGGCTGGTATAGGGGCATTATGTCTACCAGGGGGCACTGTGGCTAGTATAGGGGCATTATATCTACCAGGGGGCACTGTGGCTAGTATAAGGGCATTATATCTACCAGGGGGCACTGTGGCTGGTATAGGGGCATTATATCTACCAGGGGGCACTGTGGCTAGTATAGGGGCATTATATCTACCAGGGGGCACTGTGGCTGGTATAGGGGCATTATATCTACCAGGGGGCACTGTGGCTGGTATAGGGGCATTATGTCTACCAGGGGGCACTGTGGCTGGTATAGGGGCATTATATCTACCAGGGGGCACTGTGGCTGGTATAGGGGCATTATATCTACCAGGGGGCACTGTGGCTGGTATAGGGGCATTATATCTACTAGGGGGCACTGTGGCTGGTATAGCGGCATTATATCTACCAGGGGGCAATGTGGCTAGTATAGGGGCATTATATCTACCAGGGGGCACTGTGGCTGGTATAGGGGCATTATATCTACCAGGGGGCACTGTGGCTGGTATAGGGGCATTATATCTACCAGGGGGCACTGTGGCTGGTATAGGGGCATTATATCTACCAGGGGGCACTGTGGCTGGTATAGGGGCATTATATCTACCAGGGGGCACTGTGGCTAGTATAGGGGCATTATATCTACCAGGGGGCACTGTGGCTGGTATAGGGGCATTATATCTACCAGGGGGCAATGTGGCTGGTATAGGGGCATTATATCTACCAGGGGGCACTGTGGCTAGTATAGGGGCATTATATCTACCAGGGGGCACTGTGGCTGGTATAGGGGCATTATATCTACCAGGGGGCACTGTCGCTGGTATAGGGGCATTATATCTACCAGGGGGCACTGTGGCTAGTATAGGGGCATTATATCTACCAGGGGGCACTGTGGCTAGTATAGGGGCATTATATCTACCAGGGGGCACTGTGGCTGGTATAGGGGCATTATATCTACCAGGGGGCACTGTGGCTGGAATAGGGGCATTATATCTACCAGGGAGCACTGTGGCTGGTATAGGGGCATTATATCTACCAGGGGGCACTGTGGCTAGTATAGGGGCATTATATCTTCCAGGGGGCACTGTGGCTGGTATAGGGGCATTATATCTACAAGGGGGCACTGTGGCTGGTATAGGGGCATTATATCTACCAGGGGGCACTGTGGCTAGTATAGGGGCATTATATCTTCCAGGGGGCACTGTGGCTGGTATAGGGGCATTATGTCTACCAGGGGGCACTGTGGCTAGTATAGGGGCATTATATCTACCAGGGGGCACTGTGGCTAGTATAAGGGCATTATATCTACCAGGGGGCACTGTGGCTGGTATAGGGGCATTATATCTACCAGGGGGCACTGTGGCTGGTATAGGGGCATTATATCTACCAGGGGGCACTGTGGCTGGTATAGGGACATTATATCTACCAGGGGGCACTGTGGCTGGTATAGGGACATTATATCTACCAGGGGGCACTGTGGCTGGTATAGGGGCATTATATCTGCCAGGGGGCACTGTGGCTAGTATAGGGGCATTATATCTACCAGGAGGCACTGTGGCTGGTATAGGGGCATTATATCTACCAGGGGGCGCTGTGTCTAGTATAGGGGCATTATATCTACCAGGGGGCACTGTGGCTAGTATAGGGGCATTATATCTACCAGGGGGCACTGTGGCTGGTATAGAGTCATTATGGTTTCCAGGGGGCACTGTGGCTGGTATAGGGGCATTATATCTACCAGGGGGCACTGTGGCTAGTATAGGGGCATTATATCTACCAGGGGGCACTGTGGCTGGTATAGGGGCATTATATCTACCAGGGGGCACTGTGGCTGGTATAGGGGCATTATGTCTACCAGGGGGCACTGTGGCTGGTATAGGGGCATTATATCTACCAGGGGGCACTGTGGCTAGTATAGGGGCATTATATCTACCAGGGGCCACTGTGGCTGGTATAGGGGCATTATATCTACCAGGGGGCACTGTGGCTGGTATAGGGGCATTATATCTACCAGGGGGCACTGTGGCTGGTATAGGGGCATTATGTTTACCAGGGGGCACTGTGGCTGGTATAGGGGCATTATATCTACCCGGGGGCACTGTGGCTAGTATAGGGGCATTATATCTACCAGGGGGCACTGTGGCTAGTATAGGGACATTATATCTACCAGGGGGCACTGTGGCTGGTATAGGGGCATTATATCTACCAGGGAGCACTGTGGCTGGTATAGGGGCATTATATCTACCAGGGGGCACTGTGGCTAGTATAGGGGCATTATATCTTCCAGGGGGCACTGTGGCTGGTATAGGGGCATTATATCTACAAGGGGGCACTGTGGCTAGTATAGGGGCATTATATCTACCAGGGGGCACTGTGGCTGGTATAGGGGCATTATATCTACCAGGGGGCACTGTGGCTAGTATAGGGGCATTATATCTACCAGGGGGCACTGTGGCTGGTATAGGGACATTATATCTACCAGGGGGCACTGTGGCTGGTATAGGGGCATTATGTCTACCAGGGGGCACTGTGGCTGGTATAGGGGCATTATATCTACCAGGGGGCACTGTGGCTGGTATATTGGCATTATATCTACCAGGGGGCACGGTGGCTGGTATAGGGGCATTATATCTACCAGGGGGCACTGTGGCTGGTATAGGGGCATTATATCTACTAGGGGGCACTGTGGCTGGTATAGGGGCATTATATCTACCAGGGGGCACTGTGGCTGGTATAGGGGCATTATATCTACCAGGGGGCACTGTGGCTAGTATAGGGGCATTATATCTACCAGGGGGCACTGTGGCTGGTATAGGGGCATTATATCTACCAGGGGGCACTGTGGCTGGTATAGGGGCATTATATCTACCAGGGGGCACTGTGGCTGGTATAGGGGCATTATATCTACCAGGGGGCACTGTGGCTAGTATAGGGGCATTATATCTACCAGGGGGCACTGTGGCTGGTATAGGGGCATTATATCTACCAGGGGGCACTGTGGTTGGTATAGGGGCATTATGTCTACCAGGGGGCACTGTGGCTGGTATAGGGGCATTATATCTACCAGGGGGCACTGTGGCTAGTATAGGGGCATTATATCTACCAGGGGGCACTGTGGCTGGTATAGGGGCATTATGTCTACCAGGGGGCACTGTGGCTGGTATAGGGGCATTATATCTACCAGGGAGCACTGTGGCTGGTATAGGGGCATTATATCTACCAGGGGGCACTGTGGCTAGTATAGGGGCATTATATCTTCCAGGGGGCACTGTGGCTGGTATAGGGGCATTATATCTACAAGGGGGCACTGTGGCTAGTATAGGGGCATTATATCTACCAGGGGGCACTGTGGCTGGTATAGGGGCATTATATCTACCAGGGGGCACTGTGGCTAGTATAGGGGCATTATATCTACCAGGGGGCACTGTGGCTGGTATAGGGGCATTATATCTACCAGGGGGCACTGTGGCTGGTATAGGGGCATTATGTCTACCAGGGGGCACTGTGGCTGGTATAGGGGCATTATATCTACCAGGGGGCACTGTGGCTGGTATATTGGCATTATATCTACCAGGGGGCACGGTGGCTGGTATAGGGGCATTATATCTACCAGGGGGCACTGTGGCTGGTATAGGGGCATTATATCTACTAGGGGGCACTGTGGCTGGTATAGGGGCATTATATCTACCAGGGGGCACTGTGGCTGGTATAGGGGCATTATATCTACTAGGGGGCACTGTGGTTGGTATAGGGGCATTATATCTACCAGGGGGCACTGTGGCTGGTATTGGGGCATTATATCTACCAGGGGGCACTGTGGCTAGTATAGGGGCATTATATCTACCAGGGGGCACTGTGGCTGGTATAGGGGCATTATATCTACCAGGGGGCACTGTGGCTGGTATAGGGGCATTATATCTACCAGGGGGCACTGTGGCTGGTATAGGGGCATTATATCTACCAGGGGGCACTGTGGCTAGTATAGGGGCATTATATCTACCAGGGGGCACTGTGGCTGGTATAGGGGCATTATATCTACCAGGGGGCACTGTGGTTGGTATAGGGGCATTATGTCTACCAGGGGGCACTGTGGCTGGTATAGGGGCATTATATCTACCAGGGGGCACTGTGGCTAGTATAGGGGCATTATATCTACCAGGGGGCACTGTGGCTGGTATAGGGGCATTATGTCTACCAGGGGGCACTGTGGCTGGTATAGGGGCATTATGTCTACCAGGGGGCACTGTGGCTGGTATAGGGGCATTATATCTACCAGGGGGCACTGTGGCTGGTATAGGGGCATTATATCTACCAGGGGGCACTGTGGCTAGTATAGGGGCATTATATCTACCAGGGGGCACTGTGGCTGGTATAGGGGCATTATATCTACCAGGGGGCACTGTGGCTGGTATAGGGGCATTATATCTACCAGTGGGCACTGTGGCTAGTATAGGGGCATTTTATCTACCAGGGGGCACTGTGGCTGGTATAGGGGCATTATATCTACCAGGGGGCACTGTGGCTGGTATAGGGGCATTATATCTACCAGGGGGCACTGTGGCTAGTATAGGGGCATTATATCTACCAGGGGGCACTGTGGCTGGTATAGGGGCATTATATCTACCAGGGGGCACTGTGGCTGGTATAGGGGCATTATATCTACCAGGGGGCACTGTGGCTGGTATAGGGGCATTATATCTACCAGGGGGCACTGTGGCTAGTATAGGGGCATTATATCTACCAGGGGGCACTGTGGCTGGTATAGGGGCATTATATCTACCAGGGGGCAATGTGGCTGGTATAGGGGCATTATATCTACCAGGGGGCACTGTGGCTAGTATAGGGGCATTATATCTACCAGGGGGCACTGTGGCTGGTATAGGGGCATTATATCTACCAGGGGGCACTGTGGCTGGTATAGGGGCATTATGTCTACCAGGGGGCACTGTGGCTGGTATAGGGGCATTATATCTACCAGGGGGCACTGTGGCTGGTATAGGGGCATTATGTCTACCAGGGGGCACTGTGGCTGGTATAGGGGCATTATATCTACCAGGGGGCACTGTGGCTGGTATAGGGGCATTATGTCTACCAGGGGGCACTGTAGCTGGTATAGGGGCATTATATCTACCAGGGGGCACTGTGGCTAGTATAGGGGCATTATATCTACCAGGGGGCACTGTGGCTAGTATAGGGGCATTATATCTACCAGGGGGCACTGTGGCTGGTATAGGGGCATTATATCTACCAGGGGGCACTGTGGCTGGTATAGGGGCATTATATCTACCAGGGAGCACTGTGGCTGGTATAGGGGCATTATATCTACCAGGGGGCACTGTGGCTAGTATAGGGGCATTATATCTTCCAGGGGGCACTGTGGCTGGTATAGGGGCATTATATCTACAAGGGGGCACTGTGGCTGGTATAGGGGCATTATATCTACCAGGGGGCACTGTGGCTAGTATAGGGGCATTATATCTTCCAGGGGGCACTGTGGCTGGTATAGGGGCATTATGTCTACCAGGTGGCACTGTGGCTAGTATAGGGGCATTATATCTACCAGGGGGCACTGTGGCTAGTATAAGGGCATTATATCTACCAGGGGGCACTGTGGCTGGTATAGGGGCATTATATCTACCAGGGGGCACTGTGGCTAGTATAGGGGCATTATATCTACCAGGGGGCACTGTGGCTGGTATAGGGGCATTATATCTACCAGGGGGCACTGTGGCTGGTATAGGGGCATTATGTCTACCAGGGGGCACTGTGGCTGGTATAGGGGCATTATATCTACCAGGGGGCACTGTGGCTGGTATAGGGGCATTATATCTACCAGGGGGCACTGTGGCTGGTATAGGGGCATTATATCTACCAGGGGGCACTGTGGCTGGTATAGGGGCATTATATCTACTAGGGGGCACTGTGGCTGGTATAGGGACATTATATCTACCAGGGGGCACTGTGGCTGGTATAGGGGCATTATATCTGCCAGGGGGCACTGTGGCTAGTATAGGGGCATTATATCTACCAGGAGGCACTGTGGCTGGTATAGGGGCATTATATCTACCAGGGGGCGCTGTGTCTAGTATAGGGGCATTATATCTACCAGGGGGCACTGTGGCTAGTATAGGGGCATTATATCTACCAGGGGGCACTGTGGCTGGTATAGAGTCATTATGGTTTCCAGGGGGCACTGTGGCTGGTATAGGGGCATTATATCTACCAGGGGGCACTGTGGCTAGTATAGGGGCATTATATCTACCAGGGGGCACTGTGGCTGGTATAGGGGCATTATATCTACCAGGGGGCACTGTGGCTGGTATAGGGGCATTATGTCTACCAGGGGGCACTGTGGCTGGTATAGGGGCATTATATCTACCAGGGGGCACTGTGGCTAGTATAGGGGCATTATATCTACCAGGGGCCACTGTGGCTGGTATAGGGGCATTATATCTACCAGGGGGCACTGTGGCTGGTATAGGGGCATTATATCTACCAGGGGGCACTGTGGCTGGTATAGGGGCATTATGTTTACCAGGGGGCACTGTGGCTGGTATAGGGGCATTATATCTACCCGGGGGCACTGTGGCTAGTATAGGGGCATTATATCTACCAGGGGGCACTGTGGCTAGTATAGGGACATTATATCTACCAGGGGGCACTGTGGCTGGTATAGGGGCATTATATCTACCAGGGAGCACTGTGGCTGGTATAGGGGCATTATATCTACCAGGGGGCACTGTGGCTAGTATAGGGGCATTATATCTTCCAGGGGGCACTGTGGCTGGTATAGGGGCATTATATCTACAAGGGGGCACTGTGGCTAGTATAGGGGCATTATATCTACCAGGGGGCACTGTGGCTGGTATAGGGGCATTATATCTACCAGGGGGCACTGTGGCTAGTATAGGGGCATTATATCTACCAGGGGGCACTGTGGCTGGTATAGGGACATTATATCTACCAGGGGGCACTGTGGCTGGTATAGGGGCATTATGTCTACCAGGGGGCACTGTGGCTGGTATAGGGGCATTATATCTACCAGGGGGCACTGTGGCTGGTATATTGGCATTATATCTACCAGGGGGCACGGTGGCTGGTATAGGGGCATTATATCTACCAGGGGGCACTGTGGCTGGTATAGGGGCATTATATCTACTAGGGGGCACTGTGGCTGGTATAGGGGCATTATATCTACCAGGGGGCACTGTGGCTGGTATAGGGGCATTATATCTACCAGGGGGCACTGTGGCTAGTATAGGGGCATTATATCTACCAGGGGGCACTGTGGCTGGTATAGGGGCATTATATCTACCAGGGGGCACTGTGGCTGGTATAGGGGCATTATATCTACCAGGGGGCACTGTGGCTGGTATAGGGGCATTATATCTACCAGGGGGCACTGTGGCTAGTATAGGGGCATTATATCTACCAGGGGGCACTGTGGCTGGTATAGGGGCATTATATCTACCAGGGGGCACTGTGGTTGGTATAGGGGCATTATGTCTACCAGGGGGCACTGTGGCTGGTATAGGGGCATTATATCTACCAGGGGGCACTGTGGCTAGTATAGGGGCATTATATCTACCAGGGGGCACTGTGGCTGGTATAGGGGCATTATGTCTACCAGGGGGCACTGTGGCTGGTATAGGGGCATTATATCTACCAGGGAGCACTGTGGCTGGTATAGGGGCATTATATCTACCAGGGGGCACTGTGGCTAGTATAGGGGCATTATATCTTCCAGGGGGCACTGTGGCTGGTATAGGGGCATTATATCTACAAGGGGGCACTGTGGCTAGTATAGGGGCATTATATCTACCAGGGGGCACTGTGGCTGGTATAGGGGCATTATATCTACCAGGGGGCACTGTGGCTAGTATAGGGGCATTATATCTACCAGGGGGCACTGTGGCTGGTATAGGGGCATTATATCTACCAGGGGGCACTGTGGCTGGTATAGGGGCATTATGTCTACCAGGGGGCACTGTGGCTGGTATAGGGGCATTATATCTACCAGGGGGCACTGTGGCTGGTATATTGGCATTATATCTACCAGGGGGCACGGTGGCTGGTATAGGGGCATTATATCTACCAGGGGGCACTGTGGCTGGTATAGGGGCATTATATCTACTAGGGGGCACTGTGGCTGGTATAGGGGCATTATATCTACCAGGGGGCACTGTGGCTGGTATAGGGGCATTATATCTACTAGGGGGCACTGTGGTTGGTATAGGGGCATTATATCTACCAGGGGGCACTGTGGCTGGTATTGGGGCATTATATCTACCAGGGGGCACTGTGGCTAGTATAGGGGCATTATATCTACCAGGGGGCACTGTGGCTGGTATAGGGGCATTATATCTACCAGGGGGCACTGTGGCTGGTATAGGGGCATTATATCTACCAGGGGGCACTGTGGCTGGTATAGGGGCATTATATCTACCAGGGGGCACTGTGGCTAGTATAGGGGCATTATATCTACCAGGGGGCACTGTGGCTGGTATAGGGGCATTATATCTACCAGGGGGCACTGTGGTTGGTATAGGGGCATTATGTCTACCAGGGGGCACTGTGGCTGGTATAGGGGCATTATATCTACCAGGGGGCACTGTGGCTAGTATAGGGGCATTATATCTACCAGGGGGCACTGTGGCTGGTATAGGGGCATTATGTCTACCAGGGGGCACTGTGGCTGGTATAGGGGCATTATGTCTACCAGGGGGCACTGTGGCTGGTATAGGGGCATTATATCTACCAGGGGGCACTGTGGCTGGTATAGGGGCATTATATCTACCAGGGGGCACTGTGGCTAGTATAGGGGCATTATATCTACCAGGGGGCACTGTGGCTGGTATAGGGGCATTATATCTACCAGGGGGCACTGTGGCTGGTATAGGGGCATTATATCTACCAGTGGGCACTGTGGCTAGTATAGGGGCATTTTATCTACCAGGGGGCACTGTGGCTGGTATAGGGGCATTATATCTACCAGGGGGCACTGTGGCTGGTATAGGGGCATTATATCTACCAGGGGGCACTGTGGCTAGTATAGGGGCATTATATCTACCAGGGGGCACTGTGGCTGGTATAGGGGCATTATATCTACCAGGGGGCACTGTGGCTGGTATAGGGGCATTATATCTACCAGGGGGCACTGTGGCTGGTATAGGGGCATTATATCTACCAGGGGGCACTGTGGCTAGTATAGGGGCATTATATCTACCAGGGGGCACTGTGGCTGGTATAGGGGCATTATATCTACCAGGGGGCAATGTGGCTGGTATAGGGGCATTATATCTACCAGGGGGCACTGTGGCTAGTATAGGGGCATTATATCTACCAGGGGGCACTGTGGCTGGTATAGGGGCATTATATCTACCAGGGGGCACTGTGGCTGGTATAGGGGCATTATGTCTACCAGGGGGCACTGTGGCTGGTATAGGGGCATTATATCTACCAGGGGGCACTGTGGCTGGTATAGGGGCATTATGTCTACCAGGGGGCACTGTGGCTGGTATAGGGGCATTATATCTACCAGGGGGCACTGTGGCTGGTATAGGGGCATTATGTCTACCAGGGGGCACTGTAGCTGGTATAGGGGCATTATATCTACCAGGGGGCACTGTGGCTAGTATAGGGGCATTATATCTACCAGGGGGCACTGTGGCTAGTATAGGGGCATTATATCTACCAGGGGGCACTGTGGCTGGTATAGGGGCATTATATCTACCAGGGGGCACTGTGGCTGGTATAGGGGCATTATATCTACCAGGGAGCACTGTGGCTGGTATAGGGGCATTATATCTACCAGGGGGCACTGTGGCTAGTATAGGGGCATTATATCTTCCAGGGGGCACTGTGGCTGGTATAGGGGCATTATATCTACAAGGGGGCACTGTGGCTGGTATAGGGGCATTATATCTACCAGGGGGCACTGTGGCTAGTATAGGGGCATTATATCTTCCAGGGGGCACTGTGGCTGGTATAGGGGCATTATGTCTACCAGGTGGCACTGTGGCTAGTATAGGGGCATTATATCTACCAGGGGGCACTGTGGCTAGTATAAGGGCATTATATCTACCAGGGGGCACTGTGGCTGGTATAGGGGCATTATATCTACCAGGGGGCACTGTGGCTAGTATAGGGGCATTATATCTACCAGGGGGCACTGTGGCTGGTATAGGGGCATTATATCTACCAGGGGGCACTGTGGCTGGTATAGGGGCATTATGTCTACCAGGGGGCACTGTGGCTGGTATAGGGGCATTATATCTACCAGGGGGCACTGTGGCTGGTATAGGGGCATTATATCTACCAGGGGGCACTGTGGCTGGTATAGGGGCATTATATCTACCAGGGGGCACTGTGGCTGGTATAGGGGCATTATATCTACTAGGGGGCACTGTGGCTGGTATAGGGGCATTATATCTACCAGGGGGCACTGTGGCTGGTATAGGGGCATTATATCTACCAGGGGGCCCTGTGGCTAGTATAGGGGCATTATATCTACCAGGGGGCACTGTGGCTGGTATAGGGGCATTATATCTACCAGGGGGCACTGTGGCTGGTATAGGGGCATTATATCTACCAGGGGGCACTGTGGCTGGTATAGGGGCATTATATCTACCAGGGGGCACTGTGGCTAGTATAGGGGCATTATATCTACCAGGGGGCACTGTGGCTGGTATAGGGGCATTATATCTACCAGGGGGCACTGTGGCTGGTATAGGGGCATTATGTCTACCAGGGGGCACTGTGGCTGGTATAGGGGCATTATATCTACCAGGGGGCACTGTGGCTGGTATAGGGGCATTATATCTACCAGGGGGCACTGTGGCTGGTATAGGGGCATTATATCTACTAGGGGGCACTGTGGCTGGTATAGGGGCATTAAATCTACCAGGGGGCTCTGTAGCTGGTATAGGGGCATTATATCTACCAGGGGGCGCTGTGGCTGGTATAGGGGCATTATATCTACCAGGGGGCCCTGTGGCTGGTATAGGGGCATTATATCTACCAGGGGGCACTGTGGCTGGTATAGGAGCATTATATCTACCAGGGGGCACTGTGGCTAGTATAGGGGCATTATATCTACCAGGGGGCACTGTGGCTGGTATAGGGGCATTATATCTACCAGGGGGCACTGTGGCTGGTATAGGGGCATTATATCTACCAGGGGGCACTGTGGCTGGTATAGAGGCATTATGTCTACCAGGGGGCACTGTGGCTGGTATAGGGGCATTATATCTACCAGGGGGCACTGTGGCTGGTATAGGGGCATTATGTCTACCAGGGGGCACTGTGGCTGGTATAGAGGCATTATGTCTACCAGGGGGCACTGTGGCTGGTATAGGGGCATTATATCTACCAGGGGGCACTGTGGCTGGTATAGGGGCATTATATCTACAAGGGGGCGCTGTAGCTGGTATAGGGGCATTATATCTACCAGGGGGCACTGTGGCTGGTATAGGGGCATTATATCTACCAGGGGGCACTGTGGCTGGTATAGGGACATTATATCTACCAGGGGGCACTGTGGCTGGTATAGGGACATTATATCTACCAGGGGGCACTGTGGCTGGTATAGGGGCATTATATCTACCAGGGGGCGCTGTGGCTGGTATAGGGGCATTATATCTACCAGGGGGCACTGTGGCTGGTATAGGGACATTATATCTACCAGGGGGCACTGTGGCTGGTATAGGAGCATTATATCTACCGGGGGCACTGTGGCTGGTATAGGGGCATTATATCTACCAGGGGGCACTGTGGCTGGTATAGGGGCATTATATCTACCAGGGGGCGCTGTGACTGGTATAGGGGCATTATATCTACCAGGGGGCACTGTGGCTAGTATAGGGGCATTATATCTACCAGGGGCACTATGGCTGGTATAGAAGCATATCTACCAGGGGCACTATGGCTGGTATAGGGGCATTACATCTACCAGGGGGCGCTATGCAGGGCCGGCGTCAGCACCTGGCAAACCCGGGCAAATGCCGGGGCCCTGGAGAGCCGGGGGGCCCATTCGGCCTCGTCAGTCCTGCTGTCTCTTGGCCGGGGCCCACTCGCCTTTACAGTTCTGCTGCCCTGGGCCGAGTTCCAGGGACCGCAGTCCTCGGCAGCAATCTGCAGCGCTGTCCCTTTAAGGCGCGCAGACATCCTGGTTTGAACTTCATCTGTGGGCGGAGCTATCGCCTGCTCAGTCCCACAGATGAAGGAGGCGAGCTTCTGTCCGGCGCTATGTGGGCCCCCTCTCCACCGTGACCTAAGCGGGTAAGTGCCCTCCCCGCCTCCTGATTATGGGCCCCGGTGAGCTGCTTCTACCCCCTGGATGTATCCCCTGCCAATCCCCCCCACCCCTCCCCGGTGCCACGTGAGCTGGCCCCGCAGGGCCGAGAGTGCGGGCCCCGCAGAGCCGCGAGTGTGGGCCCCGCAGAGCCACGGGTGTGTGGGTGAGGGCCCCGCAGAGCCGCGGGTGCGGGCCCCGCAGAGCAGCAGAGTTGTGTTTGTTTGTCTGTATGTAGCAGAGTTGTGTGTGTTTGGCTGTCTGTATGTAGCAGAGTTGTGTGTGTTTGTCTGTATGTAGCAGAGTTGTGTGTGTTTGTCTGTATGCAGCAGAGTTGTGTGTGTTTGTCTGTATGCAGCAGAGTTGTGTGTGTTTGTCTGTATGCAGCAGAGTTGTGTGTGTTTGTCTGTATGCAGCAGAGTTGTGTGTGTTTGTCTGTATGCCGCAGAGTTGTGTGTGTCTGTCTGTCTGTAAGTGTATATGACTGTATAGATTTGTCTTTTTATATGTATTTTTGTGAGTTTGTCTTTAAATATGTATATGTATGTGTTCATATCTGTGTCTGTATGTGGATGGGGCCCACTGAGACTCTTCCGCCCGGGGCCTACAAAAACCTGGAGCCGGCCCTGGCGCTATGGCTGGTATAGGGGCATTATGTCTACCAGGGGGCGCTGTGCCGGTGATAGGGAGCATTGTTGCTGCTGTGCTGTTTCTATTTGTCTTAGTTAAAACTGTTATTTAATGTTTTTCATGCTTGTCTCTGCTGCCATCTACTGGTCAGACCTTTCGGCTCCTCTGTTTCTTTTGTCCAGCCCATGGGAGTGTCTGATGACCCTCTTGCATCACTTCCTGGGATGTTCATTCCAGCCAGAGCTTTTGTGAGAGCAAGATCCCTTATTGGAGCTGCTAGAAGCAAAGTCTTCTGACCGTAGTAGCTTCAGAGACAAGCATCACAGGAGAACTACAATGCCAAGTACTTGGACCGCTGTACTTCTGCATGTCCTTAACCTTTGGAGAAAATAAACCACCATTGTTTCATCTCAGCATGTGTATGTTTAACTCTGTAGCGCTCTGGTCCTGTCTGCCCCACCTATAGGAAAACGAAGGTAAGATTCTCACAACCTCTCACAACTACGCGCCTTCAATCGTCTTTAAGTGGGGACAGAACAGTTGGCATCGCACACATTGCCATTACTCAGGCTGTCATGAGGGCATTAATGCTGCCATACGGGACTTTGAGGCACAATCATTTGCTCTCTTAGAAGGTATTCAGTATAAAAGTGATGAGGAAGGGGCAGAAAACTCCTCAGATGATCCTCATACTGACAAGGGGTCACTAGAGATGGTGTTAGGGGGACTAAATAGAAGGGACGTCCATGGAGTGCTAGGCAGGAGTCCAGTGTTGGTCACCTCGGATCGGACATTGATAATCTTGAGGATGGATGAATATTACACTCATTAATTTGGCTGTTACTATCTTTTCTCAGACTTTGGCCCATTGAGCAGTTGGCCCCCTTGAGTTGGGGGCCGCGGTCTACTTCCCACCCGCTGGTATAGAGATTATATAGAGGGCATAGGTGGTACACAAGCCAACATGGCCAAACATGGGGACATGAAGTGACATACAGTTAGGTCCAGAAATATTTGGACAGTGACACAAGTTTTGTTATTTTAGCTGTTTACAAAAACATGTTCAGAAATACAGTTATATATATATAATATGGGCTGAAAGTGCACACTCCCAGCTGCAATATGAGAGTTTTCACATCCAAATCGGAGAAAGGGTTTAGTAATCATAGCTCTGTAATGCATAGCCTCCTCTTTTTCAAGGGACCAAAAGTAATTGGACAAGGGACTTTAAGGGCTGCAATTAACTCTGAAGGCGTCTCCCTCGTTAACCTGTAATCAATGAAGTAGTTAAAAGGTCTGGGGTTGATTACAGGTGTGTGGTTTTGCATTTGGAAGCTGTTGCTGTGACCAGACAACATGCGGTCTAAGGAGCTCTCAATTGAGGTGAAGCAGAACATCCTGAGACTGAAAAAAAAGAAAAAATCCATCAGAGAGATAGCAGACATGCTTGGAGTAGCAAAATCAACAGTCGGGTACATTCTGAGAAAAAAGGAATTGACTGGTGAGCTTGAGAACTCAAAAAGGCCTGGGCGTCCACGGATGACAACAGTGGTGGATGATCGCCGCATACTTTCTTTGGTGAAGAAGAACCCGTTCACAACATCAACTGAAGTCCAGAACACTCTCAGTGAAGTAGGTGTATCTGTCTCTAAGTCACCAGTAAAGAGAAAACTCCATGAAAGTAAATACAAAGGGTTTACATCTAGATGCAAACCATTCATCAATTCCAAAAATAGACAGGCCAGAGTTACATTTGCTGAAAAACACCTCATGAAGCCAGCTCAGTTCTGGAAAAGTATTCTATGGACAGATGAGACAAAGATCAACCTGTACCAGAATGATGGGAAGAAAAAAGTTTGGAGAAGAAAGGGAACGGCACATGATCCAAGGCACACCACATCCTCTGTAAAACATGGTGGAGGCAACGTGATGGCATGGGCATGCATGGCTTTCAATGGCACTGGGTCACTTGTGTTTATTGATGACATAACAGCAGACAAGAGTAGCCGGATGAATTCTGAAGTGTACCGGGATATACAGTGCCTGCAAGTAGTATTCAACCCCCTGCAGATTTAGCAGGTTTACACATTCGGAATAACTTGGCATTGTGACATTTGGACTGTAGATCAGCCTGGAAGTGTGAAATGCAGCAAAAAAGAATGTTATTTCCTTTTTTTTTTTTTTTTTTTTTTAAATTGTGAAAAGTTTATTCAGAGGTCATTTATTATTCAACCCCTCAAACCACCAGAATTCTGTTTGGTTCCCCTAAAGTATTAAGAAGTATTTCAGGCACAAAGAACAATGAGCTTCACATGTTTGGATTAATTATCTCTTTTTCCAGCCTTTTCTGATTAATTAAGACCCTCCCCAAACTTGTGAACAGCACTCATACTTAGTCAACATGGGAAAGACAAAGGAGCATTCCAAGGCCATCAGAGACGAGATTGTGGAGGGTCACAAGGCTGGCAAGGGGTACAAAACCCTTTCCAAGGAGTTGGGCCTACCTGTCTCCACTGTTGGGAGCATCATCCGGAAGTGGAAGGCTTATGGAACTACTGTTAGCCTTCCACGGCCTGGACAGCCTTTGAAAGTTTCCACCCGTGCCAAGGCCAGGCTTGTCCGAAGAGTCAAGGCTAACTCAAGGACAACAAGGAAGGAGCTCCGGGAAGATCTCATGGCAGTGGGGACATTGGTTTCAGTCAATACCATAAGTAACTTACTCCACCGCAATGGTCTCCGTTCCAGACGAGCCCGTAAGGCACCTTTACTTTCAAAGCGTCATGTCAAGGCTCGTCTACAGTTTGCTCATGATCACTTGGAGGACTCTGAGACAGACTGGTTCAAGGTTCTCTGGTCTGATGAGACCAAGATTGAGATCTTTGGTGCCAACCACACACGTGACGTTTGGAGACTGGATGGCACTGCATACGACCCCAAGAATACCATCCCTACAGTCAAGCATGGTGGTGGCAGCATCATGCTGTGGGGCTGTTTCTCAGCCAAGGGGCCTGGCCATCTGGTCCGCATCCATGGGAAGATGGATAGCACGGCCTACCTGGAGATTTTGGCCAAGAACCTCCGCTCCTCCATCAAGGATCTTAAGATGGGTCGTCATTTCATCTTCCAACAAGACAACAACCCAAAGCACACAGCCAAGAAAACCAAGGCCTGGTTCAAGAGGGAAAAAATCAAGGTGTTGCAGTGGCCTAGTCAGTCTCCTGACCTTAACCCAATTGAAAACTTGTGGAAGGAGCTCAAGATTAAAGTCCACATGAGACACCCAAAGAACCTAGATAACTTGGAGAAGATCTGCATGGAGGAGTGGGCCAAGATAACTCCAGAGACCTGTGCCGGCCAGATCAGGTCTTATAAAAGACGATTATTAGCTGTAATTGCAAGCAAGGGTTATTCCACAAAATATTAAACCTAGGGGTTGAATAATAATTGACCCACACTTTTATGTTGAAAATTTATTAAAATTTAACTGAGCAACATAACTTGTTGGTTTGTAGATTTATGCATCTGTTAATAAATCCTGCTCTTGTTTGAAGTTTGCAGGCTCTAACTTATTTGCATCTTATCAAACCTGCTAAATCTGCAGGTGGTTGAATACTACTTGTAGGCACTGTACTTTCAGCCCAGATTCAGCCAAATGCCGCAAAGTTGATCGGACGGCGCTTCATAGTACAGATGGACAATGACCCCAAGCATACAGCCAAAGCTACCCAGGAGTTCATGAGTGCAAAAAAGTGGAACATTCTGCAATGGCCAAGTCAATCACCAGATCTTAACCCAATTGAGCATGCATTTCACTTGCTCAAATCCAGACTTAAGACGGAAAGACACACAAACAAGCAAGACCTGAAGGCTGCGGCTGTAAAGGCCTGGCAAAGCATTAAGAAGGAGGAAACCCAGCGTTTGGTGATGTCCATGGGTTCCAGACTTAAGGCAGTGATTGCCTCCAAAGGATTCGCAACAAAATATTGAAAATAAAAATATTTTGTTTGGGTTTGGTTTATTTGTCCAATTACTTTTGACCTCCTAAAATGTGGAGTGTTTGTAAAGAAATGTGACAATTCCTACAATTTCTATCAGATATTTTTGTTCAAACCTTCAAATTAAACGTTACAATCTTCACTTGAATTCTGTTGTAGAGGTTTCATTTCAAATCCAATGTGGTGGCATGCAGAGCCCAACTCGCCAAAATTGTGTCACTGTCCAAAGATTTCTGGACCTAACTGTAAGTACCTGTAAAGTACCGGGGCCATAGTGTTTGTCACGAACACCCCAAAATATCCCACATAACCTCTTGGCCACCATAGATCAGACCTTATGATGTACGTGTCTGATCGGGGTACACTAACCCATCGAGGGGGCTGGTGCCCGACAGAGGAGCTTCCCGTCCTCTAATCATCCGTTCTCCACAAGATACAATGTTTTTCTTTTTTCTTCTTACTAAATTTAATCTCCGTCTCTGGAGCCCCAATTAGAGGAAAGTCTTCATCTGTCGGGGGCTCCTCTGGAGCGACTTGTCACCTCATAAGCGCTCCGCCTGAATTACATGATCCGCACTTAATTAGGGGACGCTTACACCGCGCTGGGGTCCATGATCGTGGGGCAGAGTTAGATCCCTTCATATCCGTGCTCAGAGGATAATTAGGAGATATTTTGTAGTTGTCTTCGGGGCATGTGCAGTGTGGACTGAATTCACAGTCGGAGCGTCCCTCGGCATTGGTACAGATCGTCCCGAAAACCACGGGTCAATTACAAGAGTCGCATTCTAATCATTTCGGTGTCTAGGACTCATTGCCCAAAATCTGTATGGGTCAGAGACGGTCAAGCCCCAGGTCCAAGAGTGGAGAGGATCACTATAACAAAATGATTGCTGATTCCTAGGCTCACGACTGGAGTGAGAATTCTGGTAGCGCGCTCCTCATCAATGGGGCTGGGGTGATGATGTCACAGAGTGACATCACAGTGTCAGCAGTAGCACGCTTTGTGATGGGACAGTGCCATCACATGGTCTTTATAGACATCTGTTTTGATCATGTCATAAAGTGAGGACAGTGAGGTCACACAGCGGACGGTTGATTTGTGTTTACTACATGGCACCTACTCGGAATGGCAATTTTCCGTGCCTTTGTTGTACACAGTGCTCTAATATTACCAGACGTACACACTGGTAGACGATTTCCCATACACTTTTTTACATGTGACTCCTCGTTTGTAGTCTACCCCATTATATGTCCCTGCGGTCTCGGGTGTGTTGGGGAAACCTGGTGACAAGTTCCCTTTAATATGCTTGGATACAGCACTCTGAACAGCCAGCTTCTTTAGCAGTGACCTTTTGTGGCTTACCCTCCTTGTGGAGTGTGTCAATGAGTGTGTTCTGGACATTTGTCAAGTCAGCAGTCTTCCCCATGATTGTGTAGCCTACTGAACCAGACTATGGGACCATTTTAAACGCTTAGGAAGCCTTTGCAGGTGTTTTGTGGTAATTATTCTAATTTTCTGAGATAATGACTTTTGGGTTTTCATTGACTGTAAGCCATAATCATCAACATTAACAGAAATAAACACTTGAAATAGATCCCCCTGAGTGTACTGACTCTTTATAACATATAGGAATAGATCCCTCTGTGTGTAATGACTCTATATAATATATAGGAATAGATCCCTATGTGTGTAATGACTCTATATAATATATAGGAATAGATCCCTATGTGTGTAATGACTCTATATAATATATAGGAATAGATCCCTCTGTGTGTAATGACTCTATATAATATATAGGAATAGATCCCTCTGTGTGTAATGACTCTATATAATATATAGGAATAGATCCCTCTGTGTGTAATGACTCTATATAATATATAGGAATAGATCCCTCTGTGTGTAATGACTATATAATATATAGGAATAGATCCCTCTGTGTGTAATGACTCTATATAATATATAGGAATAGATCCCTCTGTGTGTAATCACTCTTTATAATATATAGGAATAGATCCCTGTGTGTAATGACTCTACATAATATATAGGAATAGATCCCTCTGTGTGTAATGACTATATAATATATAGGAATAGATCCCTCTGTGTGTAATGACTCTCTATAATATATAGGAATAGATCCCCCTGTGTGTAATGACTCTATTTAATATATAGGAATAGATCCCTCTGTGTGTAATGACTCTATATAATATATAGGAATAGATCCCTCTGTGTGTAATGACTACATAATATATAGGAATACAGTTAGGTCCAGAAATATTTGGACAGTGACACAATTTTCGCGAGTTGGGCTCTGCATGCCACCACATTGGATTTGAAATGAAATCTCTACAACAGAATTCAAGTGCAGATTGTAACGATTAATTTGAAGGTTTGAACAAAAATATCTGATAGAAATTGTAGGAATTGTCACATTTCTTTACAAACACTCCACATTTTAGGAGGTCAAAAGTAATTGGACAAATAAACCAAACCCCAAAGAAATATTTTTATTTTCAATATTTTGTTGCGAATCTTTTGGAGGCAATCACTGCCTTAAGTCTGGAACCCATGGACATCACCAAACGCTGGGTTTCCTCCTTCTTAATGCTTTGCCAGGCCTTTACAGCCGCAGCCTTCAGGTCTTGCTTGTTTGTGTGTCTTTCCGTCTTAAGTCTGGATTTGAGCAAGTGAAATGCATGCTCAATTGGGTTAAGATCTGGTGATTGACTTGGCCATTGCAGAATGTTCCACTTTTTTGCACTCATGAACTCCTGGGTAGCTTTGGCTGTATGCTTGGGGTCATTGTCCATCTGTACTATGAAGCGCCGTCCGATCAACTTTGCGGCATTTGGCTGAATCTGGGCTGAAAGTATATCCCGGTACACTTCAGAATTCATCGGGCTACTCTTGTCTGCTGTTATGTCATCAATAAACACAAGTGACCCAGTGCCATTGAAAGCCATGCATGCCCATGCCATCACGTTGCCTCCACCATGTTTTACAGAGGATGTGGTGTGCCTTGGATCATGTGCCGTTCCCTTTCTTCTCCAAACTTTTTTCTTCCCATCATTCTGGTACAGGTTGATCTTGGTCTCATCTGTCCATAGAATACTTTTCCAGAACTGAGCTGGCTTCATGAGGTGTTTTTCAGCAAATGTAACTCTGGCCTGTCTATGTTTGGAATTGATGAATGGTTTGCATCTAGATGTGAACCCTTTGTATTTACTTTCATGGAGTCTTCTCTTTACTGGTGACTTAGAGACAGATACACCTACTTCACTGAGAGTGTTCTGGACTTCAGTTGATGTTGTGAACGGGTTCTTCTTCACCAAAGAAAGTATGCGGCGATCATCCACCACTGTTGTCATCCGTGGACGCCCAGGCCTTTTTGAGTTCCCAAGCTCACCAGTCAATTCCTTTTTTCTCAGAATGTACCCGACTGTGGATTTTGCTACTCCAAGCATGTCTGCTATCTCTCTGATGGATTTATTCTTTTTTTTCAGCCTCAGGATGTTCTGCTTCACCTCAATTGAGAGTTCCTTAGACCGCATGTTGTCTGGTCACAACAACAGCTTCCAAATGCAAAACCACACACCTGTAATCAACCCCAGACCTTTTAACTACTTCATTGATTACAGGTTAACGAGGGAGACACCTTCAGAGTTAATTGCAGCCCTTAGAGTCACTTGTCCAATTACTTTTGGTCCCTTGAAAAAGAGGAGGCTATGCATTACAGAGCTATGATTCCTAAACCCTTTCTCCGATTTGGATGTGAAAACTCTCATATTGCAGCTGGGAGTGTGCACTTTCAGCCCATATTATATATATAATTGTATTTCTGAACATGTTTTTCTAAACAGCTAAAATAACAAAACTTGTGTCACTGTCCAAATATTTCTGGACCTAACTGTAGATCCCTCTGTGTGTAATGACTATATAATATATAGGAATAGATCCCTCTGTGTGTAATGACTCTATATAATATATAGGAATAGATCCCTCTGTGTGTAATGACTCTTTATAATATATAGGAATAGATCCCTCTGTGTGTAATGACTCTACATAATATATAGGAATAGATCCCTCTGTGTGTAATGACTCTATATAATATACAAGAATAGATCCCATTGTGTGTAATGACTCTATATAATATATAGGAATAGATCCCTCTGTGTGTGATGACTCTATAAAATATATAGCAATAGATCCCTCTGTGTGTAATTACTCTATATAATATATAGCAATAGATCCCTCTGTGTGTAATGACTATATAATATATAGGAATAGATCCCTCTGTGTGTAATTACTCTATATAATATATAGGAATAGATCCCATTGTGTGTAATGACTCTACATAATATATAGGAATAGATCCCTCTGTGTGTAATGACTCAACATAATATATAGGAATAGATCCCCCTGTGTGTAATGACTCTATATAATATATAGGAATAGATCCCCCTGTGTGTAATGACTCTATATAATATACAAGAATAGATCCCATTGTGTGTAATGACTCTACATAATATATAGGAATAGATCCCTCTGTGTGTAATGACTCAACATAATATATAGGAATAGATCCCCCTGTGTGTAATGACTCTATATAATATATAGGAATAGATCCCCCTGTGTGTAATGACTCTATATAATATATAGGAATAGATCCCTCTGTGTGTGATGACTCTAGAAAATATATAGCAATAGATCCCTCTGTGTGTAATTACTCTATATAATATATAGCAATAGATCCCTCTGTGTGTAATGACTATATAATATATAGGAATAGATCCCTCTGTGTGTAATTACTCTTTATAATATATAGGAATAGATCCCATTGTGTGTAATGACTATATAATATATAGGAATGGATCCCTCTGTGTGTAATGACTCTATATAATATATAGGAATAGATCCCTCTGTGTGTAATGACTCTATATAATATATAGGAATAGATCCCTCTGTGTGTAATGACTCTATATAATATATAGGAATGGATCCCTCTGTGTGTAATGACTCTATATAATATATAGGAATAGATCCCTCTGTGTGTAATGACTCTATATAATATATAGGAATAGATCCCTCTGTGTGTAATCACTCTATATAATATATAGGAATAGATCCCTCTGTGTGTGATGACGCTATATAATTTATGCGTATCACTTTTTGTATTGAATTACTGAAATAAATTAACTTTTGATGATATTCTAGTGTATTGAGCTGCACTTGTAGTACAGGGTAATGATGTGATTGGGTGCTGATGTCAGAGAGTGAGGACAGTGACATCACACAGGCCATAGAGCAGACTGCTCCGTGATTGGACGTTGATGTTACACGGTGAGTGAGGTCATCCAGTCTATGCAACCAGGTTAACCTGTAACTGGCTGGACAATAATGTATATTCACTAATTGTTGTATTATAGCTGCAGCAGCAGGTTCACCCCAGAGTTGCCCCTTTCAGTAAAATGATTGGGTCACATTGACCATTACTGCTATATCCACTTTCCTGCAGATATTTCTGTTCAGGAGCATCTTTTAATGGAAGCAACGTCCAAAGTCAAACCCCTGAACTGCGCGTGAACTCCCCCTTAATCAAATGAAATCTCAGAGGAAAAGGACAATTATGAGAGGCCGATGTTATTAGTGGTCGTGGCTGAATGATGGAAGGACACAAATGGAAGCCATGCTTCCCGCTAAAAGCTGCAGCCCTACAGCCAGGAAAAATGAGGGCGCTGCGCGGCCCGCGAGATGATCCAACAAATCAGACGCCAACGACAGCCGCTCCAGGAGCTCATTACCCGGTGTCTTACTGCATGACAGCTCCCAACACAGGGATTTATACTGGAGGGGCTTTAAAGAGGACCTGTCCCGGAAGGGTCCGGAGCCCTACACCATCACTAAAGCCCTACGAATGGCCGAAGCAACAGACCCCTCCCCTTACATCTGATCAATGGCTGGACAACACCACGCCACTCCCATTAATTACCACAATCAGGGATAGGGTCAAGCTTATTTGTTTATGCACATCCAGCCTATATTACTGGGAGAGACACACAGAGCTCACATCCAGCCTATATTACTGGGAGAGACACACAGACCTAACATCCAGCCTATATTACTGGGAGAGAGACACACAGACCTCACATCCAGCCTATATTACTGGAGAGACACACAGACCTCACATCATCCAGCCTATATTACTGGGAGAGACACACAGACCTAACATCCAGCCTATATTACTGGGAGAGACACACAGAGCTCACATCCAGCCTATATTACTGGGAGAGACACACAGACCTCACATCCAGCCTGTATTACTGGGAGAGACACACAGAGCTCACATCCAGCCTATATTACTGGGAGAGACACACAGAGCTCACATCCAGCCTATATTACTGGGAGAGACACACAGAGCTCACATCCAGCCTGTATTACTGGGAGAGACACACAGACCTCACATCCAGCCTATATTACTGGGAGAGACACACAGAGCTCACATCCAGCCTATATTACTGGGAGAGACACACAGAGCTCACATCCAGCCTATATTACTGGGAGAGACACACAGAGCTCACATCCAGCCTATATTACTGGGAGAGACACACAGAGCTCACATCCAGCGTATATTACTGGGAGAGACACACAGATCTCACATCCAGCCTATATTACTGGGAGATACACACAGAGCTCACATCCAGCCTATATTACTGGGAGAGACACACAGAGCTCACATCCAGCCTATATTACTGGGAGAGACACACAGAGCTCACATCCAGCCTATATTACTGGGAGAGACACACAGAGCTCACATCCAGCCTATATTACTGGAGAGACACACAGATCTCACATCCAGCCTATATTACTGGGAGAGACACACAGAGCTCACATCCAGCCTATATTACTGGGAGAGACACACAGATCTCACATCCAGCCTATATTACTGGGAGAGACACACAGATCTCACATCCAGCCTATATTACTGGGAGAGACGCACAGAGCTCACATCCAGCCTATATTACTGGGAGAGACACACAGAGCTCACATCCAGCCTATATTACTGGGAGAGACACACAGAGCTCACATCCAGCCTATATTACTGGGAGAGACGCACAGAGCTCACATCCAGCCTATATTACTGGGAGAGACACACAGATCTCACATCCAGCCTATATTACTGGGAGAGACGCACAGAGCTCACATCCAGCCTATATTACTGGGAGAGACACACAGATCTCACATCCAGCCTATATTACTGGGAGAGACGCACAGATCTCACATCCAGCCTATATTACTGGGAGAGACGCACAGAGCTCACATCCAGCCTATATTACTGGGAGAGACACACAGATCTCACATCCAGCCTATATTACTGGGAGAGACGCACAGAGCTCACATCCAGCCTATATTACTGGGAGAGACACACAGAGCTCACATCCAGCCTATATTACTGGGAGAGACACACAGAGCTCACATCCAGCCTATATTACTGGGAGAGACACACAAAGCTCACATCCAGCCTATATTACTGGGAGAGACACACAGAGCTCACATCCAGCCTATATTACTGGGAGAGACACACAGAGCTCACATCCAGCCTATATTACTGGGAGAGACACACAGAGCTCACATCCAGCCTATATTACTGGGAGAGACACACAGAGCTCACATCCAGCCTATATTACTGGGAGAGACACACAGATCTCACATCCAGTCTATATTACTGGGAGAGACACACAGACCTCACATCCAGCCTATATTACTGGGAGAGACACACAGAGCTCACATCCAGCCTATATTACTGGGAGAGACACACAGAGCTCACATCCAGCCTATATTACTGGGAGAGACACACAGAGCTCACATCCAGCCTATATTACTGGGAGAGACACACAGAGCTCACATCCAGCCTATATTACTGGGAGAGACGCACAGACCTCACATCCAGCCTATATTACTGGGAGAGACGCACAGACCTCACATCCAGCCTATATTACTGGGAGAGACACACAGACCTCACATCCAGCCTATATTACTGGGAGAGATACACAGAGCTCACATCCAGCCTATATTACTGGGAGAGACACACAGAGCTCACATCCAGACTATATTACTGGGAGAGACGCACAGAGCTCACATCCAGCCTATATTACTGGGAGAGACACACAGAGCTCACATCCAGCCTATATTACTGGGAGAGACACACAGAGCTCACATCCAGCCTATATTACTGGGAGAGACACACAGAGCTCACATCCAGCCTATATTACTGGAAGAGACACACAGACCTCACATCCAGCCTATATTACTGGGAGAGACACACAGACCTCACATCCAGCCTATATTACTGGGAGAGACACACAGACCTCACATCCAGCCTATATTACTGGGAGGACACACAGAGCTCACATCCAGCCTATATTACTGGAGAGACACACAGACCTCACATCCAGGCTATATTACTGGGAGAGACACACAGACCTCACATCCAGCCTATATTACTGGGAGAGACACACAGAGCTCACATCCAGCCTATATTACTGGAGGACACACAGAGCTCACATCCAGCCTATATTACTGGTAGAGACACACAGAGCTCACATCCAGCCTATATTACTGGGAGAGACACACAGAGCTCACATCCAGCCTATATTACTGGGAGACACACAGAGCTCACATCCAGCCTATATTACTGGGAGACACACAGAGCTCACATCCAGCCTATATTACTGGGAGACACACAGAGCTCACATCCAGCCTATATTACTGGAGAGACACACAGAGCTCACATCCAGCCTATATTACTGGGAGACACACAGAGCTCACATCCAGCCTATATTACTGGAGAGACACACAGAGCTCACATCCAGCCTATATTACTGGGAGAGACGCACAGAGCTCACATCCATCCTATATTACTGGGAGAGACACACAGACCTCACATCCAGCCTATATTACTGGGAGAGACACAGAGCTCACATCCAGCCTATATTACTGTGAGAGACACACAGACCTCACATCCAGCCTATATTACTGGGAGAGACACACAGAGCTCACATCCAGCCTATATTACTGGGAGAGACACACAGAGCTCACATCCAGCCTATATTACTGGGAGAGACACAGAGCTCACATCCAGCCTATATTACTGGGAGAGACACACAGAGCTCACATCCAGCCTATATTACTGGGAGAGACACACAGACCTCACATCCAGCCTATATTACTGTGAGAAACACAGAGCTCACATCCAGCCTATATTACTGGGAGAGACACACAGAGCTCACATCCAGCCTATATTACTGGGAGAGACACACAGACCTCACATCCAGCCTATATTACTGGGAGAGACACATAGCTCACATCCAGCCTTTATTACTGGGAGAGACACACAGAGCTCACATCCAGCCTATATTACTGAGAGAGACACAGAGCTCACATCCAGCCTATATTACTGGGAGAGACACACAGACACAGAGCTCACATCCAGCCTATATTACTGGGAGAGACACACAGACCTCACATCCAGCCTATATTACTGGGAGAGACACACAGAGCTCACATCCAGCCTATATTACTGAGAGAGACACAGAGCTCACATCCAGCCTATATTACTGGGAGAGACACACAGAGCTCACATCCAGCCTATATTACTGGGAGAGACACACAGAGCTCACATCCAGCCTATATTACTGGGAGAGACACACAGATCTCACATCCAGCCTATATTACTGGGAGAGACACACAGACCTCACATCCAGCCTATATTACTGGGAGAGACACATAGCTCACATCCAGCCTTTATTACTGGGAGAGACACACAGAGCTCACATCCAGCCTATATTACTGAGAGAGACACAGAGCTCACATCCAGCCTATATTACTGGGAGAGACACACAGACACAGAGCTCACATCCAGCCTATATTACTGGGAGAGACACACAGACCTCACATCCAGCCTATATTACTGGGAGAGACACACAGAGCTCACATCCAGCCTATATTACTGGGAGAGACACACATATCTCACATCCAGCCTATATTACTGGGAGAGACGCACAGAGCTCACATCCAGCCTATATTACTGGGAGAGACACACAGAGCTCACATCCAGCCTATATTACTGGGAGAGACACACAGAGCTCACATCCAGCCTATATTACTGGGAGAGACGCACAGAGCTCACATCCAGCCTATATTACTGGGAGAGACACACAGATCTCACATCCAGCCTATATTACTGGGAGAGACGCACAGAGCTCACATCCAGCCTATATTACTGGGAGAGACACACAGATCTCACATCCAGCCTATATTACTGGGAGAGACACACAGATCTCACATCCAGCCTATATTACCGGGAGAGACGCACAGAGCTCACATCCAGCCTATATTACTGGGAGAGACACACAGATCTCACATCCAGCCTATATTACTGGGAGAGACGCACAGAGCTCACATCCAGCCTATATTACTGGGAGAGACACACAGAGCTCACATCCAGCCTATATTACCGGGAGAGACGCACAGAGCTCACATCCAGCCTATATTACTGGGAGAGACACACAGATCTCACATCCAGCCTATATTACCGGGAGAGACGCACAGAGCTCACATCCAGCCTATATTACTGGGAGAGACACACAGATCTCACATCCAGCCTATATTACTGGGAGAGACGCACAGAGCTCACATCCAGCCTATATTACTGGGAGAGACGCACAGAGCTCACATCCAGCCTATATTACTGGGAGAGACACACAGAGCTCACATCCAGCCTATATTACTGGGAGAGACACACAGAGCTCACATCCAGCCTATATTACTGGGAGAGACACACAAAGCTCACATCCAGCCTATATTACTGGGAGAGACACACAGACCTCACATCCAGCCTATATTACTGGGAGAGACACACAGAGCTCACATCCAGCCTATATTACTGGGAGAGACACACAGAGCTCACATCCAGCCTATATTACTGGGAGAGACACACAGACCTCACATCCAGCCTATATTACTGGGAGAGATATGTACAGCCGGTATAACTTGGGTATCTCCTGTATATAATCATATATATATTGTTTCCTTTGTCGTCAGGAGCATGTTATATAAATGTTACAATGTGTTACCCTAGGATGCTGCTGTGTAATGATACAGAAGATACAGGGAGAATGAGAGACAAAATATAACAAAGTGAGGGCCCCGAGGCACCGCTGCAGGTTGTCATCTGCTCTGGAGGGGGATTATATGGTGCTGGATACGATCCTTATAGGGCTCAATGTACGGGGATATATATTATGTGGCTTCAAAACTCTCCAGTGCCCTAAAAGCCAGAAATTGTCCACAACCAATTGACGACACATTTACAAGCCTAAAAAAAATGACTAAAAGCTTTCTACAGCCCGAAACTCGTCAGTGACATTCAGGACTGCAACGTCCATAAACTACAGACACCAAGGCCCTGATACCTCGAAGAGCAGAATATCGCCTGGACATCACTAAAGCATCCCAACATCTCCTGTATATCACTATGGAAGTGACATGGAGAATGCAGCTATAACCTGGGCATCTCCTGTATATAATTATATATGTACAGCCGGTATAACCTGGGCATCTCCTGTATATAATTATATATGTACAGCTGGTATAACCTGGGCATCTCCTGTATATAATTATATATGTACAGCTGGTATAACCTGGGCATCTCCTGTATATAATTATATATGTACAGCTGGTATAACCTGGGCATCGCCTGTATATAATTATATATGTACAGCCGGTATAACCTGGGCGTCTCCTGAATATATAATTATATATGTACAGCCGGTATAACCTGGGCATCTCCTGTATATAATTATATATGTACAGCTGGTATAACCTGGGCATCGCCTGTATATAATTATATATGTACAGCTGGTATAACCTGGGCATCTCCTGTATATAATTATATATGTACAGCTGGTATAACCTGGGCATCTCCTGTATATAATTATATATCTACAGCCGGTATAACCTGGGCATCTCCTGTATATAATTATATATGTACAGCTGGTATAACCTGGGCATCTCCTGTATATAATTATATATGTACAGCTGGTATAACCTCGGCATCTCCTGTATATAATTATATATCTACAGCCGGTATAACCCAGGCATCTCCTGTATATAATTATATATGTACAGCCGGTATAACCTGGGCATCTCCTGCATATAAGTATATATGTACAGCCGGTATAACCTGGGCATCTCCTGCATATAATTATATATGTACAGCCGGTATAACCTGGGCATCTCCTGTATATAATTATACATGTACAGCTGGTATAACCTGGGCATCTCCTGTATATGATTATATATGTACAGCCGGTATAACCTGGGCATCACCTGTATATAATTATGCATGTACAGCCGGTATAACCTGGGCATCTCCTGTATATAATTATATATGTACAGCCGGTATAACCTGGGCATCTCCTGTATATAATTATATATGTACAGCTGGTATAACCTGGGTATCTCCTGTATATAATTATATATGTACAGCCGGTATAACCTGGGCATCTCCTGTATATAATTATATATGTACAGCTGGTATAACCTGGGCATCTCCTGTATATAATTATATATGTACAGCTGGTATAACCTGGCATCTCCTGTATATAATTATATATGTACAGCCGGTATAACCTGGGCATCTCCTGTATATAATTATATATGTACAGCCGGTATAACCTGGACATCTCCTGTATATAATTATATATGTACAGCTGGTATAACCTGGGCATCTCCTGTATATAATTATATATGTACAGCCGGTATAACCTGGGCATCTCCTGTATATAATTATATATGTACAGCCGGTATAACCTGGGCATCTCCTGTATATAATTATATATGTACAGCCGGTATAACCTGGGCATCTCCTGTATATAATTATATATGTGCAGCCGGTATAACCTGGGCATCTCCTGTATATAATTATATATGTACAGCCGGTATAACCTGGGCATCTCCTGCATATAATTATATATGTACAGCCGGTATAACCTGGGCATCTCCTGTATATAATTATACATGTACAGCTGGTATAACCTGGGCATCTCCTGTATATGATTATATATGTACAGCCGGTATAACCTGGGCATCACCTGTATATAATTATGTATGTACAGCTGGTATAACCTGGGCATCTCCTGTATATAATTATATATGTACAGCCGGTATAACCTGGGCATCTCCTGTATATAATTATATATGTACAGCCGGTATAACCTGGGCATCTCCTGTATATAATTATATATGTACAGCTGGTATAACCTGGCATCTCCTGTATATAATTATATATGTACAGCTGGTATAACCTGGGCATCTCCTGTATATAATTATATATGTACAGCCGGTATAACCTGGGCATCTCCTGTATATAATTATATATGTACAGCCGGTATAACCTGGGCATCTCCTGTATATAATTATATATGTACAGCTGGTATAACCTGGGCATCTCCTGTATATAATTATATATGTACAGCCGGTATAACCTGGGCATCTCCTGTATATAATTATATATGTACAGCCGGTATAACCTGGGCATCTCCTGTATATAATTATATATGTACAGCCGGTATAACCTGGGCATCTCCTGTATATAATTATATATGTGCAGCCGGTATAACCTGGGCATCTCCTGTATATAATTATATATGTACAGCCGGTATAACCTGGGCATCTCCTGCATATAATTATATATGTACAGCCGGTATAACCTGGGCATCTCCTGTATATAATTATACATGTACAGCTGGTATAACCTGGGCATCTCCTGTATATGATTATATATGTACAGCCGGTATAACCTGGGCATCACCTGTATATAATTATGTATGTACAGCTGGTATAACCTGGGCATCTCCTGTATATAATTATATATGTACAGCCGGTATAACCTGGGCATCTCCTGTATATAATTATATATGTACAGCCGGTATAACCTGGGCATCTCCTGTATATAATTATATATGTACAGCTGGTATAACCTGGCATCTCCTGTATATAATTATATATGTACAGCTGGTATAACCTGGGCATCTCCTGTATATAATTATATATGTACAGCCGGTATAACCTGGGCATCTCCTGTATATAATTATATATGTACAGCCGGTATAACCTGGGCATCTCCTGTATATAATTATATATGTACAGCCGGTATAACCTGGGCATCTCCTGCATATAATTATATATGTACAGCCGGTATAACCTGGGCATCTCCTGCATATAATTATATATGTACAGCCGGTATAACCTGGGCATCTCCTGTATATAATTATATATGTACAGCTGGTATAACCTGGGCATGTCCTGTATATAATTATATATGTACAGCCGGTATAACCTGGGCATCTCCTGTATATAATTATATATGTACAGCCGGTATAACCTGGGCATCTCCTGTATATAATTATATATGTACAACCGATATAACCTGGGCATCTCCTGTATATAATTATATATGTACAGCCGGTATAACCTGGGCATCTCCTGCATATAATTATATATGTACAGCCGGTATAACCTGGGCATCTCCTGCATATAATTATATATGTACAGCCGGTATAACCTGGGCACCTCCTGAATATATAATTATATATGTACAGCTGGTATAACCTGGGCATCTCCTGTATATAATTATATATGTACAGCCGGTATAACCTGGGCATCTCCTGTATATAATTATATATGTACAGCTGGTATATCCTGGGCATCTCCTGTATATAATTACATATGTACAGCTGGTATAACCTGGGCATCTCCTGTATATTATTATATATGTACAGCTGGTATAACCTGGGCATCTCCTGTATATAATTATATATGTACAGCTGGTATATCCTGGGCATCTCCTGTATATAATTATATATGTACAGCTGGTATAACCTGGGCATCTCCTGTATATTATTATATATGTACAGCCGGTATAACCTGGACATCTCCTGTATATAATTATATATGTACAGCCGGTATAACCTGGGCATCTCCTGTATATAATTATATATGTACAGCCGGTATAACCTGGGCATCTCCTGTATATAATTATATATGTACAGCTGGTATAACCTGGGCATCTCCTGTATATAATTATATATGTACAGCCGGTATAACCTGGGCATCTCCTGTATATAATTATATATGTACAGCCAGTATAACCTGGACATCTCCTGTATATAATTATATATGTACAGCCGGTATAACCTGGGCATCTTCTGTATATAATTATATATGTACAGCTGGTATAACCTGGATATCTCCTGTATATAATTATATATGTACAGCCGGTATAACCTGGGCATCTCCTGTATATAATTATATATGTACAGCTGGTATAACCTGGGCATCTCCTGTATATAATTACATATGTACAGCTGGTATAACCTGGGCATCTCCTGTATATTATTACATATGTACAGCTGGTATAACCTGGGCATCTCCTGTATATAATTATATATGTACAGCTGGTATATCCTGGGCATCTCCTGTATATAATTATATATGTACAGCTGGTATAACCTGGGCATCTCCTGTATATAATTATATATGTACAGCTGGTATATCCTGGGCATCTCCTGTATATAATTATATATGTACAGCTGGTATATCCTGGGCATCTCCTGTATATAATTATATATGTACAGCTGGTATATCCTGGGCATCTCCTGTATATAATTATATATGTACAGCTGGTATATCCTGGGCATCTCCTGTATATAATTATATATGTACAGCCGGTATAACCTGGGCATCTCCTGTATATAATTATATATGTACAGCCGGTATAACCTGGGCATCTCCTGTATATAATTATATATGTACAGCTGGTATAACCTGGGCATCTCCTGTATATAATTATATATGTACAGCCGGTATAACCTGGGCATCTCCTGTATATAATTATATATGTACAGCTGGTATAACCTGGGCATCTCCTGTATATAATTATATATGTACAGCCGGTATAACCTGGGCATCTCCTGTATATAATTATATATGTACAGCCGGTATAACCTGGGCATCTCCTGTATATAATTATATATGTACAGCTGGTATATCCTGGGCATCTCCTGTATATAATTATATATGTACAGCTGGTATAACCTGGGCATCTCCTGTATATAATTATATATGTACAGCTGGTATATCCTGGGCATCTCCTGTATATAATTATATATGTACAGCTGGTATATCCTGGGCATCTCCTGTATATAATTATATATGTACAGCTGGTATATCCTGGGCATCTCCTGTATATAATTATATATGTACAGCTGGTATATCCTGGGCATCTCCTGTATATAATTATATATGTACAGCCGGTATAACCTGGGCATCTCCTGTATATAATTATATATGTACAGCCGGTATAACCTGGGCATCTCCTGTATATAATTATATATGTACAGCTGGTATAACCTGGGCATCTCCTGTATATAATTATATATGTACAGCCGGTATAACCTGGGCATCTCCTGTATATAATTATATATGTACAGCTGGTATAACCTGGGCATCTCCTGTATATAATTATATATGTACAGCCGGTATAACCTGGGCATCTCCTGTATATAATTATATATGTACAGCCGGTATAACCTGGGCATCTCCTGTATATAATTATATATGTACAGCTGGTATAACCTGGGCATCTCCTGTATATAATTATATATGTACAGCCGGTATAACCTGGGCATCTCCTGTATATAATTATATATGTACAGCCGGTATAACCTGGGCATCTCCTGTATATAATTATATATGTACAGCCGGTATAACCTGGGCCTCTCCTGTATATAATTATATATGTATAGCTGGTATAACCTGGGTATCTCCTGTATATAATTATATATGTATAGCTGGTATAACCTGGGTATCTCCTGTATATAATTATATATGTACAGCTGGTATAACCTGGGCATCTCCTGTATATAATTATATATGTACAGCCGGTATAACCTGGGCATCTCCTGTATATAATTATATATGTACAGCTGGTATAACCTGGGTATCTCCTGTATATAATTATATATGTACAGCTGGTATAACCTGGGCATCTCCTGTATATAATTATATATGTACAGCCGGTATAACCTGGACATCTCCTGTATATAATTATATATGTATAGCTGGTATAACCTGGGTATCTCCTGTATATAATTATATATGTACAGCTGGTATAACCTGGGCATCTCCTGTATATAATTATATATGTACAGCTGGTATAACCTGGGTATCTCCTGTATATAATTATATATGTACAGCTGGTATAACCTGGACATCTCCTGTATATAATTATATATGTACAGCTGGTATAACCTGGGCATCTCCTGTATATAATTATATATGTACAGCTGGTATAACCTGGGCATCTCCTGTATATAATTATATATGTACAGCTGGTATAACCTGGACATCTCCTGTATATAATTATATATGTACAGCTGGTATAACCTGGGCATCTCCTGTATATAATTATATATGTACAGCTGGTATAACCTGGACAACTCCTGTATATAATTATATATGTACAGCTGGTATAACCTGGGCATCTCCTGTATATAATTATATATGTACAGCTGGTATAACCTGGGCATCTCCTGTATATAATTATATATGTACAGCTGGTATAACCTGGACAACTCCTGTATATAATTATATATGTACAGCCGGTATAACCTGGGCATCTCCTGTATATAATTATATATGTACAGCCGGTATAACCTGGGCATCTCCTGTATATAATTATATATGTACAGCCGGTATAACCTGGGCATCTCCTGTATATAATTATATATGTACAGCTGGTATAACCTGGGCATCTCCTGTATATAATTATATATGTACAGCTGGTATAACCCGGGCATCTCCTGTATATATCTACAGCCGGTATAACCTGGGCATCTCCTGTATATAATTATATATGTACAGCCGGTATAACCTGGGCATCTCCTGTATATAATTATATATGTACAGCTGGTATAACCTGGGCATCTCCTGTATATAATGATATATGTACAGCTGGTATAACCCGGGCATCTCCTGTATATATCTACAGCTGGTATAACCTGGGCATCTCCTGTATATAATTATATATGTACAGCTGGTATAACCTGGGCATCTCCTGTATATAATTATATATGTACAGCCGGTATAACCTGGGCATCTCGTGTATATAATTATATATGTACAGCTGGTATAACCTGGGTATCTCCTGTATATAATTATATATGTACAGCCGGTATAACCTGGGCATCTCCTGTATATAATTATATATGTACAGCTGGTATAACCTGGGCATCTCCTGTATATAATTATATATGTACAGCTGGTATAACCTGGCATCTCCTGTATATAATTATATATGTACAGCCGGTATAACCTGGGCATCTCCTGTATATAATTATATATGTACAGCCGGTATAACCTGGACATCTCCTGTATATAATTATATATGTACAGCTGGTATAACCTGGGCATCTCCTGTATATAATTATATATGTACAGCCGGTATAACCTGGGCATCTCCTGTATATAATTATATATGTACAGCCGGTATAACCCGGGCATCTCCTGTATATAATTATATATGTACAGCTGGTATAACCTGGGCATCTCCTGTATATAATTATATATGTATAGCCGGTATAACCTGGGCATCTCCTGTATATAATTATATATGTACAGCCGGTATAACCTGGGCATCTCCTGTATATAATTATATATGTGCAGCCGGTATAACCTGGGCATCTCCTGTATATAATTATATATGTACAGCCGGTATAACCTGGGCATCTCCTGCATATAAGTATATATGTACAGCCGGTATAACCTGGGCATCTCCTGCATATAATTATATATGTACAGCCGGTATAACCTGGGCATCTCCTGTATATAATTATACATGTACAGCTGGTATAACCTGGGCATCTCCTGTATATGATTATATATGTACAGCCGGTATAACCTGGGCATCACCTGTATATAATTATGCATGTACAGCCGGTATAACCTGGGCATCTCCTGTATATAATTATATATGTACAGCCGGTATAACCTGGGCATCTCCTGTATATAATTATATATGTACAGCTGGTATAACCTGGGTATCTCCTGTATATAATTATATATGTACAGCCGGTATAACCTGGGCATCTCCTGTATATAATTATATATGTACAGCTGGTATAACCTGGGCATCTCCTGTATATAATTATATATGTACAGCTGGTATAACCTGGCATCTCCTGTATATAATTATATATGTACAGCCGGTATAACCTGGGCATCTCCTGTATATAATTATATATGTACAGCCGGTATAACCTGGACATCTCCTGTATATAATTATATATGTACAGCTGGTATAACCTGGGCATCTCCTGTATATAATTATATATGTACAGCCGGTATAACCTGGGCATCTCCTGTATATAATTATATATGTACAGCCGGTATAACCTGGGCATCTCCTGTATATAATTATATATGTACAGCCGGTATAACCTGGGCATCTCCTGTATATAATTATATATGTGCAGCCGGTATAACCTGGGCATCTCCTGTATATAATTATATATGTACAGCCGGTATAACCTGGGCATCTCCTGCATATAATTATATATGTACAGCCGGTATAACCTGGGCATCTCCTGTATATAATTATACATGTACAGCTGGTATAACCTGGGCATCTCCTGTATATGATTATATATGTACAGCCGGTATAACCTGGGCATCACCTGTATATAATTATGTATGTACAGCTGGTATAACCTGGGCATCTCCTGTATATAATTATATATGTACAGCCGGTATAACCTGGGCATCTCCTGTATATAATTATATATGTACAGCCGGTATAACCTGGGCATCTCCTGTATATAATTATATATGTACAGCTGGTATAACCTGGCATCTCCTGTATATAATTATATATGTACAGCTGGTATAACCTGGGCATCTCCTGTATATAATTATATATGTACAGCCGGTATAACCTGGGCATCTCCTGTATATAATTATATATGTACAGCCGGTATAACCTGGGCATCTCCTGTATATAATTATATATGTACAGCCGGTATAACCTGGGCATCTCCTGCATATAATTATATATGTACAGCCGGTATAACCTGGGCATCTCCTGCATATAATTATATATGTACAGCCGGTATAACCTGGGCATCTCCTGTATATAATTATATATGTACAGCTGGTATAACCTGGGCATGTCCTGTATATAATTATATATGTACAGCCGGTATAACCTGGGCATCTCCTGTATATAATTATATATGTACAGCCGGTATAACCTGGGCATCTCCTGTATATAATTATATATGTACAACCGATATAACCTGGGCATCTCCTGTATATAATTATATATGTACAGCCGGTATAACCTGGGCATCTCCTGCATATAATTATATATGTACAGCCGGTATAACCTGGGCATCTCCTGCATATAATTATATATGTACAGCCGGTATAACCTGGGCACCTCCTGAATATATAATTATATATGTACAGCTGGTATAACCTGGGCATCTCCTGTATATAATTATATATGTACAGCCGGTATAACCTGGGCATCTCCTGTATATAATTATATATGTACAGCTGGTATATCCTGGGCATCTCCTGTATATAATTACATATGTACAGCTGGTATAACCTGGGCATCTCCTGTATATTATTATATATGTACAGCTGGTATAACCTGGGCATCTCCTGTATATAATTATATATGTACAGCTGGTATATCCTGGGCATCTCCTGTATATAATTATATATGTACAGCTGGTATAACCTGGGCATCTCCTGTATATTATTATATATGTACAGCCGGTATAACCTGGACATCTCCTGTATATAATTATATATGTACAGCCGGTATAACCTGGGCATCTCCTGTATATAATTATATATGTACAGCCGGTATAACCTGGGCATCTCCTGTATATAATTATATATGTACAGCTGGTATAACCTGGGCATCTCCTGTATATAATTATATATGTACAGCCGGTATAACCTGGGCATCTCCTGTATATAATTATATATGTACAGCCAGTATAACCTGGACATCTCCTGTATATAATTATATATGTACAGCCGGTATAACCTGGGCATCTTCTGTATATAATTATATATGTACAGCTGGTATAACCTGGATATCTCCTGTATATAATTATATATGTACAGCCGGTATAACCTGGGCATCTCCTGTATATAATTATATATGTACAGCTGGTATAACCTGGGCATCTCCTGTATATAATTACATATGTACAGCTGGTATAACCTGGGCATCTCCTGTATATTATTACATATGTACAGCTGGTATAACCTGGGCATCTCCTGTATATAATTATATATGTACAGCTGGTATATCCTGGGCATCTCCTGTATATAATTATATATGTACAGCTGGTATAACCTGGGCATCTCCTGTATATAATTATATATGTACAGCTGGTATATCCTGGGCATCTCCTGTATATAATTATATATGTACAGCTGGTATATCCTGGGCATCTCCTGTATATAATTATATATGTACAGCTGGTATATCCTGGGCATCTCCTGTATATAATTATATATGTACAGCTGGTATATCCTGGGCATCTCCTGTATATAATTATATATGTACAGCCGGTATAACCTGGGCATCTCCTGTATATAATTATATATGTACAGCCGGTATAACCTGGGCATCTCCTGTATATAATTATATATGTACAGCTGGTATAACCTGGGCATCTCCTGTATATAATTATATATGTACAGCCGGTATAACCTGGGCATCTCCTGTATATAATTATATATGTACAGCTGGTATAACCTGGGCATCTCCTGTATATAATTATATATGTACAGCCGGTATAACCTGGGCATCTCCTGTATATAATTATATATGTACAGCCGGTATAACCTGGGCATCTCCTGTATATAATTATATATGTACAGCCGGTATAACCTGGGCATCTCCTGTATATAATTATATATGTACAGCTGGTATAACCTGGGCATCTCCTGTATATAATTATATATGTACAGCTGGTATATCCTGGGCATCTCCTGTATATAATTATATATGTACAGCTGGTATATCCTGGGCATCTCCTGTATATAATTATATATGTACAGCTGGTATATCCTGGGCATCTCCTGTATATAATTATATATGTACAGCCGGTATAACCTGGGCATCTCCTGTATATAATTATATATGTACAGCTGGTATAACCTGGGCATCTCCTGTATATAATTATATATGTACAGCTGGTATATCCTGGGCATCTCCTGTATATAATTATATATGTACAGCTGGTATAACCTGGGCATCTCCTGTATATAATTATATATGTACAGCCGGTATAACCTGGGCATCTCCTGTATATAATTATATATGTACAGCTGGTATAACCTGGGCATCTCCTGTATATAATTATATATGTACAGCCGGTATAACCTGGGCATCTCCTGTATATAATTATATATGTACAGCCGGTATAACCTGGGCATCTCCTGTATATAATTATATATGTACAGCTGGTATAACCTGGGCATCTCCTGTATATAATTATATATGTACAGCCGGTATAACCTGGGCATCTCCTGTATATAATTATATATGTACAGCCGGTATAACCTGGGCATCTCCTGTATATAATTATATATGTACAGCCGGTATAACCTGGGCCTCTCCTGTATATAATTATATATGTATAGCTGGTATAACCTGGGTATCTCCTGTATATAATTATATATGTATAGCTGGTATAACCTGGGTATCTCCTGTATATAATTATATATGTACAGCTGGTATAACCTGGGCATCTCCTGTATATAATTATATATGTACAGCCGGTATAACCTGGGCATCTCCTGTATATAATTATATATGTACAGCTGGTATAACCTGGGTATCTCCTGTATATAATTATATATGTACAGCTGGTATAACCTGGGCATCTCCTGTATATAATTATATATGTACAGCCGGTATAACCTGGGCATCTCCTGTATATAATTATATATGTATAGCTGGTATAACCTGGGTATCTCCTGTATATAATTATATATGTACAGCTGGTATAACCTGGGCATCTCCTGTATATAATTATATATGTACAGCTGGTATAACCTGGGTATCTCCTGTATATAATTATATATGTACAGCTGGTATAACCTGGACATCTCCTGTATATAATTATATATGTACAGCTGGTATAACCTGGGCATCTCCTGTATATAATTATATATGTACAGCTGGTATAACCTGGGCATCTCCTGTATATAATTATATATGTACAGCTGGTATAACCTGGACATCTCCTGTATATAATTATATATGTACAGCTGGTATAACCTGGGCATCTCCTGTATATAATTATATATGTACAGCTGGTATAACCTGGACAACTCCTGTATATAATTATATATGTACAGCTGGTATAACCTGGGCATCTCCTGTATATAATTATATATGTACAGCTGGTATAACCTGGGCATCTCCTGTATATAATTATATATGTACAGCTGGTATAACCTGGACAACTCCTGTATATAATTATATATGTACAGCCGGTATAACCTGGGCATCTCCTGTATATAATTATATATGTACAGCCGGTATAACCTGGGCATCTCCTGTATATAATTATATATGTACAGCCGGTATAACCTGGGCATCTCCTGTATATAATTATATATGTACAGCTGGTATAACCCGGGCATCTCCTGTATATATCTACAGCCGGTATAACCTGGGCATCTCCTGTATATAATTATATATGTACAGCCGGTATAACCTGGGCATCTCCTGTATATAATTATATATGTACAGCTGGTATAACCTGGGCATCTCCTGTATATAATGATATATGTACAGCTGGTATAACCCGGGCATCTCCTGTATATATCTACAGCTGGTATAACCTGGGCATCTCCTGTATATAATTATATATGTACAGCTGGTATAACCTGGGCATCTCCTGTATATAATTATATATGTACAGCCGGTATAACCTGGGCATCTCGTGTATATAATTATATATGTACAGCTGGTATAACCTGGGTATCTCCTGTATATAATTATATATGTACAGCCGGTATAACCTGGGCATCTCCTGTATATAATTATATATGTACAGCTGGTATAACCTGGGCATCTCCTGTATATAATTATATATGTACAGCTGGTATAACCTGGCATCTCCTGTATATAATTATATATGTACAGCCGGTATAACCTGGGCATCTCCTGTATATAATTATATATGTACAGCCGGTATAACCTGGACATCTCCTGTATATAATTATATATGTACAGCTGGTATAACCTGGGCATCTCCTGTATATAATTATATATGTACAGCCGGTATAACCTGGGCATCTCCTGTATATAATTATATATGTACAGCCGGTATAACCCGGGCATCTCCTGTATATAATTATATATGTACAGCTGGTATAACCTGGGCATCTCCTGTATATAATTATATATGTATAGCCGGTATAACCTGGGCATCTCCTGTATATAATTATATATGTACAGCCGGTATAACCTGGGCATCTCCTGTATATAATTATATATGTGCAGCCGGTATAACCTGGGCATCTCCTGTATATAATTATATATGTACAGCCGGTATAACCTGGGCATCTCCTGCATATAAGTATATATGTACAGCCGGTATAACCTGGGCATCTCCTGCATATAATTATATATGTACAGCCGGTATAACCTGGGCATCTCCTGTATATAATTATACATGTACAGCTGGTATAACCTGGGCATCTCCTGTATATGATTATATATGTACAGCCGGTATAACCTGGGCATCACCTGTATATAATTATGCATGTACAGCCGGTATAACCTGGGCATCTCCTGTATATAATTATATATGTACAGCCGGTATAACCTGGGCATCTCCTGTATATAATTATATATGTACAGCTGGTATAACCTGGGTATCTCCTGTATATAATTATATATGTACAGCCGGTATAACCTGGGCATCTCCTGTATATAATTATATATGTACAGCTGGTATAACCTGGGCATCTCCTGTATATAATTATATATGTACAGCTGGTATAACCTGGCATCTCCTGTATATAATTATATATGTACAGCCGGTATAACCTGGGCATCTCCTGTATATAATTATATATGTACAGCCGGTATAACCTGGACATCTCCTGTATATAATTATATATGTACAGCTGGTATAACCTGGGCATCTCCTGTATATAATTATATATGTACAGCCGGTATAACCTGGGCATCTCCTGTATATAATTATATATGTACAGCCGGTATAACCTGGGCATCTCCTGTATATAATTATATATGTACAGCCGGTATAACCTGGGCATCTCCTGTATATAATTATATATGTGCAGCCGGTATAACCTGGGCATCTCCTGTATATAATTATATATGTACAGCCGGTATAACCTGGGCATCTCCTGCATATAATTATATATGTACAGCCGGTATAACCTGGGCATCTCCTGTATATAATTATACATGTACAGCCGGTATAACCTGGGCATCTCCTGTATATGATTATATATGTACAGCCGGTATAACCTGGGCATCACCTGTATATAATTATGTATGTACAGCTGGTATAACCTGGGCATCTCCTGTATATAATTATATATGTACAGCCGGTATAACCTGGGCATCTCCTGTATATAATTATATATGTACAGCCGGTATAACCTGGGCATCTCCTGTATATAATTATATATGTACAGCTGGTATAACCTGGCATCTCCTGTATATAATTATATATGTACAGCTGGTATAACCTGGGCATCTCCTGTATATAATTATATATGTACAGCCGGTATAACCTGGGCATCTCCTGTATATAATTATATATGTACAGCCGGTATAACCTGGGCATCTCCTGTATATAATTATATATGTACAGCCGGTATAACCTGGGCATCTCCTGCATATAATTATATATGTACAGCCGGTATAACCTGGGCATCTCCTGCATATAATTATATATGTACAGCCGGTATAACCTGGGCATCTCCTGTATATAATTATATATGTACAGCCGGTATAACCTGGGCATGTCCTGTATATAATTATATATGTACAGCCGGTATAACCTGGGCATCTCCTGTATATAATTATATATGTACAGCCGGTATAACCTGGGCATCTCCTGTATATAATTATATATGTACAACCGATATAACCTGGGCATCTCCTGTATATAATTATATATGTACAGCCGGTATAACCTGGGCATCTCCTGCATATAATTATATATGTACAGCCGGTATAACCTGGGCATCTCCTGCATATAATTATATATGTACAGCCGGTATAACCTGGGCACCTCCTGAATATATAATTATATATGTACAGCTGGTATAACCTGGGCATCTCCTGTATATAATTATATATGTACAGCCGGTATAACCTGGGCATCTCCTGTATATAATTATATATGTACAGCCGGTATAACCTGGGCATCTCCTGTATATAATTATATATGTACAGCTGGTATATCCTGGGCATCTCCTGTATATAATTACATATGTACAGCTGGTATAACCTGGGCATCTCCTGTATATTATTATATATGTACAGCTGGTATAACCTGGGCATCTCCTGTATATAATTATATATGTACAGCTGGTATAACCTGGGCATCTCCTGTATATTATTATATATGTACAGCCGGTATAACCTGGACATCTCCTGTATATAATTATATATGTACAGCCGGTATAACCTGGGCATCTCCTGTATATAATTATATATGTACAGCCGGTATAACCTGGGCATCTCCTGTATATAATTATATATGTACAGCCGGTATAACCTGGGCATCTCCTGTATATAATTATATATGTACAGCCAGTATAACCTGGACATCTCCTGTATATAATTATATATGTACAGCCGGTATAACCTGGGCATCTTCTGTATATAATTATATATGTACAGCTGGTATAACCTGGATATCTCCTGTATATAATTATATATGTACAGCCGGTATAACCTGGGCATCTCCTGTATATAATTATATATGTACAGCTGGTATAACCTGGGCATCTCCTGTATATAATTACATATGTACAGCTGGTATAACCTGGGCATCTCCTGTATATTATTACATATGTACAGCTGGTATAACCTGGGCATCTCCTGTATATAATTATATATGTACAGCTGGTATATCCTGGGCATCTCCTGTATATAATTATATATGTACAGCTGGTATAACCTGGGCATCTCCTGTATATAATTATATATGTACAGCTGGTATATCCTGGGCATCTCCTGTATATAATTATATATGTACAGCTGGTATATCCTGGGCATCTCCTGTATATAATTATATATGTACAGCTGGTATATCCTGGGCATCTCCTGTATATAATTATATATGTACAGCTGGTATATCCTGGGCATCTCCTGTATATAATTATATATGTACAGCCGGTATAACCTGGGCATCTCCTGTATATAATTATATATGTACAGCCGGTATAACCTGGGCATCTCCTGTATATAATTATATATGTACAGCTGGTATAACCTGGGCATCTCCTGTATATAATTATATATGTACAGCCGGTATAACCTGGGCATCTCCTGTATATAATTATATATGTACAGCTGGTATAACCTGGGCATCTCCTGTATATAATTATATATGTACAGCCGGTATAACCTGGGCATCTCCTGTATATAATTATATATGTACAGCCGGTATAACCTGGGCATCTCCTGTATATAATTATATATGTACAGCTGGTATATCCTGGGCATCTCCTGTATATAATTATATATGTACAGCTGGTATAACCTGGGCATCTCCTGTATATAATTATATATGTACAGCTGGTATATCCTGGGCATCTCCTGTATATAATTATATATGTACAGCTGGTATATCCTGGGCATCTCCTGTATATAATTATATATGTACAGCTGGTATATCCTGGGCATCTCCTGTATATAATTATATATGTACAGCTGGTATATCCTGGGCATCTCCTGTATATAATTATATATGTACAGCCGGTATAACCTGGGCATCTCCTGTATATAATTATATATGTACAGCCGGTATAACCTGGGCATCTCCTGTATATAATTATATATGTACAGCTGGTATAACCTGGGCATCTCCTGTATATAATTATATATGTACAGCCGGTATAACCTGGGCATCTCCTGTATATAATTATATATGTACAGCTGGTATAACCTGGGCATCTCCTGTATATAATTATATATGTACAGCCGGTATAACCTGGGCATCTCCTGTATATAATTATATATGTACAGCCGGTATAACCTGGGCATCTCCTGTATATAATTATATATGTACAGCTGGTATAACCTGGGCATCTCCTGTATATAATTATATATGTACAGCCGGTATAACCTGGGCATCTCCTGTATATAATTATATATGTACAGCCGGTATAACCTGGGCATCTCCTGTATATAATTATATATGTACAGCCGGTATAACCTGGGCCTCTCCTGTATATAATTATATATGTATAGCTGGTATAACCTGGGTATCTCCTGTATATAATTATATATGTATAGCTGGTATAACCTGGGTATCTCCTGTATATAATTATATATGTACAGCTGGTATAACCTGGGCATCTCCTGTATATAATTATATATGTACAGCCGGTATAACCTGGGCATCTCCTGTATATAATTATATATGTACAGCTGGTATAACCTGGGTATCTCCTGTATATAATTATATATGTACAGCTGGTATAACCTGGGCATCTCCTGTATATAATTATATATGTACAGCCGGTATAACCTGGGCATCTCCTGTATATAATTATATATGTATAGCTGGTATAACCTGGGTATCTCCTGTATATAATTATATATGTACAGCTGGTATAACCTGGGCATCTCCTGTATATAATTATATATGTACAGCTGGTATAACCTGGGTATCTCCTGTATATAATTATATATGTACAGCTGGTATAACCTGGACATCTCCTGTATATAATTATATATGTACAGCTGGTATAACCTGGGCATCTCCTGTATATAATTATATATGTACAGCTGGTATAACCTGGGCATCTCCTGTATATAATTATATATGTACAGCTGGTATAACCTGGACATCTCCTGTATATAATTATATATGTACAGCTGGTATAACCTGGGCATCTCCTGTATATAATTATATATGTACAGCTGGTATAACCTGGACAACTCCTGTATATAATTATATATGTACAGCTGGTATAACCTGGGCATCTCCTGTATATAATTATATATGTACAGCTGGTATAACCTGGGCATCTCCTGTATATAATTATATATGTACAGCTGGTATAACCTGGACAACTCCTGTATATAATTATATATGTACAGCCGGTATAACCTGGGCATCTCCTGTATATAATTATATATGTACAGCCGGTATAACCTGGGCATCTCCTGTATATAATTATATATGTACAGCCGGTATAACCTGGGCATCTCCTGTATATAATTATATATGTACAGCTGGTATAACCTGGGCATCTCCTGTATATAATTATATATGTACAGCTGGTATAACCCGGGCATCTCCTGTATATATCTACAGCCGGTATAACCTGGGCATCTCCTGTATATAATTATATATGTACAGCCGGTATAACCTGGGCATCTCCTGTATATAATTATATATGTACAGCTGGTATAACCTGGGCATCTCCTGTATATAATGATATATGTACAGCTGGTATAACCCGGGCATCTCCTGTATATATCTACAGCTGGTATAACCTGGGCATCTCCTGTATATAATTATATATGTACAGCTGGTATAACCTGGGCATCTCCTGTATATAATTATATATGTACAGCCGGTATAACCTGGGCATCTCGTGTATATAATTATATATGTACAGCTGGTATAACCTGGGTATCTCCTGTATATAATTATATATGTACAGCCGGTATAACCTGGGCATCTCCTGTATATAATTATATATGTACAGCTGGTATAACCTGGGCATCTCCTGTATATAATTATATATGTACAGCTGGTATAACCTGGCATCTCCTGTATATAATTATATATGTACAGCCGGTATAACCTGGGCATCTCCTGTATATAATTATATATGTACAGCCGGTATAACCTGGACATCTCCTGTATATAATTATATATGTACAGCTGGTATAACCTGGGCATCTCCTGTATATAATTATATATGTACAGCCGGTATAACCTGGGCATCTCCTGTATATAATTATATATGTACAGCCGGTATAACCCGGGCATCTCCTGTATATAATTATATATGTACAGCTGGTATAACCTGGGCATCTCCTGTATATAATTATATATGTATAGCCGGTATAACCTGGGCATCTCCTGTATATAATTATATATGTACAGCCGGTATAACCTGGGCATCTCCTGTATATAATTATATATGTGCAGCCGGTATAACCTGGGCATCTCCTGTATATAATTATATATGTACAGCCGGTATAACCTGGGCATCTCCTGCATATAAGTATATATGTACAGCCGGTATAACCTGGGCATCTCCTGCATATAATTATATATGTACAGCCGGTATAACCTGGGCATCTCCTGTATATAATTATACATGTACAGCTGGTATAACCTGGGCATCTCCTGTATATGATTATATATGTACAGCCGGTATAACCTGGGCATCACCTGTATATAATTATGCATGTACAGCCGGTATAACCTGGGCATCTCCTGTATATAATTATATATGTACAGCCGGTATAACCTGGGCATCTCCTGTATATAATTATATATGTACAGCTGGTATAACCTGGGTATCTCCTGTATATAATTATATATGTACAGCCGGTATAACCTGGGCATCTCCTGTATATAATTATATATGTACAGCTGGTATAACCTGGGCATCTCCTGTATATAATTATATATGTACAGCTGGTATAACCTGGCATCTCCTGTATATAATTATATATGTACAGCCGGTATAACCTGGGCATCTCCTGTATATAATTATATATGTACAGCCGGTATAACCTGGACATCTCCTGTATATAATTATATATGTACAGCTGGTATAACCTGGGCATCTCCTGTATATAATTATATATGTACAGCCGGTATAACCTGGGCATCTCCTGTATATAATTATATATGTACAGCCGGTATAACCTGGGCATCTCCTGTATATAATTATATATGTACAGCCGGTATAACCTGGGCATCTCCTGTATATAATTATATATGTGCAGCCGGTATAACCTGGGCATCTCCTGTATATAATTATATATGTACAGCCGGTATAACCTGGGCATCTCCTGCATATAATTATATATGTACAGCCGGTATAACCTGGGCATCTCCTGTATATAATTATACATGTACAGCTGGTATAACCTGGGCATCTCCTGTATATGATTATATATGTACAGCCGGTATAACCTGGGCATCACCTGTATATAATTATGTATGTACAGCTGGTATAACCTGGGCATCTCCTGTATATAATTATATATGTACAGCCGGTATAACCTGGGCATCTCCTGTATATAATTATATATGTACAGCCGGTATAACCTGGGCATCTCCTGTATATAATTATATATGTACAGCTGGTATAACCTGGCATCTCCTGTATATAATTATATATGTACAGCTGGTATAACCTGGGCATCTCCTGTATATAATTATATATGTACAGCCGGTATAACCTGGGCATCTCCTGTATATAATTATATATGTACAGCCGGTATAACCTGGGCATCTCCTGTATATAATTATATATGTACAGCCGGTATAACCTGGGCATCTCCTGCATATAATTATATATGTACAGCCGGTATAACCTGGGCATCTCCTGCATATAATTATATATGTACAGCCGGTATAACCTGGGCATCTCCTGTATATAATTATATATGTACAGCTGGTATAACCTGGGCATGTCCTGTATATAATTATATATGTACAGCCGGTATAACCTGGGCATCTCCTGTATATAATTATATATGTACAGCCGGTATAACCTGGGCATCTCCTGTATATAATTATATATGTACAACCGATATAACCTGGGCATCTCCTGTATATAATTATATATGTACAGCCGGTATAACCTGGGCATCTCCTGCATATAATTATATATGTACAGCCGGTATAACCTGGGCATCTCCTGCATATAATTATATATGTACAGCCGGTATAACCTGGGCACCTCCTGAATATATAATTATATATGTACAGCTGGTATAACCTGGGCATCTCCTGTATATAATTATATATGTACAGCCGGTATAACCTGGGCATCTCCTGTATATAATTATATATGTACAGCTGGTATATCCTGGGCATCTCCTGTATATAATTACATATGTACAGCTGGTATAACCTGGGCATCTCCTGTATATTATTATATATGTACAGCTGGTATAACCTGGGCATCTCCTGTATATAATTATATATGTACAGCTGGTATATCCTGGGCATCTCCTGTATATAATTATATATGTACAGCTGGTATAACCTGGGCATCTCCTGTATATTATTATATATGTACAGCCGGTATAACCTGGACATCTCCTGTATATAATTATATATGTACAGCCGGTATAACCTGGGCATCTCCTGTATATAATTATATATGTACAGCCGGTATAACCTGGGCATCTCCTGTATATAATTATATATGTACAGCTGGTATAACCTGGGCATCTCCTGTATATAATTATATATGTACAGCCGGTATAACCTGGGCATCTCCTGTATATAATTATATATGTACAGCCAGTATAACCTGGACATCTCCTGTATATAATTATATATGTACAGCCGGTATAACCTGGGCATCTTCTGTATATAATTATATATGTACAGCTGGTATAACCTGGATATCTCCTGTATATAATTATATATGTACAGCCGGTATAACCTGGGCATCTCCTGTATATAATTATATATGTACAGCTGGTATAACCTGGGCATCTCCTGTATATAATTACATATGTACAGCTGGTATAACCTGGGCATCTCCTGTATATTATTACATATGTACAGCTGGTATAACCTGGGCATCTCCTGTATATAATTATATATGTACAGCTGGTATATCCTGGGCATCTCCTGTATATAATTATATATGTACAGCTGGTATAACCTGGGCATCTCCTGTATATAATTATATATGTACAGCTGGTATATCCTGGGCATCTCCTGTATATAATTATATATGTACAGCTGGTATATCCTGGGCATCTCCTGTATATAATTATATATGTACAGCTGGTATATCCTGGGCATCTCCTGTATATAATTATATATGTACAGCTGGTATATCCTGGGCATCTCCTGTATATAATTATATATGTACAGCCGGTATAACCTGGGCATCTCCTGTATATAATTATATATGTACAGCCGGTATAACCTGGGCATCTCCTGTATATAATTATATATGTACAGCTGGTATAACCTGGGCATCTCCTGTATATAATTATATATGTACAGCCGGTATAACCTGGGCATCTCCTGTATATAATTATATATGTACAGCTGGTATAACCTGGGCATCTCCTGTATATAATTATATATGTACAGCCGGTATAACCTGGGCATCTCCTGTATATAATTATATATGTACAGCCGGTATAACCTGGGCATCTCCTGTATATAATTATATATGTACAGCCGGTATAACCTGGGCATCTCCTGTATATAATTATATATGTACAGCTGGTATAACCTGGGCATCTCCTGTATATAATTATATATGTACAGCTGGTATATCCTGGGCATCTCCTGTATATAATTATATATGTACAGCTGGTATATCCTGGGCATCTCCTGTATATAATTATATATGTACAGCTGGTATATCCTGGGCATCTCCTGTATATAATTATATATGTACAGCCGGTATAACCTGGGCATCTCCTGTATATAATTATATATGTACAGCTGGTATAACCTGGGCATCTCCTGTATATAATTATATATGTACAGCTGGTATATCCTGGGCATCTCCTGTATATAATTATATATGTACAGCTGGTATATCCTGGGCATCTCCTGTATATAATTATATATGTACAGCCGGTATAACCTGGGCATCTCCTGTATATAATTATATATGTACAGCCGGTATAACCTGGGCATCTCCTGTATATAATTATATATGTACAGCTGGTATAACCTGGGCATCTCCTGTATATAATTATATATGTACAGCCGGTATAACCTGGGCATCTCCTGTATATAATTATATATGTACAGCCGGTATAACCTGGGCATCTCCTGTATATAATTATATATGTACAGCTGGTATAACCTGGGCATCTCCTGTATATAATTATATATGTACAGCTGGTATAACCTGGGCATCTCCTGTATATAATTATATATGTACAGCTGGTATATCCTGGGCATCTCCTGTATATAATTATATATGTACAGCTGGTATATCCTGGGCATCTCCTGTATATAATTATATATGTACAGCTGGTATAACCTGGGCATCTCCTGTATATAATTATATATGTACAGCTGGTATATCCTGGGCATCTCCTGTATATAATTATATATGTACAGCTGGTATATCCTGGGCATCTCCTGTATATAATTACATATGTACAGCTGGTATAACCTGGGCATCTCCTGTATATTATTATATATGTACAGCTGGTATAACCTGGGCATCTCCTGTATATAATTATATATGTACAGCTGGTATATCCTGGGCATCTCCTGTATATAATTATATATGTACAGCCGGTATAACCTGGGCATCTTCTGTATATAATTATATATGTACAGCTGGTATAACCTGGATATCTCCTGTATATAATTATATATGTACAGCCGGTATAACCTGGGCATCTCCTGTATATAATTATATATGTACAGCTGGTATAACCTGGACATCTCCTGTATATAATTATATATGTACAGCTGGTATAACCTGGACATCTCCTGTATATAATTATATATGTACAGCCGGTATAACCTGGGCATCTCCAGTATATAATTATATATGTACAGCCGGTATAACCTGGGCATCTCCTGTATATAATTATATATGTACAGCTGGTATAACCTGGGCATCTCCTGTATATAATTATATATGTACAGCTGGTATAACCTGGGCATCTCCTGTATATAATTATATATGTACAGCTGGTATATCCTGGACATCTCCTGCATATAATTATATATGTACAGCCGGTATAACCTGGGCATCTCCTGTATATAATTATATATGTACAGCCGGTATAACCTGGGCATCTCCTGTATATAATTATATATGTACAGCTGGTATAACCTGGGCATCTCCTGTATATAATTATATATGTACAGCTGGTATAACCTGGGCATCTCCTGCATATAATTATATATGTACAGCCGGTATAACCTGGGTATCTCCTGTATATAATTGCATATATACAGCTGGTATAACCTGGGCATCTCCTGTATATAATTATATATGTACAGCCGGTATAACCTGGGTATCTCCTGTATATAATTGCATATATACAGCTGGTATAAGCTGGGCATCTCCTGTATATAATTATATATGTACAGCCGGTATAACCTGGGTATCTCCTGTATATAATTGCATATATACAGCTGGTATAAGCTGGGTATGTTCTGGATGTACAGGCAGTTAAACATTTTGCAGACCTTTACTTGGGAGGCATTTATTGGTCTCTGATGTAAAATATAGCTATATATTGTTTATGTGTGGCGGTATCTTGTGAGCGGGTTCTTGTCCTCCGGTGCCCGCAGATGGAATCACCCGCTGCTCATACACCGTTTCAGTGAAATTGCAGAGTAGTGCGGCATTTATCTCAGGAAATGGTGTGCGCTGCTCCTGTAATTTGAAGCTGACACTATGTATCCACAATTGCTACAAGCACTTTCTGTTTATCTGTCTGGACGGCACCGCTCCAGCCTCACAATGAGGCCCCGCTCTCTGCTGCGCAGCGCTGCCCGTGTCTGCAGGTGAGATTGAGCCGTGTATCCAGATGCTGACATGCCCGGCCTTTAGAGATCCACACAGATCCATATAATGTATAGTGACCTGGATAACAGTGGATGCAGCACGCACTGCGCTGACTAATCTATGCACCTGCCGAGACGTAGAGATACAGAACCAGTGTATGTCAGAAATCACACACCTGCTCCACTATTGTTACCTGGTATCATGTCCAAGCCAATCACAGATCTCTCCGTCCCCTATCACAGAGGTGCAGACGGAGGGAAACTGCAGCTGCATCCCCCTCCTCTCCCTTCGTGTTTTATTACATAACTAAGAAGCTGCAGCTGCATCCCCCTCTTCTCTCTTCTGTCTTTTTTAGTAAAATAACTGTGTATTTTCCCTGCAGCTCCCCCACAGGGGAAATCAAGTATAACACAAAAGGAAATCAAAGGGCCGTCTACTAATCACATTCCAGGTCCTTGAGGACAAGAGACGCTTTTGGTAGCGGCTCTCCGCTCTGATAAACAGAAGAGGATTCTGACAACCCCTTTTAATTTTGGACTTTAAAAGAACTTTAATATAAATATTTGCTGAATCTGCATAGAAGATTAAAGACATAAATTATAAGGAGGGGCCACGTACAATTCAAGGATGGGGAGGGTTTGCCTTAGGCTGTAATCTTTGGGGCGTGGGTCAGAGGGAATCCGCCTCCTGTGAACCGGGGCACATCGGATCGCTGCTGCATAAAAGGAGCGTCTGTGTCGGCCATGCTTCTTTCCTTCTCCCTATACAGAGCAACAAAAGCACATAAATACCAGTAAAGACGTGGGAGGTCGTCTATAGAACAGCATTAAATGTACAGTACTTTATGTCCCCAATTTTGGTTCCAACCCCCTGGTGTCAAGCAGTTTAGTATCCTAGCCCTTCATGCTGCTCATCCTTGATATCCTCTGTTGCTGAGCTTTGGTCCTTGAGGTCTCACCATTTGATGTTCTCATGTCCTCTAGTGATGAGCGAGGACTAAAGTGCTCGAGTGCTCATTACTCAAATCGAGCGGTTCAGATGGTCGTACCTGCTCGATTCAAGTAACGAGTATAATGGAAGTCTATGGAAAACTCAAGCATTTTTTCGGCAGACCCCACTAGAGGGCCAGAGAGGCCGGAAAAATGCATGGCAAAGACATCTGTACTTATTGCTGCTGAGAAGTTAAAAATTGAATGAAAAAAAATGTGGGGTCCCCTCCATTTTTGATAACCAGCCAAGGTTAAGCAAAGGACCTTTCTAATTTACCTTGGCTGGTTATGAAAAATAGTGGAGACTGGGTGTCTCTGAGCGCATTAGCTCTGATGAAGAACATCGCCGTCACCCGGCATCGGTGAATAGCTGCACTTTACTGCTATGCATAGTCACTGGAGTTGCAGTCCAGGATCATGGATTATGTCAACAGAAGCACCATAAACCATTACCCCGATTACCACTGCACCAGGGCAATTGGGAAGAGCCGGGATGCGCCAATTCTGGGGAGGCTGCGGGCTGCTATTTTTAGGCTGGGAAGGGCCAAATAACCATGGGACTTCCCAGCCTGATAATACCAGCCCACAGCTGTCTTCTTTAAGTTAGCTGGTTATCAAAAATGATGGGGACCCCAGGCCATTCATTAAAATTATTAACTTAAATCAGCCTAAAAACACCCTTTATTGCCATATGAAAGGCACTAAAGGGTGCAAGTGTACAACCCTGCCTATATGCCTGCTCTAATCCAAGCTCTCCCTCCTACAATCAACTCTCCCTGAACTGCACTGTGCCGAGCATTGCACCCCCAGGTCTGATATAAGACCCGATGATGCAATGCGGGGGCGGACCAATCACAGTAATGCCAGTAACCAACATGGATACAGCATTACTGTGCTTGGCAGCAATCTCTGCATGTTTAGTGTCTGAAAACAGGCTGCAAAACCTGCATGGTACTTGAGCACCCTTGATTCTTGACCGAGCACCCCGATGCTTGATTGAGATATGTTGAGCATATTCACTCATCACTAATATCCTCATTGTTTAGCAGATTAGTACCCTAGACCTTGATATATAGTGTTGCTGAGCATTAGTCCTTGAGATCTCATGATTTGATGTCCCCGTTTCTGATTTACACGAACTTGATGTCCTAATTAGTGCTGAGTGGACCCGGACTGTAAACGTCCGGATCCGCGCGGTTTCAGCGCTATCCCCAGGCCAGACCCGGGCGCGGGATTCCGGCTGCACGATCCGGAATCGGCAATTAATAAAAATGTTAAAAAACAATAAATAAATGAGCGTGTCATACTTACCAGACTCTGTCATGGCGGCACACTTGCTTCCGGGTCGCGCCTTCACTTCCTGTGCTGTGCACGCAGTCACACAGCTTTCCGGGCTTTCCCCGCCCACCGGCCGTCCTCTCAGCTGTGATTGGTTCCTGGCTGACGCGCCCCCAGCCTGTGACAGCTCTGCCGTGCAGTTATCGCAGCTCAGTAATAGGCTGCTAGGCTGCACTCAGAGCGGGCAGCCGTGCTCTGTGGCTGCTCGCTCTGACATGTAGCAGAGCTGGATGTGTCGCCGCTGGATCTCGTGTGGATTACGCCGGAGGGCTGTTATCATGGCTGGAAATGAAAATTGGGGGGGACCGCACGTCGTTTGTTTTTTTTTTAATCATTTATTTAAATTTAAAAACAAAAAAAAACGCATGCGGTTTATCTTAGGCAGCAGTCACAGCGAGGGACTCCCACAAGTCTGACATCGCAGCACAGCCGCACACACATCTGACAGGAGCGTGCATGTGTTTCTAGGTACATGCACGCTCATGTTCAGACTGGCGTCAAAACACCGCGATTTTTTGCCAGGAGGTGTAGATTGGATGCAGAAATATGGTGTAAAAATCACAGCATCAAATTTGCATCCCTTGGCCCCCAAAACTAAAAACAAAATAAAAAAAAATTGCCACAGGTGGAAATTTGGTGCTGAAAGCTGCTGCAGACGATTTCAGCACCAAATGTGCACCTCCTGGCAAAAAAACGCGGCAAAAATCGCGGAAAAATAACCGCGGCAAAAACCGCGGGAAAAAACGCAGCATAAAAATTGTGTAAAAACACCGTGACTTTTTGCAAGAAGGTGTAGATTGGATGCAGGAATATGGTATAAAAATTTCAGCACAAAATCTGCATCTCTTGGCCAAAAAAACTGCGCTTTTTCTGCTAGGAGATGCAGGTCTGTGAACTCAGTGACCTCCACCTGAGGTCAGGTTACCTGCGATCACAGATGAAGGACCGTGGGAACCTCCAGCTGTAACCGCAAATGACCTGAGTGACGTCACCGCTCAATGCGCAGCTCATTCATTCTCTGGAGCTCACAGAGAGCGGTCGGTCATGCCGCTCTCTGTGATATTAAGATGTAGCAGAGCTGAAGCGGCGTGGGACTTCTCCTGTGGATTACGTCGGAGCTGCAGGGTGTTGGGGGTTAATAAAGTGGTGAAGGAGGAGTGTTTTGTATTTTATTCCAAAGAAAGGATTGTTCTCTGTGTCTGTGTTTATTTACTGTCACTTACAGGTTTGTGTGATGCAGGTATCTGATAGACGCCTGTGCTATCACACAAACCTAGGGTTTAGTAGCAGCTATGTGCTGCTATTAACCCCTGCTATTACCCCGACTGGCACTGCATCACGCCAGCGGGAAGAGCCGGTATCGCACACCTAACAGATGCGACATACTGGACGGCTGCGGGCTGAGGATGTACCAGCCCCCAGCCGGCGTTATCATGGCTGGATGTGAAGATTAGGGGGGACCGCACGTCGGTTTTTTTTTTGTTTTTTTTTACTTTCACCGGAGTCACACGTGCGAGGGGCTCACGCGAGTCTGCCATGGCAGCATCCGGCAAAGCCTTGCACGTGTGACTCTGGGCACTGGATAGACAGCACAGATACAGCGCGACGGCTGAGGCTGCAGCCGCGCTATAACTGTGCTGCCGAGTGTTTACTACTGTGAACTGATCGACAGTGCACTGCTTTCCCCGCCCACCGGCCGTCCTGTGATTGGTTGCAGTTAGCTGCCACGCTGCCACTCAGTATGGGGGCGTGTCTAGCTGCAACCAACACACGCCGGTGGGCGGGGAAAACAATGAATATTGAATTGTCGGCTCCGGAAGGTAACAGCGTGACCATGAAGGAGTGTGCCGCCATGACAGCGCCTCGGTGAGTATGCCGCACTCGCTCCCAGCCCCCTAGCCCCTCCACAAACGTTTTTACCCTCCGGATTCCGGTCCCTATTGACTTATATGGGCACCGGATTCCGGAGCGGAGCGGATTCTTTTTTAAATCTGTTAGTGATCCGCCGGCCCCGGATTATTGGCCGTTCGATCAGCTCTAGTCCTAATTTTTTTAGGATCTGTTGTTTACTCCAGCCCCCTGGTATTTAACAGTACCCTAGCCCTTGATGCTGGTCATTTGGTACCCCATTCTCTGTTACCCAAAGATGGAGAGGCTTAGCCCTTGAGGTGCAGTCCTTTCATGCCTGGTGGTGGTCCTAGTACTTGGTATCCAGTGGTTTTGCACACTGAGACCCCGTTTTCAGTATTTTGGTGAGACGCCAGCCTCCTGCTGCTTCTTAGCAGCACCCTAGGCCACTGTTTCACCCCATTGCCTCTTGTTCCGACCCAGCACAGACATCACAGCACTTTCTATTGTCTCACAGCGCCCTGACATAGCACTGTATTGTTTTACGGCTCCATCCATTATTAATCACGCCTCCTGTGAATACATCTGAAGCTTGCTACCCCACACTGAGATCATATAATTAATAATCTGCCTTCTCGGGGTTCATTAGTCTCTGCTAATAATCCTATGGTTTTCTTTTGAGCAGATGCTTTACTGCTGCAGCCGAGCAAAATTGTCTATTTCAATAGCCCTTGTTTCGCTCATTTAAAGGGCACAGACTGCTGCGATTTTTGGAATCGTTCACAACCTCCCCAGTACCCAAAGTCCGCTGCCTCGGAGTCACCCTCGACTCTGCCTTGTCCTTCATACCACACATTCAATCCCTCTCCACCTCCTGCCGTCTTCAACTCAAAAATATTTCCAGAATCCGTCCTTTCCTCAATTCCCAATCTACAAAAATGCTAGTGCTGCCCTCATAATCTCCCGCCTGGATTACTGCAACATCCTCCTCTGTGGCCTCCCTGCTTACACACTCGCCCCTCTCCAGTCCATCCTTAATTCTGCTGCCCGAATGATCCACCTCTCTCCTCACTACCACCCCTCTTCTCCTCTCTGCATGTCCCTCCACTGGCTCCCAATCCTCCACCGTATCCAATTCAAACTACTAACACTGACCTACAAAGCTGTGTATAATCTGTCTCCTCCGTATATCTCTGAACTAATCTCTCGCTACACTCCAACACGTCACCTCCGGTCCTCCCAAGATCTCCTGCTCTCCTCCTCTCTCATTCGCTCCTCATGCAACCGCCTCCAAGACTTCTCCCGAGCATCCCCAGTCTTCTGGAACTCGCTGCCTCAACACGTCAGACTATCTGCTACCCTTGCAAACTTCAAACGGAACTTGAAAACTCATCTGTTCAGAAATGCCTATAATCTACAATGACCTCATTGCGTCACCACCACCACCGCCGGAGCTGCTACTTCACCACCGCCGGAGCTGCCACCTCACCACCGCCGGAGCTGCCCCCTCACCACCGTGCGGAGCTGCCCCCTCACCACCGTGCGGAGCTGCCCCCTCACCACCGTGCGAAGCTTCCCCCTCACCACCGTGCGGAGCTGCCCCCTCACCACCGTGCGGAGCTGCCCCCTCACCACCGGGCGGAGCTGCCCCCTCACCACCGTGCGGAGCTGCCCCCTCACCACCGTGCGGAGCTGCCCCCTCACCACCGTGCGGAGCTGCCGCCTCACCACCGTGCGGAGCTGCCCCCTCACCACCGTGCGGAGCTGCCCCCTCACCACCGTGCGGAGCTGCCCCCTCACCACCGTGCGGAGCTGCCCCCTCACCACCGTGCGGAGCTGCCCCCTCACCACCGTGCGGAGCTGCCCCCTCACCACCCCCCCCCCCCCCCCCCCCCCCCCCCCCCCCCCCCCCCCCCCCCCCCCCCCCCCCCCCCCCCCCCCCCCCCCCCCTCACCACCGTGCGGAGCTGCCACCTCACCACCGTGCGGAGCTGCCGCCAACCTACACCCCACCTACTGTTTCCTCCCTAATCCTATAGAATGTAAGCCCGCAAGGGCAGGGCCCTCTTCCCTCTGTACTAGTCTGTCTACTGTAACCTGTGTATGTATTCTGTATGTAACCCCTTCTCATGTACAGCACCATGGAATTTATTGGTGCTCTATAAATAAATAGTAATAATAATTTGGGGTATTTTCCTAATGTCTGGTAAGGCTCCGATGCTCCACTTCTGTAGCTCCTGTTGCTATATACATATATGCAGATTTCCCTATATCAACCTCTTTTCATCCTCCCTAATTAAATAATCATCCAGTTAGCCGCCACTGAATGCATATGGGTAGGTTTAGCCGCATTTACTTTTCTCCATGGCTTGGTGTGTTGTGATACTATTTTGCTCTTGTTCCATCCTCCCAGGACGACATCACACAATTTGCTTTCTCCTATATACCCTCTTCTTGCCCCTTTTCACGTCCTGCCCGCCCCTGGTTCAGTCCACTTTCCCTTATTGCAGTTTAGGCCTTCATGAGCCTAAAGGCTACAGCCAACTTCTAGGGAAATCCCGACAGGCCGTCGTGGGCAAGAAGGCAGCATCGAAGATATTGTCTTTTTCATCCCTCTCAGCTTCAAGACTTTGATCCTATGCGGCTACTCCACGCAATATTTTCACATCTCATTATATCTGTATGACAGATCCAAGGTTTGTGACAAGGAAAGAAGAAGTGCGAGTTCTACATTCACATGTAGCCAGTAATCCTAATACTATGGATGAGAAGAGGAAGAGGAGGAAACATGGGAAAAATGGCAAAGATAAAGATACAAAGTGGCAGGAAGAACAAGATATATCAGAAAAGGGGGGAGCTAAAAGAAGAAGGGGCATGGGAAGAAAGAAGGGTTAAGTAAAGGAAGAGGAAACATAGGACGTAGAAGAAGGGCCACGAGAAGAAGGGGGAGGAAGAAGGAAAAAATGGGTCAAGGGAGGAAAGGGCAAGGGAAGAAAGAAGGGACAAGTAAAGGAAGAGGAAACATAGGACGTAGAAAAGGGGGCACGAGAAGAAGAGGGAGGAAGAAGGAAAGAAAGGGTCAAGGGAGGAAAGGGCAAGGGATGAAAGAAGGGTCAAGTAAAGGAGGAGGAAATATAGGACGTAGAAGAAGGGGAAGGAAGAAGAGGGAGGAAGAAGGAAAGAAAGGGTCAAGGGATGAAAGAAGGGTCAAGTAAAGGAGGAGGAAACATAGGACGTAGAAGAAGGGGGAGGAAGAAGGGAGGAAGAAGGAAAGAAAGGGTCAAGGGAGGAAAGGGCAAGGGAAGAAAGAAGAGTCAAGTAAAGGAAGAGGAAACATAGGACGTAGAAGAAGGGGAAGGAAGAAGAGGGAGGAAGAAGGAAAGAAAGGGTCAAGGGATGAAAGAAGGGTCAAGTAAAGGAGGAGGAAACATAGGACGTAGAAGAAGGGGGAGGAAGAAGGAAAGAAAGGGTCAAGGGAGGAAAGGGCAAGGGAAGAAAGAAGAGTCAAGTAAAGGAAGAGGAAACATAGGACGTAGAAGAAGGGGAAGGAAGAAGAAGGAGGAAGAAGGAAAGAAAGGGTCAAGGGAGGAAAGGGCAAGGGATGAAAGAAGGGTCAAGTAAAGGAGGAGGAAACATAGGACGTAGAAGAAGGGGGAGGAAGAAGGGAGGAAGAAGGAAAGAAAGGGTCAAGGGAGGAAAGGGCAAGGGAAGAAAGAAGAGTCAAGTAAAGGAAGAGGAAACATAGGACGTAGAAGAAGGGGAAGGAAGAAGAGGGAGGAAGAAGGAAAGAAAGGGTCAAGGGATGAAAGAAGGGTCAAGTAAAGGAGGAGGAAACATAGGACGTAGAAGAAGGGGGAGGAAGAAGGAAAGAAAGGGTCAAGGGAGGAAAGGGCAAGGGAAGAAAGAAGGGTCAAGTAAAGGAGGAGGAAACATAGGACGTAGAAGAAGGGGAAGGAAGAAGGGAGGAAGAAGGAAAAACAGGGTCAAGGGAGGAAAGGACAAGGGAAGAAAGAAGGGTCAATTAAAGGAGGAGGAAACATAGGACGTAGATGAAGGGGAAGGAAGAAGGGAGGAAGAAGGAAAGAAAGGGTCAAGGGAGGAAAGGGCAAAGGGTCAAAGGAGGAAAAAATGTTCAAGGAAGGAAAGAAGGGTTAACGGACAAAAGAAAGGGCAAGGGAGGAAAAAAAGGGCAAATGAGGAATAAAAAGGCAAGGGAGGCAAAAAAAGAGCAAGGGAGGAAAGAAGGGTCAAGACAGAGAAAAGAAAGTTGAAGAGAGAAAAGAAGGGTCAAGAGACAAAAGAAGGGTCAAGAGCAGAAAGAGTGTCAAGGGAGAAAAGAGCGTCAAGGGAGAAAAGAGGGCCAAGGGAGAAAAGAGGGTCAAGGGAGAAAAGAGGGTCAAGGGAGAAAAGAGGGTCAAGGGAGAAAAGAGGGTCAAGGGAGAAAAGAGGGTCAAGGGAGAAAAGAGGGTCAAGGGAGAAAAGAGGGTCAAGGGAGAAAAGAGGGTCAAGGGAGAAAAGAGGGCCAAGGGAGAAAAGAGGGTCAAGTGAGAAAAGAGGGTCAAGTGAGAAAAGAGGGTCAAGGGAGAAAAGAAAGGTCAAGAGAGGAAAGAACGGTCAAAGGAGAAAAGAAGGCTCAAGAGCGGAAAAAAGGCTCAAGAGCGGAAAAAAGGGTTAAGAGAGGAAAAAAGGGTCAAGAGAGGAAAAAAGGGTCAAGAGAGGAAAAAAGGGTCAAGAGAGGAAAAAAGCGTTAAGAGAGAAAAGGCAGGTCAAAGCAGAAAAGAAAGGTCATTGCAGAAAAGAAGGGTCAAGGGAGCAAGTAAGTGAAAGGAAAAAGGAGCAAATGGAGGATGGCAAAAAGAAGAGAAGGAACGAGTAGGAAGGGAAGAGATAAAGAACAGAATAAAGGGCAATAGAAGAGTTTCAAGTGAAGGAAAAAGGGGTAAAAAAGGAAAACAGGGAATAGGGTAGAAAGAAGGGTCAATACAGGAAAGAAGGGTCAAGGGAGAAAAGAAGGGTCAAGAGAGGAAAGAAAGGGCAAGTGAAAGAAGGAACGAGAAAATAAAATGACAAGGGGGGTCAAGACAACAAAAACAATTAGGGTGGAGTAGCAGGAACCGGGCAGATTTTGCAGTTTTGTGCGCTTATTCTCTTTATACCAGTAAAGCGCTATTAGTACTGAGAAGAAGCTTCATAGTCGCACATAACAGGAACCTCGCAGGCTGTCGGGCAACATCTGCTGCCTTTGTGCCGGAATGGCACTAATGTTTATTGAGTGATGTGCCCTCGCAGAAAGACCCTCATATTGTGCAGAGATATCGGCACTTTCCGGCCACTTTGTCCTTTTCAGGCTTGAAAATATGGGACTATGTGAAAAACTAAAATAAAAAAACATAAAAAATACCGCGCTGCTAAGTACCGCTCCTGTCTGGCTCCGATGCTGAGTGCTTAGGTTATTACATCTCTCGGATAAAGGAAACTTTTAAGTACCCGCAGCACGTCTTTAACCACTTAGTGACCAGGCAGTGACATTTTCAGTGATTTTTTTTTTTTACTGTGTACAGATCCATATTGAATGCATGGTGCCTCCATTTCCCCGAGGTCTGGGGGCGGCTGTGACACCTCGTACCACTTGTATTCCTGGCTCTGGGACTCGTACATGTTCAGTTCTGAGGACAGAGCCTGGAACGAGACCAGAACACACAGAGTATACAGAGAAAGGAGCCTAAAGGCCAAATACAACATATCATGGAATGTACATATACTCCAGAGCTGCATTCACAATTCTGCTGCTGCCGCTTAATGCCTTGTCCACGTTGTCGCATTGGAAGCCATGACACACAGCAGGATGGGTGCAGCGGAGCTGACTGACCCCACTGACAATGTATACAGCACACATACTCCAGAGCTGCATTCACTATTCTGCTGCTGCCGCTTAATGCCTTGTCCACGTTGTCGCATTGGAAGCCATGACACACAGCAGGATGGGTGCAGCGGAGCTGACGGACCCCACTGACCATGTATACAGCACTGTACTTGCCATTGGGTCACCAAACACGGCCCAATTCTCACTGCTGCCCCCTGTATGGATCGCCCTTCAATTCTTTAGACTTATGTAAGTCATGATCTTCTATCACTCGCACAGGACTGCATTATACGTGTTTACACATTGTGGATAGTGTTGTGGAAAAACTATGATTGCAGCTCTGGAGGATACACAAGATCAGTATAAGGCTAGTTTCACACTTGCGTTGGACGGCTTCCGTAGCATTGCGTTGTGTGACGGATGCGTTGCATATAGTGGCACAATGCATGCTACAGATCGTACAAAATAACGGAAAGCTTTATTTATTTATTTGATTATTTTTTTTTTCTTCTTTACAGTACCGGCAGCCGACTATTGTGAACGATCAGCTGATCGCTCTTAATAGCCGGCGGCCGAGCGCTCTCACATGCCGGCGGCCGAGCGCTCAGCTAAGTGCCCTGACATGCCGGCGGCCGAGCGCTCAGCTGAGTGCCCTGACATGCCGGCGGCCGAGCGCTCAGCTGAGTGCCCTGACATGCCGATGGCCGAGCACTCAGCTGAGTGCCCTGACATGCCGGCGGCCGAGCGCTCAGCTGAGTGCCCTGACATGCCGGCGGCCGAGCGCTCAGCTGAGTGCCCTGACATGCCGACGGCCGAGCGCTCAGCTGAGCGCTATAACATGCCGGCGGCCGAGCGCTCAGCTGAGTGCCCTGACATGCCGGCGGCCGAGCGCTCAGCTGAGTGCCCTGACATGCCGGCGGCCGAGCGCTCAGCTGAGAGCCCTGACATGCCGGCGGCCGAGCGCTCAGCTGAGAGCCCTGACATGCCGGCGGCCGAGCGCTCAGCTGAGTGCCCTGACATGCCGGCGGCCGAGCGCTCAGCTGAGTGCCCTGACATGCCGGCGGCCGAGCGCTCAGCTGAACGTTCAGCCACCGAGAAATAAAATAAAGTTTGTGATTAAAAAAAAAGAGCATGCGCAGTGAAAAATAAAGGTTTCCGCTGCTCAAAAAAACGTTACATGTAACGTTCCATCCGCCCGTACAGCGGATGCAACGCTGAAACTTGCGTTACAGTGCGTCGTCCATACAAGTCTATGGAGAATAGCGCAGTGCGTTAACGGACTGCGCTATTCTCCATAGTGACGGACTGCGCTGAACACAAGTGTGAAAGTAGCCTAAGGGTATGTGCGCACATTGCTTTTTACCTGCTTTTTACCTGCTTTTTTGCTGCTTTTTCTTCTGCGCTGTTTAATGCCAAAATGGATGTGTTCTTCTATTCAAGCAAAGTCTATGGGAATTTGGGTTTCTTGTTCACACTATGTTGTTCAAAATGCTGCCTTTTTGTGGCAGAACTTTGGTCAAAAACTCAGCTTTGCAGTGCAAAACCCAAATGGCAAAAACAATTGACATGTTGCTTCTTTGAAAAGCTGAGTTTTTGACCAAAGTTCTGCCACAAAAAGGCAGCATTTTGAACAACATAGTGTGAACAAGAAACCCAAATTCCCATAGACTTTGCTTGAATAGAAGAACACATCCATTTTGGCATTAAACAGCGCAGAAGAAAAAGCAGCAAAAAAGCAGGTAAAAAGCAGGTAAAAAGCAACGTGCGCACATACCCTAAGGCTATGTGCGCACTTTGCGTCGTCCTACTTGCGTTTCAAAACGTAAGTTTTAGAACAATAATGTTTTTGCCTTTTTGGCTTTTTGCCACAACATGCATCCTAAACGCATCAGTTTGCCTAACGTTTCCGAAGCTCAGAACTTACGTTTACCAAGCGTTTATATATGTACTATCCTGCGTTTCCGAACCTAAAATCTTGCTGCGTTTGTCACATCTTAACTATTGGCAATAAAGTTGATTGTTGTTTTGGGTCTATTTAGAATAAAAAAAAGCCAAAATAGAGATCTACTGATGTCATTTCCGACTTTGATCATAAAGTCTGCTTCTCTGCTATTTTACTTCGTTTGGAATATGCCAAATACTTTACAGAATTTTCGTTTAAGGAGGTCGCAAAGGCATCGCTTATTACTAATTTTGATGCTATTAAATCGTAGACGAAGCCTACAGGTATTTGTTTTAATTTATTAAAATAATTTTTACCTAAATTCTAAAATATAACCCATAATATATTTATTTTAGTACCAACAGCAGCAGACGACAAGAGGAATGTGGGTACATCCCCTGTTACAGGATCGTGATGTCAAAGGGCATTTTGCTATCTTATATGCGGATTTACGAAAGTATATTTTCATTTTTTTTTTAATTTTTTTTAATATTTTTTTTTTTTTTTACTCTTAAATTTTTAACATAATTAGAACAGTAAAATTAATTAATATTTCATATACCTTATTATACTCAGATTTGATGACAAATTCATAGCATTTTGCCGGCTCCCTCAACAAGGTTTTGATGAATTACTGACATTATTAAGACCGAAAATTACCCACGCTGACACATATATGCGTCAAGCAATATCTGCAGAACAGAGACTTCTTGTTACTTTGAGGTATATATTTTTGCTAAATATTTGATTTGATAACAATATTAAATCACATATTTATCTCGCAAAAAATAAAATATTATTATTTGACATTACAGATTCCTGGCTACAGGTGAAAATTTCTCTTCACTACATTTACAATTCCGACTTGGCAAAAGCACAATTTCTGGAATAATTAAAGAAACATGTCAAGCAATATGGGAAACCCTACAACCTATTGTAATGGCTACCCCTACAGAAGAAAGTTTAATCCAGATTGCTGATGATTTTTCTAATATAGCAAATTTTCCAAATTGTATTGGAGCAATTGATGGCAAGCACATCAGAATCCAGCAGCCTCCACGTTCTGGCTCTAATTTTTTTAATTATAAAAAATTTTTTTCGATAAATTTAATGGCAGTTGCTGATTCAAAATATAATTTTATAGCAATTGATGTGGGTGCCCATGGAAGTACAGGTGATTCACGTGTACTGCGAAATTCGCAAATCGGAATACAATTAATTTATAACTCTGAAATCATACCTGCCCCTGCACCAATACCAGGCTCAGAAATTACTTTCCCTTATGTTTTTGTGGCAGATGAAGCTTTTCCACTTTTACCAAATCTCCTACGTCCATTTCCAAGACGAGGATTAGATGTTCCCCGCCGCATATTCAATTACAGATTGAGCCGGGCAAGGAGATATGTAGAATGCACATTTGGAATAATGAGTAGCCAATGGCGAATTCTACATACCCCAATCCAATTAAATGTATCAACAGTTGATTTTGTTATTAAAAGTTGTTGTGTTCTACATAATTTTTTGCGAAAATACAGATTTGAAATTAACGAGGAAGAAATACCATTAAACTTTCATCCTTGTCCTTCAATATCTGGTCGATTAAATAATTTAGGAGTATCAGTGAGAGATCAATTCACAGATTATTTCATGAGTGATGTTGGTGCCTTAACTTGGCAATACCGTGCAGTTGGTGCTGAACCGCAAAATAACAATTAAATGTTTCAAAAGTTTTTTTGTTTAAAGGGATGACATTTATTTTTTCAATATCATCAAACAAATGCACAAAAAAGCAAAGCCAACAAAGAGTATACTTTTTTTCCATTGTTGTATTAATAATAAGTATGGTTTATGTATTTTTGTTTGCAAAATACTAAACCAAAATCATCCTATCTTTAATTCAAATGAAAATGCTTTAACATCATAATTAAATTTACATTTTGCACATGCAATTTTTTTTTTTAAATTTTTGTTTAGAGAAAAAAACCTTTTTGCAAAAAAATAAAAACAAAAATGACTAAATCATGGCTGTGAAAATAATTCATTTGTGTAAAAACCAGACATTTGTTCGTTTGGTCTATTTCTCACAATATTAGTTGTGTGATAATTCTCACTAATAGATTGAGAATATTCTTTGCTTTGTTTCATAGGGTTATAAGGTTGTATATTTTGGGCAGAATATGTATCCGGACATTCAGAATACAAACCAACTCTTTGTTTGTTTGTTTGGAAATGTGGTTGTGACTGAGTTAGAACTAATGGGTTGTTTTTCTGTTCAAATGTTTTTTCACAAAGATGAACTATTTCACCACCTGTTGGAAATTTACCTTCATCCTCAAAACAGGCCAATAAACCACAGATAGCAGTCATACATGCAGAGGTTTTTTTTTTTTCAGGTAATTTTCTTAAACGAAAAGCGACACTAATGGCAAAATTGTCAAACTCATCATCTTGGGTTGCTGATTTTAATATTTCAATAGTTTGATTTGTTAATTGATCTTGGTTTATTTCTTTATTGCTTGGAATATTTTTTTTTTTTCCTTTTGCTTTCTGATAACTCACAGGTTGGGGATCTTGATTTGTATTGGAAACAGATGGTTCCAATGATCTGGTTTCAACATCAGACTCCAGATGTGTTTGTTCGGTATTAATTTCTTCCTCAATGGCTGGTTGTATTTGTGCAGGATTGATATTATCTTGTGATCTATCCATGTTCTTTTTCGGAGCGATATTTCCGTCGGTCCTTTATTTTGTATTAAAAAAAAAAAATAATATTTTTTTTAAATTAGTGCATTTTACTAAAAAATGTATTTTCAAAGTTTTTGTTTTTGTTCTTCATTTAATATATATAAAATTTTGAAAAAAATTAACACTTACGGTCTTAAAACGCGGCCAGAACTTAAGAATTTCAAATCATTATAATAAATAAAATTTGGTTTAACTGGCGAGGATCCACTTTTACCAGGTTCAAATCTGATTTTATTGAATCTGTCACGGACTGATCTCCATCGCTTCCGTACATCATTTTCTATGTATTTAAAGAAAATTTAATTTTAAAAATTTTTTCTAAAATGTAACATATTTAATGAAGATTAGGATTCAAATTGCAATTAAACACATACCAATCTTAGTTTGGAGGCTTTTATTTGCCTCATGCCATTGGGGATATAATTCTTGACAGATCAATAACCAGCTTTCGTCACGTTTGTTTTTTTGCATGTACTCAGGCGACGTGGGATCCCATAAACATGGCATTGATTCAACCTTAAGTTAGCGAAAAAATTTAAAAATAAATATAATATTATTCTATTTGATATTTTAAAAATAAATATAATATCGTGTATATTATCAAAATCTTCCAATTTTAGGAGATTACACATTTAATATCATAAATAAATAAAACAACTTACCAGACTAATAAGTTTGGAGACATCCAATCTCAAGCGCTTATACCAAGTCATGTTGTATATTATAGTCTGCTTTGATGGAGCAACCACACAATGTTTCTGATCTGTGCAGCAAACTTGTTTGCACATGGATCAATTTATTGTTAAGCGGATGTGACGCAAAATTAACTATTTGGGTGGTCATTGGTGAATTTACATAGTTGTGTTCATGATTTTCAAAACGCAATTCATATGACTATGAAACGCATATGAGACGGATGAAATTTTGACAAAAGTTCATTTAGTACGTTTCTCATTGACTTCAATGTGATGAAAACGTAACTAAAAAGGCAAAAACAATTGACAGGGTCCTTTTCTGAACGCATGGTTTTTGACCAAACTTATGCAAATTTTGACATGCGTTTGTAAACGCAAAGTGTGTACAAGAATTCAAGATTTCTCATTGACTTTAATGGAAAATCAAAACGCATGCATTTGGGCACAAAAACGCTGCAGTTCAAAACTGACTCTAAAAGCAGCGGAAACGCAGGTGAAAACGCAAAGTGTGAACATAGCCTTAGACTGTAAAGTTTGGGTATTTGTTTTGCAAGTTTTTGCAAAGTTACTAAATACTAGAAGGGGCACTGGTTTAATTTACCCCTCTCACTGTTGATGAAGCCTCTAATAACTGGGTGGCCACAGGTGGTCCGGATGATATTGGTAGGTCAGTGCTGAGGGTCTCGTTGCTCTTCTCTAGCTATAAGTGGGGGGTGCTGATCACGAGACCCCCCTCCCCCATATTTCTATCACTTTGTAATAAGCCTTAGTAGTAGGGAATAGACTCATTGACCAGAGGGGGGCAGTACTCGAGGGTCCTCACCTTCAGCTGCTTGGTCTTTTCCCGCAGGGTCTGTTGGTAGATCTGTAGCTGCTCAGCTGCTTCCGGTCCCGGCTGCCGGGCCAGGATGTGTTTCAGCTCCACGTAAAGTTTCTCTTTTTCCTGCAGGACAATGGTGAAAGGAAACAGTAAGAACCGCAGAACACTCTCAAGCTGTTCAGTGCCAAAAGGATGAGGCAGGAGAAGTGTGGGGGGGGGGTCATCATCTAATTTTAGATCAGTCTAAAAATGTGGAAAATTGGCAGGTGTTGGCTGTACAGAGTGGCTGGCACCCGGCAGGTGCGGGTCAGACTCATCTCCTGAGCTTGCTCCATACAGCCACTCCATGTCAGAAGGGGTTAATAAGGTTATAGTGTTACTCAACTCTCTTGGATCCAGCCATGTAATGTGAACTCCGTCATCGTTATCATCCTGCCACTACACCGTGTTACAGACATTGCTAAAATACTGCTATAACAACTGTTCCAGCACTGCTAGCCTGGAAATCGTTAGGCCAGCTCTGCTACATCAGCCATCATTGCTAAAAATCTGTTATTCCATCCATCGCTGTTCCAGCTCTGCTTCATCAGTCACTGTTGTTCCAGCTCTGCTTCATCAGTCACTGTTGTTCCAGCTCTGCTTCATCAGTCACTGTTGTTCCAGCTCTGCTTCATCAGTCACTGTTGTTCCAGCTCTGCTTCATCAGTCACTGTTGTTCCAGCTCTGCTTCATCAGTCACTGTTGTTCCAGCTCTGCTTCATCAGTCACTGTTGTTCCAGCTCTGCTTCATCAGTCACTGTTGTTCCAGCTCTGCTTCATCAGTCACTGCTGTTCCAGCTCTGCTTCATCAGTCACTGTTGTTCCAGCTCTGCTTCATCAGTCACTGCTGTTCCAGCTCTGCTTCATCAGTCACTGTTGTTCCAGTTCTGCTTCATCAGTCACTGTTGTTCCAGCTCTGCTTCATCAGTCACTGTTGTTCCAGCTCTGCTTCATCAGTCACTGTTGTTCCAGCTCTGCTTCATCAGTCACTGTTGTTCCAGCTCTGCTTCATCAGTCACTGTTGTTCCAGCTCTGCTTCATCAGTCACTGTTGTTCCAGCTCTGCTTCATCAGTCACTGTTGTTCCAGCTCTGCTTCATCAGTCACTGTTGTTCCAGCTCTGCTTCATCAGTCACTGTTGTTCCAGCTCTGCTTCATCAGTCACTGTTGTTCCAGCTCTGCTTCATCAGTCACTGTTGTTCCAGCTCTGCTTCATCAGTCACTGTTGTTCCAGCTCTGCTTTATCAGTCACTGTTGTTCCAGCTCTGTTTCATCACTCACTGTTGTTCCAGCTCTGCTTCATCAGTCACTGTTGGTCCAGCTCTGCTTCATCAGTCACTGTTGTTCCAGCTCTGTTTCATCAGTCACTGTTGTTCCAGCTCTGCTACATCAGTCACTGTTGTTCCAGCTCTGCTACATCAGTCACTGTTGTTCCAGCTCTGCTACATCAGTCACTGTTGTTCCAGCTCTGCTACATCAGTCACTGTTGTTCCAGCTCTGCTACATCAGTCACTGTTGGCCCAGCTCTGCTACATCAGTCACTGTTGTTCCAGCTCTGCTACATCAGTCACTGTTGGCCCAGCTCTGCTTCATCAGTCATTGATCCAGCTCTGCTACACCAATTCGGTATTTCCTCTGCAGCCCATTACATCTTTGACACTAGGTCACCCTGATTCGGCCGACCTGCTGCACCATCACCACCTGTCCGTGTTGCTTTGGAACTGCTTATCCGGACCAGAGGATTTCAGGATCCACTTCGACAGGAGTGACATAACTTATAGACTCCTGGAATGTGAGGAAGATGCCACTTTCTTCTAATAATTTGCATCTACTGCTAATTCCTGTTTTAGGGTCATATTTAACACAGAACTGTCCTTAATTCCGTACAGTCGATCATGAGTCCCCTTATGTCACCTGCACCCTAAAACATCTCCAGAATCCAACCTTTTCTCACCTTTGAAACTGCAGAAACTCTCTACTGATCGGTCCCCCTCTCACCAAACTTTCTCTGCTCCAATCCACCCAGAATGTGGCAGCCAGGATCGTATTTCTGTCCAGCCACTACACAGATGCTTCCACACTGTGCCAGTCATTGCACCGGTTACCCATCCACCATTGAGTACAATATAATCTTATCATTCTCACCCACAAAGCCGTCCGCAGTGCTGCACTGACCTACATCTGTCTACCATCCCTTCCATCTGCTTCCTTCTGCAACTGAACTAATACTAACAGTCAATAAACGAAACCTCTGACTTCCGTCTCCAGGACTTCTCTCATGCTGCACCAGTTTTCCGGAATGCACTACCTGTGCTGCAGAATATATTGGCACTATATAAATACATTTTTTATTAATTTATGGACAAAACAAATTTACCAATGGGTTCAACAAGCCATAAAGTTGTCCGTTTAATTCCTAATACTTAACAAGACTGGATCTGGGGTTGGAAGTTTAATCGTCTATGCTCCCAGGTGGGTCTCCATGGAATACGCAGCATCTTAGTGGTCACCGGCCGTCTAATTTCGAGATCGAGGCAAAGACCTGAACACACCAAGGAGCCGACCAACATCTCCGTAACGAGCCGCGACAATGTGAAGCTGAAGTTTTGTTTGGTTGGAGCTTACACTTTAAGAACTTTTTCCATATGAAGCTCAGGACGCGGACGTCGGGATCCTTGCAGGGAAAATGATCATGAAGCCTCCGCGCCTCCAAATAAGATATCACTGACAAAAACACTTTCGGAAATGGAGCACTTGTCCCGTTACTTCCGGTACACGACCCGAGCGTCCGCTTTATTCGTGCCTTTCTTCTGAGCAATTCCTCCAATGTAAGGAACAAAAGAGAAGACGCCGACGGCTTAAATGGCAGCCGTGTTCTCCTGGCCGGCAACAAAAGGAGAGGAGAGTTTTGTATCTGTGAATTGCTGACGACTGATTCCTGAACCCACGCCAGCCCGTCCATTACTGCCGAACCAGCCGCTTCTTACAAAGAAACAGAAAAAACATTCCTCTATTTCTTGGTCAGATCGCGTGTTCAGAAAATTTAACTCTGTACTCTTAGGAAAGTTCTCTTCTCATGTTTCAGCAGTTTGTGCTCCAGAGCTGCTCTTCCTTCTTGACAAGAAGTTACAAAGTGGTCCAGTCTTGAGACGACAGACACCTATCTGTGGTCAAATGGTCACCAAATATATGTGTTGCAGCTCAGGAGCGCACCGCTCCCCTGCCTCCCAGCTCCCTGACTGCCGGGGGCGCTGAGCTCCTGACTGATGACAATTTGGACAGTGCAGCTCAGGAGCGCACTGCTCCCCTGCCTCCCAGCTCCCTGCCTGCCGGGGGCGCTGAGCTATTGACTGATGACAATTTGGATAGTGCAGCTCAGGAGCGCACCACTCCCCTGCCTTCCAGCTTCCTTCCTGTTGGGGGCGCTGATCTCCTTACTGATGACGATTTGGACAGTGCAGCTCAGGAGCGCTCCGCTCGCCTGCCTTCCAGCTTTCTGCCTGTCGGGGGCACTGAGCTCCTGACTGATGACAATTCAGATAGTGAAGCTCAGGAGCGCACCGCTCCCCTGCCTCCCAGCTTCCTGCCTATCAGGGGCGCGGAGCTTCTGTCTGATGACAATTCGGACAGTGCAGCTCAAGAGCGCACCGCTCCCCTGCCTCCCAGCACCCTGACTGTCAGAGGCGCGGAGCTCCTGACTGATGACAATTCAGATAGTGAAGCTCAGGAGCGCACTGCTCCCCTGCCTCCCAGCTTTCTGCCTGTCGGGGGCGCTGAGCTCCTTACTGATGACGATTCGGACAGTGCAGCTCAGGAGCGCACCACTCCCCTGCCTCCCAGCTTCCTGCCTGCTGGGGGTGCTGATCTCCTTACTGATGACAATTTGGACAGTGCAGCTCAGGAGTACACCGCTCCCCTAACCTCCCAGCTCCCTGCCTGCGGGGAACGCTGAGCCATGGACTGATGACAATTCGGACAGTGCAGCTCAGGAGTGCACCGCTCCCCTAACCTCCCAGCTCCCTGCCTGCGGGGAACGCTGAGCTATGGACTGATGAGAATTCGGACAGTGCAGTTCAGGAGCGCACCGCTCCCCTGCCTCCCGGCTCCCTGCCTATCTGAGGCGCTGAGCTCCTGACTGATGACAATTCGGACAGTGCAGCTCAGGAGCGCACCACTCCCCTGCCTCCCAGCTTCCTCCCTGCTGGGGGCGCTGAGATCCTGACTGATGACAATTCGGCTAGTGCAGCTCAGGAGCGCACCGCTCCCCTGCCTCCCAGCTTCCTGCCTACTGGGGGCACTGAGCTCCTGACTGATGACAATTTGTACAGTACAGTTCAAGAGCACAGCACTCCCCTGCCTCCCAGCTTCCTGCCTACTGGGGGCACTGAGCTCCTGACTGATGACAATTTGTACAGTACAGTTCAAGAGCGCACTGCTCCCCTGCCTCCCAGCTTTCTGCCTGTCAAGGGCACTGAGCTCCTTACTGATGACGATTTGGACAGTGCAGCTCAGGAGCGCACCACTCCCCTGCCTCCCAGCTTCCTGCCTGCCGGGGGTGTTGAGCTCCTGACTGATGACAATTCAGATAGTGAAGCTCAGGAGCGCACCACTCCCCTACCTCCCAGCTTTTTGCCTGTCGGGGGCACTGAGCTCCTGACTGATGACAATTCGGATAGTGCAGCTCAGGAGCGCACCGCTCGCCTGCCTCCCAGCTTCCTGCCTATCAGGGGTGCTAAGCTCCTGACTCATGACAATTTGGACCAGCAGCATGATGGCATGCAATATAGGCAGCTTTGCCTCTGAAGAGCACAATGGTCCTGAATTTAGTGACCCACCTGACTTCAGAGCAGTGCTTACAAGCTGCATAGCTTACATGAGCTGCGCTCCTTGACCAGGAGACCAGACACCGCTGATAGACTGCAGTGGTGGTTGGTAACCTAAGTATTCCTACTCCGTGAACTATTCCACATTTATTCACATTACACACGCACAAATGTATTTTATGTGATATCAACACAAAAGTAGCAAGTATTTGTGTAGTGTAAAGGAAATATTTAAAAAAAATATAAATCTGACTTGTGACGTGTATTTGTATTTAGCCCCCTGATTAAAATCTTGAGTGACCAATTGCCTTCAGGAGTCACCTAATTAGTAAATGGAGTCCATGTGTGTGATTTCTTCTCAGTATAACTATAACTACACCTGTTCTGAGAAGGTCACAGGATTGCGTGAGAACAGCAGGGATTAAACAGCATCAAGAAAACCAAGGTACACACCGGACAGGTCAGGGATAAAAAGGAGAAGAGTAAAGCAGGGTTAAGTTATAGAAAATAGCCCAAGCTCTGAACATATTACAGGGCACTGTACAATCCATCATCCAGAAATGGAAGGCGTACGGCACAACTGCAAACCTACAAGACATGGCCGTCCAGCAAAACTGACATCCCAAGAAGGAGAGGACCAATGAGAGAGGAAGCCAAGAGGACCATGGTCACTGGAGCCACAGAGATCAGCACTTAGGGGGAGAATCTGTCCACAGGACGACTATTAGCCATACACTCCACAAATCTGCCCTTTAGGAAAGAGCGGCAAGAGGAAAGACATTTTTGAAAGCAAGAAGCCATATGTCCCATTTGGAGTTTGCAGAAATCCATGTAGGGGACACAGCAAGCAGTGGAAGAAGGGGCTCTGGTCAGATGAGATCAAAGGAAAACTGTTTCGGCTAAATGCAAAACACAAGGTGTGGAAGAAAACTAACCCTGCACATCACCTTGAAAACACCATCCCCACCATCACACATAGTGGAGGCAGCATCCTGCTGTGGGGAGGCTTTTCTTCAGCAGGGACAGGTTCAGGGAAGCACTTTCCCAGGGGCCTATACCCTATGCCACCACCGCCAGAACCATTCACCTTACTGCTGGCCAATTTGTTGTTTGTGCCTAATATATCTCACCAGTCCCACAGGGACAGATAGCCTTTTGCCTACGGTTACAGCTCCTTATGGTTTCCCCCTGATTGCCTATTAAAGCATATATATGTCTTTGAGGTAACTGAGAACCAGTCAGTGAGAGAGTCTTATTGTGCTGCCATCTATACTCACATTGTGTTACAGACATATCCACTGTCACGGATTACCTCCGGCTCTGGTTTTCAGGTTACCGTGTACCAATACATGAGTACATGCATTAAGTGGAGGTTACAGTGAACCATTCAGTGAGGGGTTCTTATTTTCCTCTCACCTACTACCAAACACTACGCATTATTCCAGACATAGGATCGTAACCTCATGATCACCCATACCTTTTGGTGATATCCAGTTCCTACTGAATTCACGTCTCCCCATTATGATATAGATAATTCTATCCTTGATAACGACTAAGACGTCGAAACGTTGGATGAATTTATCTTTATTGCACTAATAAAATTGATTCTGCATTCAAGAAAAAATTTTTCATGCTTTTATTCATCTCAGTGTGCCAGAATTATTCTTCTTCTGACGGACATTTATTCTTTCTGGGCACCTAGTTTATACACAGTGAGCCAGACATAATTTTTTACTAAGGTTCAGGGAAGCTGTCATAAATGATGGGAAGATGGATGGAGCTAAATATGGGACAATCCTGGAGGAAAACTAACAGTACACATCACACTGAAAACCACATCCCTACCGTCACACATGATGGAGGCAGCATCCTGTTGTGGGGAGGCTTTTCTTCAGCAGGGACTGGTTCAGGGAAGCTGTCATAAAATGATGGGAAGATGGATGGAGCTAAATATGGGACAATCCTGGAGGAAAACTAACAGTACACATCACACTGAAAAACACATCCCCACCGTCACACATGATGGAGGAGGCATCCTGTTGTGGGGAGGCTTTTCTTCAGCAGGGACAGGTTCAGGGAAGCTGTCATAGGTGATGGGAAGATGGATGGAGCTAAATATGGGACAATCCTGGAGAAAAACTAACAGTACTCATCACACTGAAAACCCCATTCCCACCGTCACACATGGTGGAGGCAGCATCCTGTTGTGGGGAGGGTTTTCTTTAGCAGGGGCAGGAACGTTGTAAGAGGTGATGGGAAGATGGATGGAGCTAAATACAGGATAATCCTGGAGGAAAATCTGAGAGAGGCTGCAAAAGACTTGAGACCCGGGAGTACCGTAGGTTCACCTTCCAGCAGGGACAACGACCTTAAACATCCTGCAGAGCAGCAATGGAGGGTTCAGCTCAGAGCATATTCCTGTGTGTGAGCGGCCGAGTCACAGTCCAGACCCAAATCCACCGAGAATCTGTGACAAGATGTGAAAATTACTGATCACAGACGTCTCCGTCCAATCTCACTGAGCGAGAGAAGAAGGGGAATATGTCACCTCTGGATGTGCAAAGCTGGAGAGACCGACCCCCAAAAGACAGAGAAAGGTGGTCCTATAAAGTGCTGACCACGGGATATGAATTCTTTTTCAAGGTCTTGTATAACATGACCACAGTGCACTTCTAGGGTAATTTGTATTTGCCCTTTCAGGTTGATTTCTCAGTGTGCACACGTCGCATTACTACAAGACTGGTCCCCATTTTATTGTGTTAGGACCTGTAACGCCAGGTCCCCTATATCCCCTGGTCTCCGCTGACAGTGCAGGTGATCTAGGACTGTCCTGCTGAGAATAGGGGCTGGCTTAGGGAGGCGACAGTCATAGCACCATCCTCTGTCCTTGCTGACGTACCCAGATTTTCATCCTCCTTGTCCTCTTGGCACCAGGATACCAGGTTTTGACTTATTTGGATATAAGTATAATGGTGAAAGCCACGATCATGGGATAAAGACAGCTCAGCTCATGAACGCTTCACGGAGTTTTCAATCACAAGGTTACCCCCTGACTGCATTGTGCCCGCTGTACAGATGGTGGAGGAGGATGATGCTCTGGGCCATTATCAGGGGTCGGCCTTGGGCCATTATCAGGGGTCGGCCTTGGGCCATTAGTCCCGATGAAGAGAAATCTTAATTTTCAGCACAAGACATTGTGGACAATTTTAGCTTCCGGCTTTGTGGGAACAGTTTGGGGAAGACCCTTTTCCGTTCCCCATGAAGTGTTATTTAAACATGGCTAAAGCAAAACTACTCAGTGCAGCTGTAAATGTGTCCTCCGTGCTGCTGCATTTTAGTGGCTTTATCACACCCCAGTGCTGTATTTACAGCTACACTGCTCAGTGTTGCTGTATAATGTCCTCCATGCTGCTTCTCCGTGTGAACATCTGCTACAGACAAGAGAGCGGGAATCCCTCATGTCTGTGTGTGCTGTGTATGGGTGACATCAGCTAGTCTCTACCCACTAGCTCAGAGACAACTGCACATCAGAGAATATTGGAAGATAGAGCTTACAGAAGGGGGAACTGGTGAAAAATGCAAGATACGTGTGGGTTTGCTTTCTGATCCACCCATGCCTGTCAGCGCCTGACAGTGCGCTCTATTGTGTTCCGGAGGGGATTGCGCTGTTCCCCACCGCCATCAGCGGCCCCGTGACACGATCATGGGACGCCAAAGTGTTGCAGAGCCCCAGCATTCACAGGAGATCAGCATTTCTACTGATCAGAGCGATGCTGAAGCTTCGCTCTGATCAGCACAAGCGATCGCCGTGAGAAGCCATAAAGTCGCCCCTAGGCTGGCTAGTAAAATCATTAAAAAATCATAAAAAAAAACCAAAAACCTAAAAGTTCAAATCACCCCCCCTTTACCCCATTGAAAATAAAACAAAAAGCTAAATTAAAAAAACCCACAAATTTGGTATCTCTCTATTCAGAAATGCCCGATCTATCAAAATATAAAATCAACTAATCTTTCAGGCCTCACTCTGGCCTCACTTGGACCTATTTCAGGCCTCACTCTGGCCTCACTTGGACCTATTTCAGGCCTCACTCTGGCCTCACTTGGACCTATTTCAGGCCTCACTCTGGCCTCACTTGGACCTATTTCAGGCCTCACTCTGGCCTCACTTGGACCTATTTCAGGCCTCACTCTGGCCTTTTTCAGGCCTTGCTCTGGCCTCTTTCAGGCCTCACTCTGGCCTCGCTGGGACCTCATTCTGGCCTCTTTCAGGCCTCGCTTGGACCTGTTTCAGGATTCCCTCTGGCCTCATTCTGGCCTTTTTCAGGATTCGCTCTGGACTCATTCTGGCCTCTTTCAGACCTCACTCTGGCCTCGTTCAGGCTTCGCTCAGACCTCTTTCAAGCCTCGCTGGGACCTCTTTCAGGCCTCACTCTGGCCTCGCTGGGACCTCTTTCAGGCCTCACTCTGGCCTTGCTCGGACTTCTTTCAGGCCTCACTTTGGCCTCTTTCGGACCTCTTTCAAGCCTTGCTCGGACTCCTTTCAGACGTCACTCTGGTCTAGCTCTGATCTCGCTTGGACCTCTTTCAGGCCTCGTTCTGGCCTCATTCTGGCCTTTTTCAGGATTTGCTCTGGCCTCATTCTGGCCTCTTTCAGACCTCATTTTAGCCTCTTTCAGGCCTCGCTTTGGACTCGCTGGGACTTCTTTCAGGCCTCGTTCTGGCCTCTTTCAGACCTCTTTCAGGCCTCACTCTGGTCTTGCTCTGGCGTCGCTTGGACCTCTTTTGGACTTTTTTCAAGCCTCGTTCTGGCCTCGCTCTGACTTCTTTCAGGCCTCGCTGGGACCTCTTTCAAGCCTCACTCGGACCCCTTTCAGGCCTCATTCTGGTCTTGCTCTGGCCTCGCTTGGACCTCTTTAAGCCTCGTTCTGGCCTCACTCTGACCTCTTTCAGGCCTCACTCTGACCTCTTTCAGGCCTCGTTCTGGTCTCGCTCTGACCTCTTTCAAGCATCGTTCTGGCCTCGCTCTGACCTCTTTCAGGCCTTGTTCTGGCCTCGCTCTGACCTCTTTCAGGCCTCGTTCTGGCCTCACTCTGACTCTTTGAAAAGGCCAGGGGGCGAGTTTCAGACCACGGGTTTAGATTAACATCACTCCAATGGTGAAAAAAAAAAAAAAACAATAAAACCTGTGCAGTGGAGCTTTAAGTTTTATTTGCATCACACTGAAATGGCCCTGTAAAGCTATTGATTGGGAGGGATTGGGTTAAAAATGCCAGAGCGTGCGAGGAAGCGCCTGCAGATTGCAGCAATCCTGCGCACAAGTAAATAAGACAGTGATTATCAGCCTGTGCAGATCTGCGCGTTCTCCAGGCTGAGCGCAGCAGCGTCCAGGAGGGATTGCTTTGGCACGGCCGGGGCACTTACAGTGAGCCCGCACTTTAAACTGCCAACAATCCCGCTGCGAGACAAAGGACGGCGGGAAAAATGCGAATAGTAAATGGACAATATGGGCAGAATGGCTCCTGCCGCCACATCCAGCCTGGGCTTGAAGGAGGAGGATAGAGCGAGTTGGCGCGGGGAGACTTTCTTTGTAAAGGGCATCAGACCGGTGCCAAGTTGTTTAATACGAAGCTTGCTGAGCTAAAGTAGGTAGACGAAGAGTAAAGTACAATGGCCGGTGTTTACAGAGCGGGGTCCCAGAAGCGGCGTCTCATGCTGCCACCGCGCCAGCCACACAAACAGGCATAAAGCGTGCGATGGCTCCCCTGCCAGCCATTCAGGGCTGTGCGCACACTTCCCAGCTACATCTCTGCCCGCTCTGCTGTTACGGCACACGCTCCGCTGATAACCACTCAATAGGACGCTGGGGGCCTTTCATTAAAAGCCCTTTTTCTTGTCTCCTGCAGCCGGGCTCGGACGCTCCTTGTTATTGTAGGAATTACAATGGCGCATCTGGACGCGGGCAGGTGAAGCGTCCACAGACGGCCCAGCCCGCCACGCTTACATCTCCGCTCACAGGCATGGTGTGTGCTGCAGATTGTACAGGAAACCGCTATATTACCTCCCAGGTGGTGTCTGATCCCACATCGTGCACCGATATATCACCGTATCCTCACTATAATATTATATATGGTGTCTGGTTACATTATATCCCTGTATCCTCACTATAGCCTTATATATGGGGTCTGGTTACATTATATCCCTGTATCCTCACTATAGTCTTATATATGGCGTCTGGTTACATGATATCACTGTATCCTCACTATAGTCTTATATATGGCGTCTGGTTACATGATATCACTGTATCCTCACTATAGTCTTATATATGGCGTCTGGTTACATGATATCACCGTATCCTCACTATAATATTATATATGGCGTCTGGTTACATGATATCCCTGTATCCTCACTATAGCCTTATATATGGCGTCTGGTTGCATGACATCACTGTATCCTCACTATAGCCTTATATATGGGGTCTGGTTACATGATATCACTGTATCCTCACTATAGTCTTATATATGGGATCTGGTTACATTATATCCCTGTATCCTCACTATAGTCTTATATATGGCGTCTGGTTACATTATATCACTGTATCCTCACTATAGTCTTATATATGGCGTCTGGTTACATGATATCACTGTATCCTCACTATAGTCTTATATATGGCGTCTGGTTACATTATATCCCCGTATCCTCACTATAGCCTTATATATGGCGTCTGGTTACATGATATCACCGTATCCTCACTATAGTCTTATATATGGCGTCTGGTTACATTATATCCCTGTATCCTCACTATAGCCTTATATATGGCGTCTGGTTACATTATATCCCTGTATCCTCACTATAGCCTTATATATGGCGTCTGGTTACATTATATCCCCGTATCCTCACTATAGTCTTATATATGGCGTCTGGTTACATGATATCACTGTATCCTCACTATAGCCTTATATATGGCGTCTGGTTACATTATATCCCTGTATCCTCACTATAGTCTTATATATGGCGTCTGGTTACATTATATCACTGTATCCTCACTATAGTCTTATATATGGCGTCTGGTTACATTATATCCCTGTATCCTCACTATAGCCTTATATATGGCGTCTGGTTACATTATATCCCTGTATCCTCACTATAGCCTTATATATGGCGTCTGGTTACATTATATCCCTGTATCCTCACTATAGCCTTATATATGGCGTCTGGTTACATTATATCACTGTATCCTCACTATAGTCTTATATATGGGGTCTGGTTACATTATATCCCTGTATCCTCACTATAGCCTTATATTTGGCGTCTGGTTACATTATATCCCTGTATCCTCACTATAGTCTTATATATGGCGTCTGGTTACATTATATCCCCGTATCCTCACTATAGCCTTATATATGGCGTCTGGTTACATGATATCACCGTTTCCTCACTATAGTCTTATATATGGGGTCTGGTTACATTATATCCCTGTATCCTCACTATAGCCTTATATATGGCATCTGGTTACATTATATCCCCGTATCCTCACTATAGTCTTATATATGGCGTCTGGTTACATGAGATCACCGTATCCTCACTATAGTCTTATATATGGCGTCTAGTTACATTATATCCCCGTATCCTCACTATAGCCTTATATATGGCGTCTGGTTACATGAGATCACTGTATCCTCACTATAGTCTTATATATGGCGTCTGGTTACATTATATCACCGTATCCTCACTATAGCCTTATATATGGCGTCTGGTTACATGATATCACTCTATCCTCACTATAGTCTTATATATGGCGTCTGGTTACATGATATCACTGTATCCTCACTATAGTCTTATATATGGCGTCTGGTTACATTATATCCCCGTATCCTAACTATAGTCTTATATATGGCGTCTGGTTACATGAGATCACCGTATCCTCACTATAGTCTTATATATGGCGTCTGGTTACATGATATCACTGTATCCTCACTATAGTCTTATATATGGCATCTGGTTACATGATATCACTGTATCCTCATTATAGTCTTATATATGGCATCTGGTTACATGATATCACCGTATCCTCACTATAATATTATATATGGCGTCTGGTTACATGATATCACTGTATCCTCACTATAGTCTTATATATGGCGTCTGGTTACATGATATCACTGTATCCTCACTATAGTCTTATATATGGCGTCTGGTTACATGATATCACTGTATCCTCACTATAGTCTTATATATGGCGTCTGGTTACATTATATCCCCGTATCCTAACTATAGTCTTATATATGGCGTCTGGTTACATGAGATCACCGTATCCTCACTATAGTCTTATATATGGCGTCTGGTTACATGATATCACTGTATCCTCACTATAGTCTTATATATGGCGTCTGGTTACATGATATCACTGTATCCTCATTATAGTCTTATATATGGCATCTGGTTACATGATATCACCGTATCCTCACTATAATATTATATATGGCGTCTGGTTACATGATATCACTGTATCCTCACTATAGTCTTATATATGGCGTCTGGTTACATGATATCACTGTATCCTCACTATAGTCTTATATATGGCGTCTGGTTACATGATATCACTGTATCCTCATTATAGTCTTATATATGGCGTCTGGTTACATGATATCACCGTATCCTCACTATAGTCTTATATATGGCGTCTGGTTACATGATATCACCGTATCCTCACTATAGCCTTATATATGGCGTCTGGTTACATTATATCCCTGTATCCTCACTATAGTCTTATATATGTCGTCTGGTTACATGATATCACTGTATCCTCACTATAGTCTTATATATGGCGTCTGGTTACATGATATCACTGTATCCGCTATTAGCTTATTCCATGTCATAAGAGGAGCATACTTCTCTCCTGAAATACTTTGTGCTGCTGTGAGACTGTGCTCCTTCCAGTATGTGATAATCACACACAAGATAAAGAGAGAATAGCACATCGCACATCCACAGCAGCAGCTGTCTCCTCTGCTCTCTGCAGCCGCTCTCATCTGCTGATCTCCGGCGCCATCTACAGGCCGCACCAGGAATGACAGCCTACAGGAGACAAACCTGGACACTTCAAAGTGCCTGTAATGGAGAGCGGCGATCACCTGAGGACGCAGATTTTGGTGTAACCCTTATTCTCTTCTCTTTTCACCCGCTTCTTTACTCTTTAGCTTTAACCCTTTCATTCTGCAGTCCGCCCTTCTCTGCACACAGCTCCCGTCCTTCTATATAATGAATGGCAGATGACAGACTCCGGCTCCTCAATTATCTGCCCGCTGCCATTGTGGTGCGGACGTCTCCCCCCGTTATACAGGCGGCTGTCTGTGTGTTACAGCAGAGGCGTAGCGGGAGATGTGAGGGTGTCACAGTCAGGCGGCACAGGAGACGATATCCACCGCAGCAGGCGAGCCCAGTCCTCTAATGATCGGCTAATAACCGGAGGGATAACAATGGCGAGGTAAAGCATGGCGGCCATATCCTCTGCAGCAGGCGAGCCCAGTCCTCTAATGATCGGCTAATAACCCAGAGGGATAACAATGGCGAGGTAAAGCATGGCGGCCATATCCTCTGCAGCAGACGAGTCCAGTCCTCTAATGATCGGCTAATAACCGGAGGGATAACAATGGTGAGGTAAAGCATGGCGGCCATATCCTCTGCAGCAGGCGAGCCCAGTCCTCTAATGATCGGCTAATAACCGGAGGGATAACAATGGCGAGGTAAAGCATGGCGGCCATATCCTCTGCAGCATGCGAGCCCAGTCCTCTAATGATCGGCTAATAACCGGAGGGATAACAATGGCGAGGTAAAGCATGGCGGCCATATCCTCTGCAGCAGACGAGCCCAGTCCTCTAATGATCGGATAATAACCCAGAGGGGTAACAATGGCGAGGTAAAGCATGGCGGCCATATCCTCTGCAGCAGATGAGCCCAGTCCTCTAATGATCGGCTAATAACCGGAGGGATAACAATGGCGAGGTAAAGCATGGCGGCCATATCCTCTGCAGCAGGCGAGCCCAGTCCTCTAATGATCGGCTAATAACCGGAGGGATAACAATGGCGAGGTAAAGCATGGCGGCCATATCCTCTGCAGCAGACGAGCCCAGTCCTCTAATGATCGGCTAATAACCGGAGGGATAACAATGGCGAGGTAAAGCATGGCGGCCATATCCTCTGCAGCAGGCGAGCCCAGTCCTCTAATGATCAGCTAATAACCGGAGGGATAACAATGGTGAGGTAAAGCATGGCGGCCATATCCTCTGCAGCAGACGAGCCCAGTCCTCTAATGATCAGCTAATAACCCAGAGGGATAACAATGGCGAGGTAAAGCATGGCGGCCATATCCTCTGCAGCAGACGAGCCCAGTCCTCTAATGATCGGCTAATGACCGGAGGGATAACAATGGCGAGGTAAAGCATGGCGGCCATATGCTCTGCAGCAGACGAGCCCAGTCCTCTAATGATCGGCTAATAACCGGAGGGATAACAATGGCGAGGTAAAGCATGGCGGCCATATCCCCTGCAGCAGACGAGCCCAGTCCTCTAATGATCGGCTAATAACCGGAGGGATAACAATGGCGAGGTAAAGCATGGCGGCCATATCCTCTGCAGCAGGCGAGCCCAGTCCTCTAATGATCAGCTAATAACCGGAGGGATAACAATGGTGAGGTAAAGCATGGCGGCCATATCCTCTGCAGCAGACGAGCCCAGTCCTCTAATGATCGGCTAATAACCGGAGGGATAACAATGGCGAGGTAAAGCATGGCGGCCATATCCTCTGCAGCAGACGAGCCCAGTCCTCTAATGATCGGCTAATGACTGGAGGGATAACAATGGCGAGGTAAAGCATGGCGGCCATATGCTCTGCAGCAGACGAGCCCAGTCCTCTAATGATCGGCTAATAACCGGAGGGATAACAATGGCGAGGTAAAGCATGGCGGCCATATCCTCTGCAGCAGACGAGCCCAGTCCTCTAATGATCGGCTAATAACCGGAGGGATAACAATGGCGAGGTAAAGCATGGCGGCCATATCCTCTGCAGCAGGCGAGCCCAGTCCTCTAATGATCGGCTAATAACCGGAGGGATAACAATGGCGAGGTAAAGCATGGCGGCCATATGCTCTGCAGCAGACGAGCCCAGTCCTCTAATGATCGGCTAATAACCGGAGGGATAACAATGGCGAGGTAAAGCATGGCGGCCATATCCTCTGCAGCAGACGAGTCCAGTCCTCTAATGATCGGCTAATAACCGGAGGGATAACAATGGCGAGGTAAAGCATGGCGGCCATATCCTCTGCAGCAGACGAGCCCAGTCCTCTAATGATCGGCTAATAACCGGAGGGATAACAATGGCGAGGTAAAGCATGGCGGCCATATGCTCTGCAGCAGGCGAGCCCAGTCCTCTAATGATCGGCTAATAACCGGAGGGATAACAATGGCGAGGTAAAGCATGGCGGCCATATGCTCTGCAGCAGACGAGCCCAGTCCTCTAATGATCGGCTAATAACCAGACGGATAACAATGGCGAGGTAAAGCATGGCGGCCATATCCTCTGCAGCAGACGAGCCCAGTCCTCTAATGATCGGCTAATAACCGGAGGGATAACAATGGCGAGGTAAAGCATGGCGGCCATATGCTCTGCAGCAGGCGAGCCCAGTCCTCTAATGATCGGCTAATAACCGGAGGGATAACAATGGCGAGGTAAAGCATGGCGGCCATATGCTCTGCAGCAGACGAGCCCAGTCCTCTAATGATCGGCTAATAACCGGAGGGATAACAATGGCGAGGTAAAGCATGGCGGCGCTCACCTGCAGCAGCAGCTCCTTCTCCACCACCTCCTCGGTTTTGGTGATGAGACGTTTCTGTAGAGTGTGGATCTTCTGGATCAGCTCATAGGAACTGGGGTCACTGGCCTGGAGAGATGAAGGGGAAAACGGTGCGATAATCATATATTCCCCCATAACAGAGCATCATCCACAGATCCCCCATAACAGAGCGTCATCAACAGATCCCCCATAACAGAGCGTCATCCACAGATCCCCCATAACAGAGTTTCATCCACAGATCCCCCATAACAGAGCGTCATCCACAGATCCCCCATAACAGAGCGTCATCCACAGATCCCCCATAACAGGGCGTCATCTACAGATTCCCGATAACAGAGCGTCATCCACAGATCCCCCATAACAGGGCGTCATCCACAGGTCCCCCAAAATAGAGTTTCATCCACAGATCCCCCATAACAGAGCGTCATCCACAGATCCCCCATAACAGAGCGTCATCCACAGATCCCCCATAACAGAGTGTCATCCACAGATCCCCCATAACAGGGCGTCATCCACAGATCCCCCATAACAGAGCGTCATCCGCAGATCCCCCATAACAGAGAGTCACCCACAGATCCCCCATAACAGAGCGTCATCCACAGATCCCCCATAACAGAGTGTCATCCACAGATCCCCCATAACAGAGCGTCATCCACAGATCCCCCATAACAGGGCGTCATCCACAGATCCCCCATAAGAGCGTCACCCACAGATCCCCCATAACAGAGCGTCATCCACAGATCCCCCATAACAGGGCGTCATCCACAGGTCCCCCAAAATAGAGTTTCATCCACAGATCCCCCATAACAGAGCGTCATCCACAGATCCCCCATAACAGAGTGTCATCCACAGATCCCCCATAACAGAGCGTCATCCACAGATCCCCCATAACAGAGTGTCATCCACAGATCCCCCATAACAGGGCGTCATCCACAGATCCCCCATAACAGAGCGTCATCCGCAGATCCCCCATAACAGAGAGTCACCCACAGATCCCCCATAACAGAGCGTCATCCACAGATCCCCCATAACAGAGTGTCATCCACAGATCCCCCATAACAGGGCGTCATCCACAGATCCCCCATAACAGAGCGTCATCCGCAGATCCCCCATAACAGAGCGTCATCCACAGATCCCCCATAACAGAGCGACATCCACAGATTCCCCATAACAGAGCGGCATCCACAGACCCCCATAACAGAGATTCACCCACAGATCCCCCATAACAGAGCGACATCCACAGACCCCCATAACAGAGCGTCATCCACAGATCCCCCATAACAGAGCGACATCCACAGACCCCCATAACAGAGCGTCATCCACAGATCCCCCATAACAGAGCGGCATCCACAGACCCCCATAACAGAGCGACATCCACATACCCCCATAACAGAGCGTCATCCACAAATCCCCCATAACAGAGTTTCATCCACAGATCCCCCATAACAGAGTTTCATCCACAGATCCCCCATAACAGAGCGTCATCCACAGATCCCCATAACAGAGTGTCATCCACAGATCCCCCATAACAGAGCGTCATCCACAGATCCCCCATAACAGAGCGTCATCCACAGATCCCCCATAACAGAGTTTCATCCACAGATCCCCCATAACAGAGTTTCATCCACAGATCCCCCATAACAGAGCGTCATCCACAGATCCCCATAACAGAGTGTCATCCACAGATCCCCCATAACAGAGCGTCATCCACAGATCCCCCATAACAGAGCGTCATCCACAGATCCCCATAACAGAGCGTCATCCACAGATCCCCATAACAGGGCGTCATCTACAGATTCCCGATAACAGAGCGTCATCCACAGATCCCCCATAACAGGGCGTCATCCACAGGTCCCCCAAAATAGAGTTTCATCCACAGATCCCCCATAACAGAGCGTCATCCACAGATCCCCCATAACAGAGTGTCATCCACAGATCCCCCATAACAGAGCGTCATCCACAGATCCCCCATAACAGAGTGTCATCCACAGATCCCCCATAACAGGGCGTCATCCACAGATCCCCCATAACAGAGCGTCATCCGCAGATCCCCCATAACAGAGAGTCACCCACAGATCCCCCATAACAGAGCGTCATCCACAGATCCCCCATAACAGAGTGTCATCCACAGATCCCCCATAACAGAGCGTCATCCACAGATCCCCCATAACAGGGCGTCATCCACAGATCCCCCATAAGAGCGTCACCCACAGATCCCCCATAACAGGGCGTCATCCACAGATCCCCCATAACAGAGCGTCACCCACAGATCCCCCATAACAGAGCGTCATCCACAGATCCCCCATAACAGAGCGTCATACCTCCAGTTTCCGCCATCTGTGGACATTCATGGGGTTCTCCAGCTCCTCCTCCAGCGCTCTGCACCGCGTCCGCTCCCTCAGCAGCTCCTTCTGCATGTGATACACCTCCCGCCTGGATACAACCACCAATCATAGGCCATAAAATAATAGAAGGCGGTATGGGGAGGAGTCCGTTATTCAAATATCATTTTAGATAATGTCTCCTCCCACTTTGCCAGCCAATAGGAATTTGCAACATTACTGGTGTCAGATATATATCAGAAAAAAATAATAATAATAATGGTGGGTGCCCTTTAAGAGTAGACAGCGCTGGCCTCTATGGCCAGTCACTTGCTGTCAGGCTGACATACTGTGGAGGGACAGAGGACGGTATGCAAATCTCCCCTGTGCACAATGTGGCATTTATGGTTTTAAAAAGTTGCCAGTAAGTCATCCCGAACAAGGTCCTGCAGGTGAGGCTACCGCGCGCCGCGCCAGCCTGACTGCACAATTATAATATGACGGGAGGGGGAGAAGCCAATTATCCGGCTGTGGAAAGGTTGAATGTGCAAACGCTGCGTTATCCGGATGAATTATTTAGGGCGAGTTACCTCTGACACTTCCCAAACTTCCCACAGAATGTGAATCTCAGCCCATTCACCACAACCACCAAATGTAACAGTATAAAGGTGGGGGCGTAATAATATCCTGCAGGAAAGACGGGTATAAAATAATACCGCCATCTCTGATCACCGTCATATAACAGCAGCGCTGAATCCTACATTACACTCATCACAGCAAAAGTAAGAGACATCCTCCCGGTATAACTGACAGTATTATAGCAGTTATATTCCTGTACATAGGGGCAGTATTATAGTAGTTATATTCTTGTACATAGGGGCAGTATTATAGTAGTTATATTCTTGTACATAGGGGCAGTATTATAGTAGTTATATTCCTGTACATAGGGGCAGTATTATAGTAGTTATATTCTTGTACATAGGGGCAGTATTATAGTAGTTATATTCCTGTACATAGGGGCAGTATTATAGTAGTTATATTCTTGTACATAGGGGCAGTATTATAGCAGTTATATTCCTGTACATAGGGGCAGTATTATAGTAGTTATATTCTTGTACATAGAGGCAGTATTATAGTAGTTATATTCTTGTACATTGGAGCAGTATTATAGTAGTTATATTCTTGTACATAGGGGCAGTATTATAGTAGTTATATTCTTGTACATAGGGGCAGTATTATAGTAGTTATATTCTTGTACATAGGGGCAGTATTATAGTAGTTATATTCCTGTACATAGGGGCAGTATTATAGTAGTTATATTCTTGTACATAGGGGCAGTATTATAGCAGTTATATTCCTGTACATAGGGGCAGTATTATAGTAGTTATATTCTTGTACATAGAGGCAGTATTATAGTAGTTATATTCTTGTACATTGGAGCAGTATTATAGTAGTTATATTCTTGTACATAGGGGCAGTATTATAGTAGTTATATTCTTGTACATAGAGGCAGTATTATAGTAGTTATATTCTTGTACATAGGGGCAGTATTATAGTAGTTATATTCTTGTACATAGGGGCAGTATTATAGTAGTTATATTCTTGTACATAGGGAGCAGTATTATACTAGTTATATTCTTGCACATAGGGGCAGTATTATAGTAGTTATATTCCTGTACATAGAGACAGTATTATAGTAGTTATATTCTTGTACATAGGGGCAGTATTATAGTAGTTATATTCTTGTACATAGGGGCAGTATTATAGTAGTTATATTCTTGTACATAGGGGCAGTATTATAGTAGTTATATTCTTGTACATAGGGAGCAGTATTATAGTAGTTATATTCTTGTACATAGTGGCAGTATTATAGTAGTTATATTCTTGTACATAGGGGCAGTATTATAGTAGTTATATTCTTGTACATAGGGGCAGTATTATAGTAGTTATATTCTTGTACATAGGAGCAGTATTATAGCAGTTATATTCTTGTACATAGGAGCAGTATTATAGTAGTTATATTCTTGTACATAGGGTCAGTATTATAGTAGTTATATTCTTGTACATAGGGGCAGTATTATAGTAGTTATATTCTTGTACATAGGGGGCAGTATTATAGTAGTTATATTCTTGTACATAAGGGCAGTATTATAGTAGCTATATTCTTGTACATAGGGGCAGTATTATAGTAGTTATATTCTTGTACATAGGGGCAGTATTATAGTAGTTATATTCCTGTACATAGGGAGCAGTATTATAGTAGTTATATTCTTGTACATAGGGGCAGTATTATAGTAGTTATATTCTTGTACATAGGGAGCAGTATTATAGTAGTTATATTCTTGTACATAGGGGCAGTATTATAGTAGTTATATTCTTGTACATAGGGGCAGTATTATAGTAGCTATATTCTTGTACATAGGGGCAGTATTATAGTATAGTCTTGTACATAGGGGCAGTATTATAGTAGTTATATTCTTGTACATAGGGAGCAGTATTATAGTAGCTATATTCTTGTACATAGGGGCAGTATTATAGTAGTTATATTCTTGTACATAGGGGCAGTATTATAGTAGTTATATTCTTGTACATAGGGGCAGTATTATAGCAGTTATAGTCTTGTACATAGGGGGCAGTATTATAGTAGTTATATTCTTGTACATAGGGGCAGTATTATAGTAGTTATATTCCTGTACATAGGGAGCAGTATTATAGTAGTTATATTCTTGTATATAGGAGCAGTATTATAGTAGTTATATTCTTGTACATAGGGAGCAGTATTATAGTAGTTATATTCTTGTACATAGGGGCAGTATTATAGTAGTTATATTCTTGTACATAGGGGCAGTATTATAGTAGCTATATTCTTGTACATAGGGGCAGTATTATAGTAGATATAGTCTTGTACATAGGGGCAGTATTATAGTAGTTATATTCTTGTACATAGGGAGCAGTATTATAGTAGCTATATTCTTGTACATAGGGGCAGTATTATAGTAGTTATATTCTTGTACATAGGGGCAGTATTATAGTAGTTATATTCTTGTACATAGGGGCAGTATTATAGCAGTTATAGTCTTGTACATAGGGGGCAGTATTATAGTAGTTATATTCTTGTACATAGGGGCAGTATTATAGTAGTTATATTCCTGTACATAGGGGCAGTATTATAGTAGCTATATTCTTGTACATAGGGGCAGTATTATAGTAGTTATATTCTTGTACATAGGGGCAGTATTATAGCAGTTATAGTCTTGTACATAGGGGCAGTATTATACGGTATGATATTAGTTATATAGCAGCTTTAATATAAATTATTACTACCAGGACATGGAAGCCACCATCACCAAGCACAGAGGAGTTAATACCTGAGGTCTTCTACATTGGCCACTGTTTTGGACAATATTCCCTTTTCCCTCCTCAGTTTTTTGATCTCCAGTTTCAGCAGTCGGACGTCCTCCACCCGCTGCTTGTACTGACTCTCCCCCTTGTTCAGGATGGATTGCTGGATTTTGATCTTCTCATACAGTAAGGCCAATTCATCATTTCTCCGCACCAGTTGGGTGCCCAACATATCCCTCTCGCCAATCACCTGCGCACAACGACAATGCAGTCAGCATCAGACAGGACGGTGGTATGGCGACAATGTAATGTATGTAGACAGTGACTGCACCAGCAGAATAGTGAGTGCAGCTCTGGAGTATAATACAGGAGGTAACTCAGGATCAGTAATGTAATGTATGTACACAGTGACTGCACCAGCAGAATAGTGAGTGCAGCTCTGGGGTATAATACAGGAGGTAACTCAGGATCAGTAATGTAATGTATGTACACAGTGACTGCACCAGCAGAATAGTGAGTGCAGCTCTGGAGTATAATACAGGAGGTAACTCAGGATCAGTAATGTAATGTATGTACACAGTGACTGCACCAGCAGAATAGTGAGTGCAGCTCTGGAGTATAATACAGGAGGTAACTCAGGATCAGTAATGTAATGTATGTACACAGTGACTGCACCAGCAGAATAGTGAGTGCAGCTCTGGAGTATAATACAGGATGTAACTCAGGATCAGTAATGTAATGTATGTACACAGTGACTGCACCAGCAGAATAGTGAGTGCAGCTCTGGAGTATAATACAGGATGTAACTCAGGATCAGTAATGTAATGTATGTACACAGTGACTGCACCAGCGGAATAGTGAGTGCAGCTCTGGAGTATAATACAGGAGGTAACTCAGGATCAGTAATGTAATGTATGTACACAGTGACTGCACCAGCAGAATAGTGAGTGCAGCTCTGGAGTATAATACAGGATGTAACTCAGGATCAGTAATGTAATGTATGTACACAGTGACTGCACCAGCGGAATAGTGAGTGCAGCTCTGGATTGGAACAGTCTGTGTTACTTTTTTAACCCTGTGATGTGCTGCAATGTTTCTATGTTCTCTGAAGCCTTCAGTTCAGTCAGTCGGTTCTGGGCAGAGTATGAGTGACCTGTAGACGTTCTCTTCATGTCAGATTAACAAGACTAGAGAGGAAAATCAATTATTTCTGATCTTTACATCTGTAAAGCCACCGGGCTCTGACTTGGGTTTAACTCTATGAGGCCTGGAGCTGTGGAGGGACGCGCTGTGCATCTATTCCATGCATTCTATAGAAGATAGGAAAGCAATGTGTCTGGTGTGTTCAGTGCCTGGAAATCTGCCCCCGCACTGCCTCCCTTCTACTCATCCTTACCCTCGATGTCCGCAGTTCTTTACTGCCATGATTTATCAATTTTAGGGGTCTCTAAAAGCTGAGCCCACCCAACCTGTGCAGACATTTTTCAGCATTTTCATAGCCCCTTTAAAAACGGTATTTCTTTTTTCTTAGTGGTCAGAATTTAAAGTGTATAGGACTTAAAAATCTTCTCTATAGGAGTATGGGTGGCACGGTGGCTCAGTGGTTAGCACTGCAATCTTGTGGTGGCTCAGTGGTTAGCACTGAAGTATTGTGGTGGCTCAGTGGTTAGCACTGCAGTCTTGTGGTGGCTCAGTGGTTAGCACTGCAGTCTTGTGGTGGCTCAGTGGTTAGCACTGCAGTCTTGTAGCGCTGGGGTCCTGGGTTCTAATCCCACCAAGGACACATCTGCAAGGAGTTTGTATGTTCTCCCCGTGTTTGCATGGGTTTCCTCCGGGTTCTCCGGTTTCCTCCCACACTCCAAAAACATACAGATAGGGACTCTAGATTGTGAGCCCCAATGGGGACAGTGTTCTGCGGAATATGTTAGCGCTTTATAAAAATAAAGATTTGATTTTTGATTTTTTTTGGAGTAAAAATGCCAAAAAATAAATGTGTAGGAAGGTGTGCGGAGGACCCTAATGGTGTATAGCATGTGATGGCCGTGCCTGGTCCAGCTCCTTCCTCTGCCGGAGCCGCTCGGCGTCCGCCTCGGAGATGATCTTCAGCAGTTTGCGTCCTTCCACCTCCTGGTTTTCGATGAACTGTTTGGCTTCCACGTTCTGCTGCTTCATCTTCTGCAGCTCGGCCTGAGACAGAAAGCACAAATCATGGTCAGTTACACAGTGGGGGACGCGGGGTCCGTGTACTGACTGATGGGGGACGCGGGGTCCATGTACTGACTGATGGGGGACGCGGGGTCCATGTACTGACTGATTGGGGGACGCGGGGTCCGTGTACTGACTGATGGGGGGACGCGGGGTCCGTGCACTGACTGATGGGGGGACGCGGGGTCCGTCTACTGACTGATGGGGGGACGCGGGGTCCGTGTACTGACTGATGGGGGGACGCGGGGTCCGTGTACTGACTGATGGGGGGATGCGGGGTCCATGTACTGACTGATGGGGGGACGCAGGGGCCGTGTACCGACTGATGGGGGGACGCGGGGTCTGTGTACTGACTGATGGGGGGGACGCGGGGTCCGTCTACTGACTGATGGGGGGACGCGGGGTCCATGTACTGACTGATGGGGGGACGCGGGGTCCGTGTACTGACTGATGGGGGGACGCGGGGTCCGTGTACTGACTGATGGGGGGACGCGGGGTCCGTGTACTGACTGATGGGGGGACGCGGGGTCCGTGTACTGACTGATGGGGGGATGAAGGGTCCGTGTACTGACTGATGGGGGGACGCGGGGTCTGTGTACTGACTGATGGGGGGGACGCGGGGTCCGTCTACTGACTGATGGGGGGACGCGGGGTCCATGTACTGACTGATGGGGGGACGCGGGGTCCGTGTACTGACTGATGGGGGGACGCGGGGTCCGTGTACTGACTGATGGGGGGACGCGGGGTCCGTGTACTGACTGATGGGGGGACGCGGGGTCCGTGTACTGACTGATGGGGGGACGCAGGGTCCGTGTACTGACTGATGGGGGGATGCGGGGTCCGTGTACTGACTGATGGGGGGACGCGGGGTCCGTCTACTGACTGATGGGGAGACGCCCTCAGTGATCACTACACTTGGGATGAAGTGATTAGAGAAGGGTGTTCCCAACAGGTTGGCAAGAGGCCCGGGCAGAATTAGGCAAGGAGCGATGGATCAAAAAGATCTGCGGTGCCCACTTTCCACCCGTTGTCTGTCCTCTGATGCAGACAGACGTCACTTCTGTGCCCGGGATCCTCTGTCACTTCCTCGGCCTCACAACGTCATCACATCGCTGGGCATACGAAGCGACCGAAGACCCCAGCAGATACCGGGCTGAGGATTCCAGAAGGGAAGTCCGGCTGCATCCAAGGACCGGAACCAGAGGTCAGAACTGAACACCATAAATGATTATGGTCTCCCTTACTGCATTGATATCACTTTTTACCACCCTGGATTAGAGAGGATAACTCCCTCTTATATAGCCATTCCCACCTGGTGAAGTATAGCCGCTCCTCTGGTTACCAGCACACCTATAGACCCACCTGGTGAAGTATAGCCGCTCCTCTGGTTACCAGCGCACCATAGACCCACCTGGTGAAGTATAGCCGCCCCTCTGGTTACCAGCACACCTATAGACTCACCTGGTGAAGTATAGCCCTTCCTCTGGTTACCAGCGCACCATAGACCCACCTGGTGAAGTATAGCCGCCCCTCTGGTTACCAGCGCACCTATAGACCCACCTGGTGAAGTATAGCCACTCCTCTGGTTACCAGCGCACCTATAGACCCACCTGGTGAAGTATAGCCGCTCCTCTGGTTACCAGCGCACCATAGACCCACCTGGTGAAGTATAGCCGCTCCTCTGGTTACCAGCGCACCTATAGACCCACCTGGTGAAGTATAGCCGCTCCTCTGGTTACCAGCGCACCATAGACCCACCTGGTGAAGTATAGCCGCTCCTCTGGTTACCAGCGCACCTATAGACCCACCTGGTGAAGTATAGCCGCTCCTCTGGTTACCAGCGCACCTATAGACCCACCTGGTGAAGTATAGCCGCTCCTCTGGTTAACAGCGCACCTATAGTCCCACCTGGTGAAGTATAGCCTCTCCTCTGGTTACCAGTACACCTATAGACCCACCTGGTGAAGTATAGCCGCTCCTCTGGTTACCAGTACACCTATAGACCCACCTGGTGAAGTATAGCCGCTCCTCTGGTTACCAGCGCACCTATAGACCCACCTGGTGAAGTATAGCCGCTCCTCTGGTTACCAGCGCACCTATAGACCCACCTGGTGAAGTATAGCCGCTCCTCTGGTTACCAGCGCACCATAGACCCACCTGGTGAAGTATAGCCGCTCCTCTGGTTAACAGCGCACCTATAGTCCCACCTGGTGAAGTATAGCCTCTCCTCTGGTTACCAGTACACCTATAGACCCACCTGGTGAAGTATAGCCGCTCCTCTGGTTACCAGTACACCTATAGACCCACCTGGTGAAGTATAGCCGCTCCTCTGGTTACCAGCGCACCATAGACCCACCTGGTGAAGTATAACCACTTCTCTGGTTACCAGCGCACCTATAGACCCACCTGGTGAAGTATAACCACTTCTCTGGTTACCAGCGCACCTATAGACCCACCTGGTGAAGTATAACCACTTCTCTGGTTACCAGCGCACCTATAGACCCACCTGGTGAAGTATAACCACTTCTCTGGTTACCAGCGCACCTATAGACCCACCTGGTGAACTATAGCCGCTCCTCTGGTTACCAGTACACCTATAGACCCACCTGGTGAACTATAGCCGCTCCTCTTGTTACCAGCGCACCGAAAGACCCACCTGGTGAACTATAGCCGCTCCTCTGGTTACCAGCGCACCGAAAGACCCACCTGGTGAACTATAGCCGCTCCTCTGGTTACCAGCGCACCTATAGACCCACCTGGTGAAGTATAGCCGCTCCTCTGGTTACCAGTGCACCTATAGACCTGCCTAATTAAGTATAGCCGCTCCTCTGGTTACCAGTGCACCATAGACCCACCTGGTGAAGTATAGCTGCCCCTCTGGTTACCAGCGCACCTATAGACCCACCTGGTGAAGTATAACCACTTCTCTGGTTACCAGCGCACCTATAGACCCACCTGGTGAAGTATAGCCGCTCCTCTGGTTACCAGCGCTCCATAGACCCACCTGGTGAAGTATAGCCGCTCCTCTGGTTACCAGCGCACCTATAGACCCACCTGGTGAACTATAGCCACTCCTCTGGTTACCAGCGCACCTAAAGACCCACCTGGTGAAGTATAGCCGCCCCTCTGGTTACCAGCGCACCTATAGACCCACCTGGTGAAGTATAGCCTCTCCTCTGGTTACCAGCGCACCTATAGACACACCTGGTGAAGTATAGCCGCTCCTCTGGTTACCAGCGCACCTATAGACCCACCTGGTGAAGTATAGCCGCTCCTCATGTTACCAGCGCACCTATAGTCCCACCTGGTGAAGTATAGCCTCTCCTCTGGTTACCAGTACACCTATAGACCCACCTGGTGAAGTATAGCCGCTCCTCTGGTTACCAGTACACCTATAGTCCCACCTGGTGAAGTATAGCCTCTCCTCTGGTTACCAGTACACCTATAGTCCCACCTGGTGAAGTATAGCCTCTCCTCTGGTTACCAGTACACCTATAGACCCACCTGGTGAAGTATAGCCGCTCCTCTGGTTACCAGCGCACCATAGACCCACCTGGTGAAGTATAACCACTTCTCTGGTTACCAGCGCACCTATAGACCCACCTGGTGAAGTATAACCACTTCTCTCGTTACTAGCGCACCTATAGACCCACCTGGTGAAGTATAACCACTTCTCTGGTTACCAGCGCACCTATAGACCCATCTGGTGAACTATAGCCGCTCCTCTGGTTACCAGTACACCTATAGACCCACCTGGTGAACTATAGCCGCTCCTCTAATTACCAGCGCACCGAAAGACCCACCTGGTGAACTATAGCCGCTCCTCTGGTTACCAGTGCACCTATAGACCCGCCTAATGAAGTATAGCCGCTCCTCTGGTTACCAGCGCACCATAGACCCACCTGGTGAAGTATAGCCGCTCCTCTGGTTACCAGCGCACCTATAGACCCACCTGGTGAAGTATAACCACTTCTCTGGTTACCAGTGCACCTATAGACCCACCTGGTGAAGTATAGCCGCTCCTCTGGTTACCAGCGCACCATAGACCCACCTGGTGAAGTATAGCCGCTCCTCTGGTTACCAGCGCACCATAGACCCACCTGGTGAAGTATAGCCGCTCCTCTGGTTACCAGCGCACCATAGACCCACCTGGTGAAGTATAGCCGCTCCTCTGGTTACCAGCGCACCTATAGACCCACCTGGTGAACTATAGCCGCTCCTCTGGTTACCAGCGCACCTAAAGACCCACCTGGTGAAGTATAGCCGCCCCTCTGGTTACCAGTGCACCTATAGACCCACCTGGTGAACTATAGCCGCTCCTCTGGTTACCAGCGCACCTATAGACCCACCTGGTGAAGTATAGCCGCTCCTCTGGTTACCAGCGCACCTAAAGACCCACCTGGTGAACTATAGCCGCTCCTCTGGTTACCAGCATAGACTTTGCTTGGATGTGATTATCCAATTCTATCGCACATTGCTGGGTGTATGCACCAATGTGCGATTCTGTCTCAGTTTGCAACAAAAATTGGAGAACATGCCTTGAGTCTCTGTTTTGGACACATTTTCCAACCTACTTGACAATTGGGGGGGTCACTAACTTAAAATGGGGTGGTTAAATTGCAATGGGGTGTGTCGCTGAAATATAACAACATTGCCAACATTATTGTCAGCATTTTGGTGTAACATATTGGTGTAACCAAACTGATCGGTGGTGTAAAGTCAGCAGGACGGCTCCTATTCCCTGCGGGTGTGTAGACATGTCGCCGTCTGCTGGATTATTCCCCCCCAAATGTATTGTAAGTGAAGCTCGAGGCGTCCGGGAGCACAAGCCATGTCCTGGCGTTCAGGATGATGAAGACTCTGCAGCGAGCGGTCACCGTCTCCGGCGCGGGGCAGGAATGATCAGGGTGAGAGACAGGACCGCCCGGGGCGCTGACTGATTTGGACACATTCCCTGCTAAATAATTGAGCTGCAGAGGTGTCGGTGTCAGGCTGACGGCGTCCAATGCCTGAGCTGGCAGCGGAGGAAATGAGCTGTGCCGGCAGCACCGTATTCACCGGGGAGCGGCCGCTGTAGATCCTCAGCGACTGTGACAGGCCTGATAAATGAAGCGGAGATCGGCTTCAACGCATCAATCCTTCCCTGACTCGCCTGATCGATCGCTAATCTGTCACTGATGCAATAAGTCTCTGACGAGAAACGGCAGGGGGCGAAGTGACGGTAAAGGGGTGCGAGGTGACGGTAAAGGGGTGCGAGGTGACGGTAAAGGGGTGCAACGGCAGGGGGCTCAGAGACCCCTGCACCACATAATAGTCTGCACTAGTAGTAATGCCTGTGATAGTGGGGGTCCGGGAGCTTCAGATCACTGGGATATCGGATTGGCAGGCCTTCTACTGCTTCCTTATATTCATCCTTTATGGTGTCAGTTATAGGGGAGATCATCTGAGACTAAGGGGGACACAGGGAGCCGATGTGCAAAAACCTGCTGCAACACCGGCTCTCCTGACACTGGGGTCCGGCCCGTCCTGAATGACTGACAACTTGGAGCAGTGGCTTTATGAGGACGCTGACCCGAACTGTGCGTTCTTCATGCTCCAAGCAGATCAGCACAGGGGCACTAAAGAGAAGCACTTACAAGTTCAATATCAAAGAGCTTGTATGTGCTGCACTCCCTGTGAAAGAGCGTTGCCTCCACTCATAGACTGCAGCAGTGGCTGGGAACCTAGACAAGAGAATGTAAAATCCGTCCATTTTTCTAAACAGAGGTCAGTTGCACACTTCCTTATTTTTACCAGCACTTTCCAATTTTACAGATCAAGGGTATGTGCACACCACGCGTTTTTGTGCGTTTTTTGGTTGCGTTTTTGGACTCAAAACTGCATGACTTTTAATTTTTGGTGTCCGCACACAACCTTTTTTTTGCAGCTGCGTTTTTTGAGCTAAAAAAGAAAAATAAATGGACATGTCAATTCTTTCCTGCGTTTTACTGCTTTTTCACCCATGCAATGCATTGGAAAAACGCGCAGCAAAACACAGCCAAAAACGCACCGAAACGCGGTAAAAACGTATGCGTTTTTTCCGGTGTATTTTTGTGCGTCTTTTGCGGCCAAAAATGCACAAAAAAACACAGCGTCGAAAAACCGCTGTGTGCGCACATAGCCTTATGATGGGACAACCCCTCTAACGTAAAGGCGAGTAGCTTTTGTTACGCAGTCCGCAGCAGCAGAAGGGGATGCAGCTCTAAACTAAAGGCTGCTTTACACCAGACAATCTATCGTGCGATAGATCGTCGGGGTCACGGTTTTTGTGACGCACATCCGGCATCGCTGGTGATGCCGGCCTGTGTGACACCTCCTAGCGACGCAGTATCGCTCACAAATCGTGAGTCGTGTACTGCTCGTTAGGTTCCATAATATCGTTTAATTTAGTTGTTCATCTTTTCCGTGGTAGCAAACGCCGCTCCGTGTGACACCCCGGGAACGATGAACAGCAGCTCACCTGCGTCACGCGGCCGCCGCTGGCTATGTGAAGGAAGGAGGTGGGCGGGATGTTTACGTCCCGCTCATCTCCGCCCCTCCGCTTCTATTGGCCGGCAGCCGTGTGACGTCGCTGTGACGCCGAACGTCCCTCCCACTCCAGGAAGTGGACGTTCGCCTCCCACAGCGTGGTCGCACGAGAGGTAAGTACGTGTGACGGGGGTTACCGACTTTGTGCGACACGGGCAGCGATTTGCCCATGACGCAAAAAGAACGGGGGCGGGTACGATCGATTGTGAAATTGCACAAATCGGTCGTACCATGTAAAGCAGCCTTTACACACAAGCCCAAAACACTGGACTGGAGAGAGCTCCCACTATATTCCCAATGATGCCACTTTGGATTTCTAAATCAGGTCATTGCCTTATCCTCCTAATAGGTGCGGGTCTCAGGGGTGAAACCCACAATTATTAGACACTAAGGGGTACTTTGCACGTTGCGACATCGCTACTGCGATCTCGTCGGGGTCAAATCAAAAGTGACGCACATCCGGCGCCGGTAACGATGTCGCAACGTGTAAAGCCTAGAAGCACCGATAAACGATCGCAAAAGCATCGTAAATCGGTGATCTGTGTAGCGTTGGTCATTTCCATAATTTTGCAGCAGCGACGGTACGATGTTGTTCGTCGTTCCTGCGGCAGCGCACATCGCTGTGTGTGAAGCCGCAGGAGCGAGGAACATCTCCTTACCTGCCGCCACCGGCTATGCGGAAGGAAGGAGGTGGGCGGGATGTTACGTCCCGCTCATCTCCGCCCCTCCGCTTCTATTGGCCGCCTGCCATGTGACGTCGCTGGGACGCCGCACGACCCGCCCCCTTAGTAAGGAGGCGGGTCGCCGGCCAGAGCGACGTCGCAGGGCAGGTGAGTGCGTGTGAAGCTGCCGTAGCGATAATGTTCGCTACGGCAGCTATCACAAGATATTGCATGTGCGACGGGGGCGGGGACTATCGCTGCAGCGTCGGTAACACATTGTTACCGATATCGCACCGTGCAAAGCCCGCCTAAATCTAAAGAGAGCAAGGACCAACCTTCAGCGCCTCCTTCTCCTTCTCCAGACGTTGGTGATCCAGATGGACCTTGACCAGAGCGGATTCCTTGGAGGTGATCTCCTCCTTCAGTTGGTCCACCTGGTGGTTCATGATTTTCAGCTTTCTCTTCATCTCGGTTATTTCATCCTGTGAAGAACAACGCTTGTTAATAATCAGGATTCATGGTTTACCAGGCCCACATCAAATGTAGGAACGAACGTCTGGGTAAGGAAAAAAAAAGAAAAAAAATTGTGAAAAATTTCAGTTTCATTTTATTTAGAGGTGGCAGAAAAGAGAGTAAATGTTGAGAGACGAGCGCCATTTTTTTACTCTGCTCTTATCAGATTTGGGGACGGGTTACCATATTGCAACGGTTGTGCCAAATTTACAATTGACTAATGCAATGAATGCTGCGCAGCAATGAGGTGGCGCATGTCGTGAGCTGCAGTATGGTAGTATCGCAAACAGCCCTTTATGTGGTGCAGTATTTGCAAAATAAAAGGAGTCCATTTTTGGAAATTGCATAATTGACGAATACAGGCATGAACCACTCAAAGTTAAAGGGTGGTCACCACTTTTTTGGCCTATAAGCTGCGGCCACCACCACCGGGCTCTTCTATACAGCATTCTAACATGCTGTATATAAGAGCCCAGGCCGGGAGTATAACAAAAAACACTTGATAATACTCACCTAACGGTCGCGCGGTGGGCCTTATGGGTGTCTTCGTTCTCCGGTGCCGACGCCGCCTCTTTTGGCCATCTTGTGCTCCTTCTTCTCTAGCCGCGGTGCATGACGCGTCCGACATCATCCACACTCACCGGCATTCAGATCCTGAGCAGGGCAGATCAAAGCATTGTAGTGCGCCTGCGCAGGACCGGCGAGTGTGTATGACGTAGACGCGTCATGCACACAGGCTTCAGAAAGAGGACGAAGATGGCCGAAAGAGGAGGCGCCGGCACCGGAGAACAGAGACGCCCATGAGGCCCGCCGCACGACTGTTAGGTAAGTATTATAAAGTATTTTTTATGTTATACCCCCGGCCTTGGCTCTTATATACAGCATGTTAGAATGCTGTATATAGAAGCCCGGTGGTGGTGGCTGCAGCTTATAGGCCGAAAAAGTGGTGTCAGGTTCCCTTTAATATACAAGGACAATAAAGATATTTGCTAGATTACCCATCACATAGTGATCGGTGGGGGTCTGATCTCGGTAACCTCCATCAATCCTAAGAATGAAGGGGGCTGCAATGTTGGCTTTTTGCTAAAAGTAGTTTCTTGTATAGCCGGGTGGTCGGAAGGGAAAAAAACCATGAAGGGTATACAGTAGTATATCAGTGCTGCTTACTCTATCTCTGGATTCATGGGGGTCCCGGAGGTCCTAATTCATGACATATCCTAGAAATTGTAAGAGAGAAATCCCCTATAGAGACCCCCCCCCCCCACCCCTCGCACCTGAGCCTCTATAAGGTTCTTGCTATACAGGTTCCGGTCGGATCTCACGGCTTCGTATAAATTCTGCTGCTGTTTCAGTTTTGTTTCGGCTTCGGCGATCTTTTTCTTATAATCGAAGATCTGCATCTCCCGTACTTTGATGTCCTCCATGTGCTGCAGAACCTGAGAGACGAGGGCACAAAAAAAGAAGAAAGGTCACATTTTGAAGGGTTGACCGCGAACCCGCTGTCACAAGGTGGATCAGTTACAGGGCGCCCACCTTCTGCGTCAGCTCGCTGGCTTCATTGATGTAGCGGTCCCTCTCCTTCTCCAGCTGGTAGATGATCTTCCGTTGTTTCTGCGCCTCTTCCTTGTAGTTGATGATTTCCTCTTCCAGGTTCTTCTTCGACTGTTCGTGGAGCTTCACCAGGTTGAGCTGTTTCTGGGTGGCATTTCCCGCTTTCAGGAGGTTCTAGGAGGAAAGGAGAGATGTGAGGACGAGTGATGAGCGAGCACCAAAATGAGTGTGAGCTTGGTCCTGGAATCGAGCAGGTCGGACGCTTGGACAGGCTCGATTCGAGTACCGAAAATGCTGGAAGTCAATAGAAAACTCGACCATTTTTCCAGAAGAACCTACCAGGAAGGCTTGGGGGAAGATGGCAAGAAAATTGCTGGAATGGAGGGAAACAGCATTCAAATAGAAAGGGAGTAACAAGGGGAAGACGCCTGGACACATCTCTGACCCCCAGGTCACTGCTGGGAACTAAATAAATAATTTAAAAAATGAAGTGGAGTCTCCCTTATTTTTGATAACCAGCCAAGGAAAAGCAGACAGCTGGGGGCTGGTATTATCAGGCTGGGAAGGTCCATGAATATTGGCCTCTTCCCAGTCTAAAAATATTAGCCCACAGCCGCCCCAGAATTGGCTCATCACATTAGATGCTTCAATTCTGGCACTTTGCCCAGCTCTACTCGATATCCTCATGCGGTAACAATTGGGGTAATATTTTTTTGGGGTTGATGTCAGCTCTGTAATAGCAGCTGGCATCAAGCCCAGGGGTTAGTAATGGAGAGATATTTAATCAGACACCTCCACTACTAACCCAGAAATCCAAACATAAAAACATACACATGATCGAAGACTCCCCGCACTCCCTCGTTCACCAATTTATTATTTTTTTAAACATGTTCCCATGAAACTTCTCTGTCGTACTCCACGTTCCCCGAATGCAGGTCCAGCGACTGTGAATAGCAGTAAAGTGCAGCTACTCACAGGCGCCGGGTGACGACAACGCTCATCAGAGCTACTGGGTCAACGCTGCGCTCAGTGAGACCCGGCGGCTCTGATGAGAGTTGTCATCATTATCCGGCACCTGTGATTAGCTGCATTCTATTGCTATTTGTAGTCACCGGAGCAGCATTCAGGGAACGTGGAGTACGACTGAGGAGCTTCATGGGAACATTATTTTATAGGAAAGTGGTGAACGAGAGGGTGTGGGGGAGTCTTTATTCAAATAAACTAATTTTTTGCTATGTGTGTGTTTTTATAACTCTAACTGTAATGGAGGTGTCTGATAGAGGCCTCTCCATTACTAACCCCTGGGCTTGATGCCAGCTGACATTACACAGCTGACATCAAGCCTAAAAATATTACCCTGATTGCCACCACACCAGGGCAATCGGGAAGAGCCAGGTAAAGCACCATAATTAGCGCATCTTATGGATGCGCCACTTTTGGGACGGCTGCGGGCTGCTATTTTTTGGCTGGGAAGGGCCAAATAACCATGGGCCTTCCCAGCCTGATAACATCAGCCCCCAGCTGTCTGCTTTACCTTGGATATCAAAAATAGGGGGGAACCCCACGTCCATTTTTTAAATGATTTATATATTTGGTCAAACAAGGCTAAAATCACCCTTTAGTGCCACATGAAAGACCCTAAAGGGTGCAAGTGTACAACCCTGCCTATATGCCTGCTCTAAATTCTCCCTGAATTTCTCCCAGAGGACAGCGTGCCGAGCATCGCGCCCCCAGGATCTATAATAAACTGATTAATTGTCCAACAGAGGCGAAACATGCAGGTGACTTGAGCATGATGTGCGAGCACCCGAGATACTCGATCGAGTAGCAAGCAGTAGCGAGCACACTTGCTTATTACTAGTGAGGACACATGGAGCATTTTTATCCCCCTATAGACCTTTTCTCCATCTGCAGAAGGACTCAACCAAGCATAGTTTTTACAGTTTAAAGAGGTGTTCCATCCCTTTTTCCACTTACCTCTCTGAACACCGACCCTGCTGCTGTCTGGTATTGGAGGGGACTGGATGTGATGACAACCGCCTGACCACTGATGGGCTGCAGGGTCGGGTCACTGTATGGACAAGATGTCATCACTTCCGGTTCATGGGGAGATTATTGGAGCTGCATGGTGTTCAGTGAAGAATAAACTACATCTTTCTTGATTTTTTCAATGATCCCTTCCCTCTAGATGTTTTTAAAGAAAGGCTGGAAGGCCCCTTTAAATAGATAGAATTAGACAACTGTGCAAATACTTTTGTAGTTACAAAAGGTTTTTTACCCAAATCCCAGCCAGAGCTGCATTCACAATTCTGCTGGATGCCCGATTGCTCTCGCAGTCCCCATACGGTAATGCATTGTAGTACTTACAGTACAGGGTAGAGCAAGTTACATATCTAATGTGTACAAGGGATCACTCAACATTCCCCTGTGCAAATACTTTTGCAGTTGCAGAATTCCAAATCACAGCCGGAGCTGCATTCACAATTCTGCTGCAAGCCCAAATACTTTTGCAGTCCCTGTACTGTCATATGTTGTTATACCCTCTACTGTAAGTACTACAAGTTACATATCTAATGTGCACAGAGGGCTGCTCAACTCTCCCCCTCAGCAGATGTCAGGGAAAGGATCAGACATGCTGGATATCAACATGCCTGACCCCTTGCTCCAATGGGAGACGTCTGGCAGCACATGTATGTTTGGCTGAGCCTGCGAGGCTAGCTGTCAGCCCAATGCCCGCTATCTAAGGTCTATGTACGCGCGGTCTCGGGCGTTTCCACGGTAACGGAGCGCTCACCTTGTTCAGCACGTCCCGCTCTCTGATGAGCTCGTCCACGGCTTTCTTTTCCAGCTCCGCTTGTTTCTTTGCAGATTCCAGCTCTGGGGGAATATACATGTATAATTAGTGTCAGGCAGGAAGCGGTGCGCTGTCAGTATGAGCGCAGAGACTCCGTCCGTCAGCAGCGCTGTACACGTCACATTACCGGGTCAGGTAACGGTATTAAGACAGGCGCAGACAAGAGGATTTGCGGTGAGTGTGCAGCGGACCGCAAGCGGACAGCAAAGTGTCCAAAGTCAGCCGGTGCACAGGAGCCAGCGGGAAAACCACCGCAGCATGCACCGTTCTGATCCGTAAAGCCGCGCAAGAATCACAGGTCCTACACCCGCCGGACGAGCGCGTGGAGACGCACAGACACCCCATCACACCCCAAATCTGCCGACATGACCGACCCAATAAATGCAACAGTCATCCGAATCTACAGCTTTCCCTTCCTCATCCACTTTCTGCTTGCAGGCAGTGAGTAGAAACCGTGTTGCTCTTTTAGGGTTTGATAAAAGGTCCCTGTAATGCTGCGCTGTGGATGTAACATTACCATTCACTGATGACCAGCTGAGATCTTAACACATTTAAAGGGGTTGTCCGGAAATTAACATTGATGACCTCTACAGTGTCTGATCGATGGGTGTGCAATACCCTGCACCCCCCGATCAGCCATTCCCGATCACGGTGGTGGCTGGAACTTCTCAGTTGCGGAGCTGCGCAGCACAGCACCATTGATCGCATAGAGGAGGGGGCCGAGTACTCCACATCTCCCTACTGATTCATATAGGGGGCAGATGTGCAGTACCCGGCCGCAGCCACTATTTATGGTGGAGCTGTGCAGCTCCGCAACCGACTAATTCCGGTTGGCGACAACAGCAGCGGCAGGAACTGATCAGCGGGGGTGCCAGGCGTCACACCCCCACTGATCAGACAAGGATAAGTCATCAATGTAAAACTCCTGGACAACCCCTTTAAGACGGGAGATTGTACCTGCGGACTTTCCTGAAGGTATTTGCACAGGTTCACGCAGCAACTCCCCAGAATCTGCAAAGTTGTTGCGGTAAACGTGTGGAAACCGTGCGGATTTCATGCGGAATTCCAGCCCTGTATCTCCATAGTGGACGAGCGGGAATTCCGCAGATAATTCCGCATGAATAATGGACATGCAGTTACGTGCGGCTGCGGGAAATCCGCAGCATTTTCCGCAGCCGCATTATCTCCCTCCCTCCCAGCAGTCATTATTTCCATTATTTCCACTTCCACCAGCAGTCATTATCTCCTCTCCCCCCAGCAGTCATTATCCCCTCTCCCCCCAGCAGTCATTATCTCCTCTCCCCCCCAGCAGTCATTATCTCCTCTCCTCCCAGCAGTCATTATCTCCTCTCCCCCCAGCAGTCATTATCTCCTCTCCCTCCCAGCAGTCATTATCCCCTCTCCCCCCAGCAGTCATTATCTCCTCTCCCCCCAGCAGTCATTATCTCCTCTCCCTCCCAGCAGTCATTATCTCCCTCCCTCCCAGCAGTCATTATCTCCTCTCCCCCAGCAGTCATTATCTCCTCTCCCCCCAAGTCATTATCTCCTCTCCCCCCAGAAGTCATTATTTCCTCTCCCCCCAGCAGTCATTATCTCCTCTCCCCCCAGCAGTCATTATCTCCTCTCCCCCCAGCAGTCATTATCTCCTCTCCCCCCAGCAGTCATTATCTCCTCTCCCCCCAGCAGTCATTATCTCCTCTCCCCCCAGCAGTCATTATCTCCCTCCCTCCCAGCAGTCATTATCTCCTCTCCCTCTCAGCAGTCATTATCTCCTCTCCCCCCCAGCAGTCATTATCTCCTCTCCCCCCAAGTCATTATCTCCTCTCCCCCCAGCAGTCATTATCTCCTCTCCCCCCAGCAGTCATTATCTCCTCTCCCCCCAGCAGTCATTATCTCCTCTCCCCCAGCAGTCATTATCTCCTCTCCCCCCAGCAGTCATTATCTCCTCTCCCCCAGCAGTCATTATCTCCTCTCCCTCCCAGCAGTCATTATCTCCTCTCCCTCCCAGCAGTCATTATCTCCTCTCCCTCCCAGCAGTCATTATCTCCTCTCCCCCAGCAGTCATTATCTCCTCTCCCCCAGCAGTCATTATCTCCTCTCCCTCCCAGCAGTCATTATCTCCTCCCCCCAGCAGTCATTATCTCCTCCCCCCAGCAGTCATTATCTCCTCCCTCCCAGCAGTCATTATCTCCTCTCCCCCCAGCAGTCATTATCTCCTCTCCCCCCAGCAGTCAATATCTCCTCCCCTCCAGCAGTCATTATCTCCTCTCCCTCCCAGCAGTCATTATCTCCTCTCCCTCCCAGCAGTCATTATCTCCTCTCCCTCCCAGCAGTCATTATCTCCTCTCCCCCAGCAGTCATTATCTCCTCTCCCCCAGCAGTCATTATCTCCTCTCCCCCCCAGCAGTCATTATCTCCTCTCCCCCCCAGCAGTCATTATCTCCTCTCCCCCCAGCAGTCATTATCTCCTCCCCCCCAGCAGTCATTATCTCCTCCCCCCCAGCAGTCATTATCTCCTCCCTCCCAGCAGTCATTATCTCCTCTCCCCCCATCAGTCATTATCTCCTCTCCCCCCAGCAGTCAATATCTCCTCTCCCTCCCAGCAGTCATTATCTCCTCTCCCCCCAGCAGTCATTATCTCCTCTCCCCCCAGCAGTCATTATCTCCTCTCCCTCCCAGCAGTCATTATCTCCTCTCCCCCCCAGCAGTCATTATCTCCTCTCCCCCCAGCAGTCATTATCTCCTCTCCCCCCAGCAGTCAATATCTCCTCTCCCACCCAGCAGTCATTATCTCCTCTCCCCCCAGCAGTCATTATCTCCTCTCCCCCAGCAGTCATTATCTCCTCTCCCCCAGCAGTCATTATCTCCTCTCCCCCCAGCAGTCATTATCTCCTCTCCCCCAGCAGTCATTATCTCCTCTCCCCCCAGCAGTCATTATCTCCTCTCCCCCAGCAGTCATTATCTCCTCTCCCTTCCAGCAGTCATTATCTCCTCCCCCCCAACAGTCATTATCTCCTCTCCCCCCAGCAGTCATTATCTCCTCTCCCTCCCAGCAGTCATTATATCCTCTCCCCCCAGCAGTCATTATCTCCTCTCCCCCCCAGCAGTCATTATCTCCTCTCCCTCCCAGCAGTCATTATCTCCTCTCCCCCAGCAGTCATTATCTCCTCTCCCCCAGCAGTCATTATCTCCTCTCCCCCAGCAGTCATTATCTCCTCTCCCCCAGCAGTCATTATCTCCTCTCCCCCAGCAGTCATTATCGCCTCTCCCCTCAGCAGTCATTATCTCCTCTCCCCCAGCAGTCATTATCTCCTCTCCCTCCCAGCAGTCATTATCTCCTCTTCCTCCCAGAACTCCCCAAATCCCATAGGATGACATGGGGAGTGTCTGTACTTGCTTAAACCCGTGGATTTATCTGGAAAATCTAGAAAATCCGCGAGTATGCCGCGGTTCCTTTCTCCCGTGGGCACAGGGCCTTACACATGCTGGTTTTGCAGTGATGTTATGGAGACGGTCATTCCTATCCCAGTATGATCCCGGTCTGTGCTTACCTGGTGCCTAGAACGACACACTGTATCAAGCTCTCAGCTCTGGGAGCAGGAGGCAAGGACAGTGCATAACGCGGCTATCCTTGCTGTCAAATTGACGGAAACCGTGGATTGATTAAGCATAAAAAAAGACTGGAAATGTAAAGAATGAATATTTCCACACGGTGACAGAGCGAATGGTGAGAAATTGATAAGGAGTCTATGTACATAAACAGGTGGCGCTTATCCCTATGTGAGGCCCGGAGGCGTGCGGACGCGTTACCCCTCTCCAGGCCGGTGATCTGGTTCTTCAGCGTCTCCCGCTGCTGCTCCACCTCCATCTTCTGCTCCTCCATCTGACGGTATTTCCTCTGGATTGATTCTCGGACTTTGGAGAGTTTGGAGATTTCCTGCCGCATCTGACTGATCTCATCTTCTCTGGACTGAAGGAAAAGAAAGGAGACGAGATGAGGGGCTGGAAATATCCCAGGCACGACAAGTGCCGCAGAGTCACCGCCAGGGGTCCTTGTCCTCGGTAAAAAGAAAGGAGACAAGATGAGGGGCTGGAAATATCCCAAACAGGACAAGTGCCGCAGAGTCACCGCCGGGGGTCCTCGTCCTCGGTAAAAAGGCTGGAGAACTCCTAGGACCCCCTATGATTAGCATGAACGCGGCAAATTGAGCTGCAAGTTCTCACATCGCGCATTCCCCCTCTGCACTGTAAGGTCCGGCGGAATGGGTTGGTGCCGTTAAATTAGAAAATAGGGTTACATTTAGTTTTAGACCCATTTATTGAAAGTTAATGACACTTTTCCCTTCTTTAATCCCAAGGGGGTGTGGCTAAGAGTGAAAGGGGTGTGGCTTAAGAGAAGTGGTGTGGTTTAGAAAGAAAAACATTGACAAAATGTGGCTTAATGAGAAACGAGGTGTGGCTTAATGAGAAAGGAGGTGTGGCTTAATGAGAAAGGAGCCGTGGCTTAATGAGAAAGGAGGCGTGGCTTAATGAGAAAGGAGGTGTGGCTTAATCAGAAAAGGAGGTGTGGCTTAATCAGAAAAGGAGGAGTAGCTTAATGGAATGGGAAAGAAAGGCCTATATTGGATAGGAGGTGTGGCTTGGATGGGAAGAGGGTGTGGCTTACATAAAGAGGTGTGGTTTAGAGAAAAGCACTGAAGAAATGCAGCTTAGAGAGAAAGAGGGTGTGGTTTCATGAAAAAAGGAGGGGTGGTTTAACTGAATAGAAAGGAAGGGCTTATTTTGACTAGGAGGTGTGGCTTATAAAGAAACAATGTGGTTTAATGGAATGGGGAAAAAAAAAAAGCTGTTGAAAAGGGGTGTGGCCTAATGTGAAAGGGGGTGTGGTTTGGATGGGAAGAGGGTGTGGCTTACATAGAAAAGAAGTGTGGTTTAGAGAGAAAAGCACTGAAGAGATGTGGCTTAGAGAGAAAGAGGGTGTGGTTAACTGAAAAGGAGGTGTGGCTTAATGGAATAGGAAAGAAGGGCTTATTTTGAAAAGGAGGTGTGGCTTACAGAGAAAGAATGTGGCTTAATGGAATGGGAAAGAAGAGCTTATTTTGAAAAAAGGGGTGGCCTATAGTGAAAGGAGGTGTGGCTTGAATGTTAAGAGGGTGTGGCTTACATAGAAATGAAGTGTGGTATAGAGAGAAAATATATGACGAGGTGTGGCTTAGATAGAAAGAGGGTGTGGTTTTAAAAAAGAGGAGTGGTTTAATTGAATAGGAAATAAGGGCTTGTGTTGAAAAGAGGTGTGGCCTAAAGTGAAAGGAGGTGTGTCTTGGATGGGAAGAGGGTGTCGTTTATAGAGGAAAGAGGTGTGGTTTAGAGAGAAAAGCAGTGAAAGAGGTGTGACTTATTGAGAGAGGGTGTGGTTTAATGGGAAAAGGAGGTGTGGCTTAATTGAATAGGAAAGAAGATGAGGCGTAAGAGAAAACAAGGTGTGGTTTAGAAGGGAAAGGAGGTGTGGCTTAGCAGGAAGAGAGATATAACACAGAATATAAAGAGGTGCGGCTTATATCATGCCAAATAGCATCAAAGTTTGGACCAAAAGGTGATACAAACCAAACCAACCAAGAAGGAGCAGTGAGAAAACGGTCTCCATGTGCTACATTTGTCACCAGCAGGAGCCGCGTCCATCCATTTGGGGCATTTCAATTTGGGCTGGAGTTTACACCAATTATATTGCACGGGGGGGGGATAGGTGGTGGTTTGGGAGGGGGGGGTATTATTCTTTTAGGTAAACTCTCATTTCAGGCATTCAGTGCCAACATTTTGTTATCCCATAGAGATCGATGCGCCGCAGACTCCCCACTGACAGCACCATGCGCAGCAGCAGACTCCCCACTGACAGCACCATGCGCAGCAGCAGACTCCCCACTGACAGCACCATGCGCAGCAGCAGACTCCCCACTGACAGCACAATGCGCAGCAGCAGACTCCCCACTGACAGCACAATTCGCAGCAGCAGACTCCCCACTGACAGCACAATGCGCAGCAGCAGACTCCCCTCTGACAGAACCATGCGCAGCAGCAGACTCCCCACTGACAGCACCATGTGCTACAGACTCCCCACTGACAGCACCATGCGCAGCAGCAGACTCCCCACTGACAGCACCAAGTGCTGCAGACTCCCCACTGACAGCACCATGTGCTGCAGACTCCCCACTGACAGCACCATGCGCAGCAGCAGACTCCCCACTGACAGCACCATGCGCAGCAGCAGACTCCCCACTGACAGCACCATGCGCAGCAGCAGACTCCCCACTGACAGCACCATGCGCAGCAGCAGACTCCCCACTGACAACAACCATGCGCAGCAGCAGACTCCCCACTGACAGCACCATGTGCTGCAGACTCCCCACTGACAGCACCATGCGCAGAAGCAGACTCCCCACTGACAGCACCATGCGCAGCAGCAGACTCCCCACTGACAGCACCATGCGCAGCAGCAGACTCCCCACTGACAGCACCATGCGCAGCAGCAGACTCCCCACTGACAGCACCATGCGCAGCAGCAGACTCCCCACTGACAGCACCATGCGCAGCAGCAGACTCCCCACTGACCGCACCATGCGCAGCAGCAGACTCCCCACTGACAGCACCATGCGCAGCAGCAGACTCCCCACTGACAGCACCATGTGCAGCAGACTCCCCACTGACAGCACCATGCGCAGCAGCAGACTCCCCACTGACAGCACCATGCGCGGCAGACTCCCCACTGACAGCACCATGTGCAGCAGACTCCCCACTGACAGCACCAGGCTCGCGGGCCTCCATTCGTGAAGTGGGTGCAGCACATTTCAGCTGCTTGATGCCAGAGCATGCGGATGCGTCACCTTCAGCTCCAGCTGCTTCTGCTGGTTCTCCTGCGTCAGCTGCTCGTTGCACAGCCCCTGCTGCTCGCTCTCCTGCTGTAATTTGCTGTTCCGGAGCTGGAACTGTTCTAGTTCTTTACCAACTCTCTCATTTAGGATCTACAAGAAATGTAAAAAGGTCAATTATATGAAAGGTGTCCCCCCCCCCCCCCCCAAATATGTATACCTCTCCTTCACTACCAGGAACACAAACTCCATGAGCTGCAATCACAGTTCTTCCATTTGTAATTAGAAATAGTAACTATGTGAGAAAAGTGAGTGCAGCTCTAGAGTATAATATGGTATAAAAATGAGCATAAGCACAGGATAATGTAATGTATGTACAAAGTGACTGCATCAGCAGAATAGTGAGTGCAGCTCTGGAGTATAATACAGGAGGTAACTCAGGATCAGTAATGTAATGTATGCACACAGTGACTGCACCAGCAGAATAGTGAGTGCAGCTCTGGAGTATAATACAGGATGTAACTCAGGATCAGTAATGTAATGTATGTACACAATGACTGCACCAGCAGAATAGTGAGTGCAGCTCTGGAGTGTAATACAGGAGGTAGCTCAGGACCAGTAATGTAATGTATGTACACAGTGACTGCACCAGCAGAATAGTGAGCGCAGCTCTGGAGTATAATACAGGAGGTAATTCAGGATCAGTAATGTAATGTATGTACACAGTGACTGCACCAGCAGAATAGTGAGTGCAGCTCTGGAGTATAATGCAGGAGGTAATTCAGGATCAGTGCAGGGTAAGTGATGTGATATACAGCAGAATAGAGAGAACTATTGAACACTTGGTAATATGGCGTCCTCCTTCCTCGAGCGTTCTCTGACAGATTAAAGATCATCTCTTTTCTGCATCTCAAAAGTGAAATCCAGTTTTGGAGCAGCTGCGGATGAATATTTAATGCACATTTGCGTAATGCAGGCGGCCTGTCATTGTATGATAGTAGATGGAGTGCGGCGGTGACGGGTGCAGCAGCTGTGGGGCGGGGAGTGCAGCGCGAGCGCGTCCTCGCCGTGTTTGGCTGTAATTAGTGATCTTTACTGACGCTGGCAATAATGAGAGCGCTAATTGCTGACATTTGTTCTGCAAAGTTTATCAACAGTAACCTGAGTGTTCTCCATCCCTCTTAAAGGGCCGCACACCTGGATTTAGATTCCGCGGCTGTGTGTGATTTATGTAATTAAAGTGTGAAAAATAACAGAACAATATGATTGTAATAAAAGTATTCAGATTTTGCATTGTTAGTGAGGACGCAGCGCAGGCACCTCCCCCCGGACACAGCGCAGACCCCTCCCCGGACACAGCGCAGACCCCTCCCCGGACACAGCGCAGACCCCTCCCCGGACACAGCGCAGACCCCCTCCCCGGACACAGCGCAGACCCCCTCCCCGGACACAGCGCAGACCCCCTCCCCGGACACAGCGCAGACCCCCTCCCCGGACACAGCGCAGACCCCCTCCCCGGACACAGCGCAGACCCCCTCCCCGGACACAGCGCAGACCCCCTCCCCGGACACAGCGCAGACCCCCTCCCCGGACACAGCGCAGACCCCCTCCCCGGACACAGCGCAGACCCCCTCCCCGGACACAGCGCAGACCCCCTCCCCGGACACAGCGCAGACCCCCTCCCCGGACACAGCGCAGACCCCCTCCCCGGACACAGCGCAGACCCCCTCCCCGGACACAGCGCAGACCCCCTCCCCGGACACAGCGCAGACCCCCTCCCCGGACACAGCGCAGACCCCTCCCCGGACACAGCGCAGACCCCTCCCCGGACACAGCGCAGACCCCTCCCCGGACACAGCGCAGACCCCTCCCCGGACACAGCGCAGACCCCTCCCCGGACACAGCGCAGACCCCTCCCCGGACACAGCGCAGACCCCTCCCCGGACACAGCGCAGACCCCTCCCCGGACACAGCGCAAACCCCTCCCCGGACACAGCGCAAACCCCTCCCCGGACACAGCGCAGACCCCTCCCCGGACACAGCGCAGACACTTCCTAAAATCCAAGTTGAAGTATATATCCATGTGTACGGAATATCTTGTTAGTTATCGGCAGCACACCTCCTGTTTGCACAGAGCAATAATCACCCGAAGAACAAGCATTTTGTTTCTTTATCTGGCGACTATCAGGATAGTTACTCAGACCGATAATCGACACACGTTCCCAAGGTACCCTGTCCTATGGCAGCTATAAGCATTGCCCTCAGTTAGTTTATTTTACCCTCTGTGCTGTGGGCTGTGAATAAAGTCTTCAGCAAGTTCTCAGTCAGTCTTCTTCCCCCTCTGGCAGTTGTGATGGAAGCCTACAGTAAGCATTCACTCCATTTCCTTCCCCTTCTGGGACAGGAAAATAAAGTCCTCAAAATGTTTCTAGCCAGTCCTCATTCTGCTCATGGAACAGTAAAAATAACCCTTAATATGTCCACATTAGTCTTTTTCTGACTTCGGCATATGTAAACATCGTCTGCAGTAAGTTCCAAGTAAATCTAATTCTCCCCCTGACAGCAGTAAATATAGACTCCAGTAAGGTCCTAGTGTCCTAGTAAATCTCCTTCTGGCAGCAATATCTATCTATCTATCTATATACACACGCACACACACACACACACACACACACACACACACACACACACACACACACACACACACACACACACACACACTCCAGTAAATCTCCTTCTACATCTGACACTAATAAATACATCCTTCAGTAGGCTGCCAGTAAATCTACTTCTCCCTCTGACAGCAGTAAATATAGACTCCAGTATTCTCCCAGTAAATCTCCTTCTGACAGCAGTAAATATAGAAGCCAGTATTTTCCTGGTAAATCTCCTTCTCCCTCTGACAGCAGTAAATATAGAGTCCAGTAATCTATTAGATATCCTTCTCCTTCTGAAAGCAATAAATATAAACTACAGTATTCTCCCAGTAAGTCTCCTTCTCCCTCTGAAAGCAGTAATAGAGATTCCAGTTAGCTCCCAGTAAATCTTTTTTCTCCTTTTGATAGCAGTAAATATAGACTCAGGTATTTTCCTAGTAAATGACCTTCACCCTCTGACAGCAGTAAATATAAACTCCATTAAGCTGCCAGTAAATCTCCTTTCACCTCTGACAGCAGTAAAAACAGATTCCAATAAGTTCCCAATAAATCTCTTTCTCCTACTGACAGCAGTCAATATATACCAATATACCTCCTTCCACCTCTTAGAGCAGCAAATATAGACTCCAGTATTCTCCCAGTAGCTCTCCTTCCACCTCTGAGATCCGGACCTCAGCCTACAATAGGCTCCCAGTCAATATCCTTCTCCCTCTGACAGATCTACATATAGACCCCAGTATTCTCCCAGTAGATCTCCTTCCACCTCTGACATCCGGACTTCAGCCTACAATAGGCTCCCAGTCAATATCCTTCTCCCTCTGACAGATCTACATATAGACTCCAGTATTCTCCCAGTAGATCTCCTTCCACCTCTGACATCCGGACTTCAGCCTACAATAGGCTCCCAGTCAATATCCTTCTCCCTCTGACAGATCTACATATAGACCCCAGTATTCTCCCAGTAGATCTCCTTCCACCTCTGACATCCGGACTTCAGCCTACAATAGGCTCCCAGTCAATATCCTTCTCCCTCTGACAGATCTACATATAGACTCCAGTATTCTCCCAGTAGATCTCCTTCCACCTCTGACATCCGGACTTCAGCCTACAATAGGCTCCCAGTCAATATCCTTCTCCCTCTGACAGATCTACATATAGACCCCAGTATTCTCCCAGTAGATCTCCTTCCACCTCTGACATCTAGACCTCAACCTACAATAGGCTCCCAGTCAATCTCCTTCCCCTACTGTACATATAAGGTCCCGGTCCTGCTTCTTTCCCTCCCAGGTCTGTAAATACAGTCCCTAGTTCTATAAATCTATTGAATGTAATATATTTAAAAAAAAAATAAATAAATATAAATGACGATCCTTCAGACAAGCGATTGACACTGAAGTCCCCTTTAAGAACCAGTGTATTATTTTTTCCATTCATGATCTTGGCGTTTGCCATTTTTGGGTCATTTTGTTAATCTTTTGTATGTGATTTATGTGAGGGGCTTGCACCTCGGGGCTTCCTCACCTTGTGCTCCTTGAGCTGCTGCTCCAGCTTCTGCAGCTCCTCTTTGCTCTTCAGCAGCGTCTGCTGCACGGTCCGGAGCTCCGTCTGCTTGCTGTCCAGCTCGGTCTGGACGTTCCTTAGATCTTTCTCCAGCTTTTCCTTCTTACGAGCTTCTCGGGAGGCTTCGTTCTGACGCACTTGGATTTCCTGCTGGAACTAGAAGAGAAGATTTCGTTACCGGCAGATAAAGTCTCAGACACGTAGAAGGGGTACAGGAGGTGAGATGTCTTGAAGTGGTCGTCTCACCAGGAGCACCCCTATCAGACAACTTACCTGTGCGATGCTCTGCTCGGCCTCCTCCTTCAGCCGCTCCGTCTCCTGCTGCTGATTAGCTGCTTGCACCAGGTTCTCCCGCAGCTTCACCACCTCGCCCAGGAGCTGGTCTCGCTCTTTGGTCAGTTCCTCCTTGATGTTTAGCAGATCATTCAGACTGTAGACACAGAGTGAGATTATTGGAGACTAGTTTACCTAGAAATAGGCATATATCTAAGGGTTAATTCAGACAGGAGACCTCAGCCCGAGCTGGGAGATGGTGGGACCCACCAAAAACTATGTAAAGATGGTCTCCGACCTCGGGCTGAGTCGGGAGATGGTGGAACCGACCAATAACTTATGTAAGGATGGTCACCGACCTCGGGCTGAGCCGGGAGATGGTGCTACCCACCAAAAACTATGTAAAGATGGTCACCGACCTCAAGCTGAGCCTGGAGATGGTGGGACCCACCAATAACTAAGTAAAGATGGTCACCGACCTCGAGCTGAGCCTGGAGATGGTGGAACCCACCAATAACTAAGTAAAGATGGTCACCGACCTCGAGCTGAGCCTGGAGAAGGTGGGACCCACCAATAACTAAGTAAGGATGGTCACCGACCTCGAGCTGAGCCTGGAGAAGGTGGGACCCACCAATAACTAAGTAAGGATGGTCACCGACCTCGAGCTGAGCCTGGAGAAGGTGGGACCCACCAATAACTAAGTAAGGATGGTCACCGACCTCGAGCTGAGCCTGGAGAAGGTGGGACCCACCAATAACTAAGTAAGGATGGTCACCGACCTCAAGCTGAGCCGGGTGATGGTGGGATCCACCAATAACTATGAAAAGATGGTCACCGACCTCGAGCTGAGCCAGGAGATGGTGGGACCCACCAATAACTATGAAAAGATGGTCACCGACCTCGAGCTGAGACGGGAGATGGTGGGACCCACCAATAACTAAGTAAGGATGGTCACCGCCTGCCATAGGGTACAAGGCTCGGACAGAATGGGGGAGACCCATCCTCATACACTATATACACAGCAGTACTTCTGGGGGTCTTGCCTGTGCTCTTGGCCCAGAGACAGGCCGGACCCATGCTCCACCAGTTTGGTCAGATTGTTGATTTCCTCTTTCAATGACTGGATGGTTTCTTTTGCCTTCTGTTCCTTCTCGTAGGCCGTATCCACCATCTTCCAGGCCTTTTCTATCTCCTGAGACACAAGACACATTAGATGAATGGGGAGAACGGTGAGCAAGATCACAGGGGATCTCGTGAGGATCTACTTCTGTTTGGAGGAAGATGAGGTCCAGATGGTCCCAAGAATCATCACTACAGAAAAAAAATAAACTGTCCACCCCCTCGAGTCATCAAAAATACCGGAGAACATCGTCATCATCCACATGGAATATTAATAATAATCTCCAGTATATAACCTGTCCTCTCCATACATCTCTCCTAATCTCCTGATACCCCCCCACACATAATCTCCAGTATATAACCTGTCCTCTCTATACATCTCTCCCTAATCTCCTGATACCTCCCCACACATAATCTCCAGTATATAACTTGTCCTCTCCATACATCTCTCCCTAATCTCCTGATACCTCCCCACACATAATCTCCAGTATATAACCTGTCCTCTCCATACACCTCTCCCTAATCTCCTGATACCCCCCACACATAATCTCCAGTATATAACCTGTCCTCTCCATACATCTCTCCTAATCTCCTGATACCTCCCCACACATAATCTCCAGTATATAACCTGTCCTCTCCATACATCTCTCCCTAATCTCCTGATACCCCCCCACACATAATCTCCAGTATATAACCTGTCCTCTCCATACATCTCTGCCCTAATCTCCTGATACCTCCCCACACATAATCTCCAGTATATAACCTGTCCTCTCCATACACCTCTCCCTAATCTCCTGATACCCCCCACACATAATCTCCAGTATATAACCTGTCCTCTCCATACATCTCTCCCTAATCTCCTAATACCTCTCCACACATAATCTCCAGTATATAACCTGTCCTCTCCATACATCTCTCCCTAATCTCCTAATACCTCTCCACACATAATCTCCAGTATATAACCTGTCCTCTCCATACATCTCTCCTAATCTCCTGATACCTCCCCACACATAATCTCCAGTATATAACCTGTTCTCTCCATACATCTCTCCCTAATCTCCTGATACTTCTCCACACATAATCTCCGGTATATAACCTGTCCTCTCCATACATCTCCCCCTAATCTCCTGATACCCCCCACACATAATCTCCAGTATATAACCTGTCCTCTCCATACATCTCTCCCTAATCTCCTGATACCTCCCCACACATAATCTCCAGTATATAACCTGTCCTCTCCATACATCTCTGCCTAATCTCCTAATACCTCTCCACACATAATCTCCAGTATATAACCTGTCCTCTCCATACATCTCTCCTAATCTCCTGATACCTCCACACATAATCTCCAGTATATAACCCGTTCTCTCCATACACCTCTGCCCTAATCTCCTGATACCTCCCCACACATAATCTCCAGTATATAACCTGTCCTCTCCATACATCTCTCCCTAATCTCCTGATACCTCCCCACACATAATCTCCAGTATATAACCTGTCCTCTCCATACATCTCTCCCTAATCTCCTGATACCTCCCCACACATAATCTCCAGTATATAACCTTTCCTCTCCATACATCTCTCCCTAATCTCCTGATACCTCCCCACACATAATCTCCAGTATATAACCCCACCTCTCCCTAATCTCCTGATACCTCCCCACACATAATCTCCAGTATATAACCTGTCCTCTCCATAATCTCCTGATACCTCCCCACACATAATCTCCAGTATATAACCTGTCCTCTCCATACATCTCTCCTAATCTCCTGATACCTCCCCACACATAATCTCCAGTATATAACCTGTCCTCTCCATACATCTCTCCCTAATCTCCTCATACCTCTCCACACATAATCTCCAGTATATAACCTGTCCTCTCCATACATCTCTCCCTAATCTCCTGATACCTCCCCACACATAATCTCCAGTATATAACCTGTCCTCTCCATACATCTCTCCCTAATCTCCTGATACCTCCCCACACATAATCTCCAGTATATAACCTTTCCTCTCCATACATCTCTCCCTAATCTCCTCATACCTCTCCACACATAATCTCCAGTATATAACCTGTCCTCTCCATACATCTCTCCCTAATCTCCTAATACCTCTCCACACATAATCTCCAGTATATAACCTGTCCTCTCCATACATCTCTCCCTAATCTCCTAATACCTCTCCACACATAATCTCCAGTATATAACCCATCCTCTCCATACATCTCTCCCTAATCTCCTGATACCTCTCCACACATAATCTCCAGTATATAACCTGTCCTCTCCATAATCTCCTGATACCTCCCCACACATAATCTCCAGTATATAACCTGTCCTCTCCATACATCTCTCCCTAATCTCCTGATACTTCTCCACACATAATCTCCAGTATATAACCTGTCCTCTCCATACATCTCTCCCTAATCTCCTCATACCTCTCCACACATAATCTCCAGTATATAACCTGTCCTCTCCATACATCTCTCCCTAATCTCCTGATACCTCCCCACACATAATCTCCAGTATATAACCTGTCCTCTCCATACATCTCTCCCTAATCTCCTAATACCTCTCCACACATAATCTCCAGTATATAACCTGTCCTCTCCATACATCTCTCCCTAATCTCCTGATACTTCTCCACACATAATCTCCAGTATATAACCCATCCTCTCCATACATCTCTCCCTAATCTCCTGATACCTCTCCACACATAATCTCCAGTATATAACCTGTCCTCTCCATACATCTCTCCTAATCTCCTGATACCTCCCCACACATAATCTCCAGTATATAACCTGTCCTCTCCATACATCTCTCCCTAATCTCCTGATACCCCCCACACATAATCTCCAGTATATAACCCGTTCTCTCCATACATCTCTCCCTAATCTCCTGATACCCCCCCACACATAATCTCCAGTATATAACCCGTTCTCTCCATACATCTCTCCCTAATCTCCTGATACCTCCCCACACATAATCTCCAGTATATAACCTGTCCTCTCCATACATCTCTGCCCTAATCTCCTGATACCTCCCCACACATAATCTCCAGTATATAACCTGTCCTCTCCATACACCTCTCCTAATCTCCTGATACCTCCACACATAATCTCCAGTATATAACCTGTCCTCTCCATACATCTCTCCCTAATCTCCTGATACCTCCTATTTATTTTCCTCTTGCCTGTGCTTTACATCACGGCGGACCTCCAGGGGTCTTTTAAGGGTTAATAAAGTGATTTTTTTTTTTTTTTTGTATTTTATTTCAAATAAAGGTTTATTTTGATGTATGTTTTCACTTACACATTCATAATGGCGGTTCCCATAGATGCCTCACATTACTAATCTAGGGCTTAGTGGCAGCTGTGAGCTGCAATTAACCCCTTATTACCCCGATTGCCACCGCACCAGGGCAATTGGGAAGAGCTGGGTAAAGTGCTGGAGTTGTCGAATCTAATGGATGCGACAATCCTGGGCAGCTGCAGGCTGATATTTTTAGGCTGGGGGGGTGCAATAAGCATGGGTCTCCCCAGCCTGAGAATAACAGCCCCCAGCTGTTTGGCTTTAATTTGGCAGGGTATCAAAATTGGGGGAGACTGCACGCAGTTTCCTAAAATGATTTATTTAAATATTTTAAAAAAGGCTGCATGCACTTCTTCCTATTTTGATACACAGCCAAGATAAGCGCATGGCTGGGGGCTGCAGCCTGTGGCCGTAGCTTTATTTGTGCTGGGTATTGTAATATGGGGAGACCTGTCACCCTACGCCAACTTTTTTATTTATTTATTTTTACTATATGATAAAGACCTGCTCACTGGCGACTGTGATTGAAAGCGTCAGACAGGCTGGGGTCGCGACTGACTGCAACCAATCACAGACGCCAGTGAGAGGGGAAGCAGTGAATATCTATGAGACTAATGAGCGGCCCTGGAAGAAGAAAGAGCGGCCGCAGGAGCAGTGTGACGGCCGAGCCGGTGACTTGGTAAGTATGAAGTGCTTGCTCCTATCCCCTTTGAGTCGGGTTCTAGTTCCCATAGATTATATGGGGACCGGCATCTGGTCAAATACCGGGGATCAAAACGCAAGAAGAATGAACAACGTGTGTGACAAATACACTGCAGACAAAAAACCTGCAATGTGCGCACAGCAAATCTGAATCCTCATAGACTTTGCTGGGAAGTCAAAAGTGCTCACCTTTTATTCTGGCGATATTCAGGAGAGTGGAGTACGGAGGAGGACAACAAGCGCCGCCAGTAAAGCGCGGACTCATCTGAGTACAATTCTGCATCCTCCGAACATCGTGAGAACTAGAAGCCGCGGCTCAGATAATGTGACGTCCCGCAGCTTCCATTAGTCCCCGGTGATGTGGACGAGGACATTACCATTCAGATGGCCAGCGTACGGCGCCGTCACATGGCGAGCTGCACTGTGCACAGCATTACACAGGACAATGCTGCACGCAACTACAGCTGTGCACAGTAATGTCACCTCCCGCGGCCGGGGCCATGTACAGCTTCATGGTAAAGAAACTAAAGAGCTGTGCTGCTGAGCCGTGTATCTAATCCTCTCCTGTGTGATACTGTCTGCTGAGCCGTGTATCTAATCCTATCCTGTGTGATACTGTCTGCTGAGCTGTGTATCTAATCCTATCCCGTGTGATACCATCTCCTGAGCCGTGTATCTAATCCTCTCCTGTGTAATACTGTCTGCTGAGCCGTGTATCTAATCCTCTCCTGTGTGATACTGTCTGCTGAGCCGTGTATCTAATCCTCTCCTGTGTGATACTGACTGCTGAACCGTGTATCTAATCCTCTCCTGTGTGATACTGTCTGCTGAGCCGTGTATCTAATCCTCTCCTGTGTGATACTGTCTGCTGAACCGTGTATCTAATCCTCTCCTGTGTGATACTGACTGCTGAGCTGTGTATCTAAACCTCTCCGGTGTGATACTGTCTGCTGAGCCGTGTATCTAATCCTCTCCTGTGTGATACTGACTGCTGAGCTGTGTATCTAATCCTCTCCTGTGTGATACTGTCTGCTGAGCCATGTATCTAATCCTCTCCTGTATGATACTGTCTGCTGAGCTGTGTATCTAATCCTCTCCTGTGTGATACTGTCTGCTGAGCCGTGTATCTAATCCTATCCTGTGTGATACTGTCTGTTGAGCTGTGTATCTAATCCTATCCTGTGAGATACTGTCTGCTGAGCTGTGTATCTAATCCTATCCTGTGTGATACTGTCTGCTGAGCCGTGTAGCTAATCCTCTCCTGTGTGATACTGTCTGCTGAGCTGTGTATCTAATCCTATCCTGTGTGATACTGTCTGCTGAGCTGTGTATCTAATCCTCTCCTGTGTGATACTGTCTGCTGAGCTGTGTATCTAATCCTATCCTGTGAGATACTGTCTGCTGAGCTGTGTATCTAATCCTATCCTGTGTGATACTGTCTGCTGAGCTGTGTATCTAATCCTGTCCTGTGAGATACTGTCTGCTGAGCTGTGTATCTAATCCTATCCTGTGTGATACTGTCTGCTGAGCCGTGTATCTAATCCTATCCTGTGTGATACTATCCACTGAGCCGTGTATCTATGGTGTGTGATACCGTGCAGTGTATCCGAGCCGCGCGCTCTGGCCCCTCTGGTACCTTCTTCAGCGATGCGATGGTGGACTGGTCCTCCTGCGTCAGTTTCAGGGCGGTGGCCACTTTGGCGGCGTTGACCACGATCTCGGCGTTCAGCTCTCGGCATTTGCCCATCAGGCGCTTTTCGTTCTCGTAGGACTTCTTCAGGACGGCGTGCAGCTTCTCGTACTCCACCCGGAACCTGTCCAGGCTCCTGTCCCCCGTCAGCTCGGTCAGCACCTCCTGGAAGTCCTTCTCCAGGGCCTCAAACGCCTTCTCATCCATCAGACTCTTCTCCGGCTTCTCCTGCAAGAAGACAAGAGACCGGTCAGGGAAGGGTTAAACAAAAGCGACTATTCCCAGGATGCTTCACATGGGACCTCCACCAATATCCTCAATGAGGGGGTCTCAGGCCTGGGGTGACCCCACTGCAAGCCATGGCCACTTGTATGTGCGCACGTTGCTTTTTACCTGCTTTTTACCTGCTTTTTTGCTGCTTTTTCTTCTGCGCTGTTTAATGCCAAAATGGATGTGTTCTTCTATTCAAGCAAAGTCTATGGGAATTTGGGTTTCTTGTTCACACTATGTTGTTCAAAATGCTGCCTTTTTGTGGCAGAACTTTGGTCAAAAACTCAGCTTTGCAGTGCAAAACCCAAATGGCAAAAACAATTGACATGTTGCTTCTTTGAAAAGCTGAGTTTTTGACCAAAGTTCTGCCTCAAAAAGGCAGCATTTTGAACAACATAGTGTGAACAAGAAACCCAAATTCCCATAGACTTTGCTTGAATAGAAGAACACATCCATTTTGGCATTAAACAGCGCAGAAGAAAAAGCAGCAAAAAAGCAGGTAAAAAGCAGGTAAAAAGCAACGTGCGCACATACCCTCAGGCTGCTTTCACACATCCGATTTTTGCAGTGCGGCACAATCCGGCTCCAAAACCTATGCAATGGATGCGGCTAAAAAATGGATCAGTTGCATAAGTTTTTTGACAGATGCGGCTTAATAGTGAGCATGCGCAGTGCAAAAAAACGCATCCGGCGTCCATAGGCTTGCATTGTAAATAGCGCCGGATCCGCCGCAGACAAAAAAACGTTGCATTCAACGTTTCATCCGGATGCCGCATGGGCTAAATATGCCACCTGTGGCAAAAATCGGACACAATGTAAGGCCCAATCCGGCGCTAATGCAAGTCTATGCGGAAAAACCGCACCCGGCGGCAAAAAAAACCCGGATGCGTTATTCCCACAAAGCGCCGGATTGTGCCGTGCAGCAAAAACCTGATGTGTGAAAGCAGCCTAAGGCTATGTGCGCACTAGAAATGAGAAGTTTCTCAAGAAAATTTCTTGAGAAACTTCTGTGAGTGAAAGATTTCCGGACCTCCGGAAAAAATCCGCACCAAATCCGCATGCGGATTTGCCGCGGATTAGCAGCGGAATAGCCGCGGAATTGCCGCGATTTTCCCGCGGGTGGTTCCCTGCGGATTTTTGCAGGCTGTACTGCCGAAATCCGCAGGGTACCTGCGGAAATAATGGACATGTTCATTTTCTCAAGAAATTTTCTCGAGAAATTCTTCTCGCGGAAATTTCTTGAGAAAAATCCGCACCAGTGCGCACAGCTTTTTTTTTTTTTCATAGAAATTGCTGGGAAATGTCTGCACAAAGATTGCAGACATTTCTCAAGAAATTTCCGCGGCAAATCCGCGGGTAAATCCGCGGGTAAAAAGCTCTAGTGCGCACAAAGCCTAAGGCTGTGTTCGCACGTAACTGCTGAATATTCTGCAGCGATTTGACAGCAGATGTGCGCTTCAAATCGCTGCAGAAACGCTGCATAATGGATGCAGTTTTTTGTAGAAAAAAAGCCGATTTCATGCGCTCTGGCCGCTGCCCCCGCCATAGACAGAGCGGGAGCTGCATCCAGAACGCAGGAATAATTGACACGCTGCTTTTAGGAACGCACGGAAATGGGTGAAAATTTTAGCGTCCAAATCGCTGCGTTCATAAAAGCAACGTGCGCACGTCTTATGCACAATCTTCACAGACGCATGAATTTACGCTGCAGCGCTATACGCAACGTAAATGCATGAATTACGCAATGTGCACACGAGCCCTAAAGGGGTCTAGATCCGATATTTCTGTGAATGCCATTCATTCTAATTGGAGTGAGGGTCACATGCCCAGTCAGAGTCGGTCCGGGAGCCGATCATGGCTGGGGGTCTTTGCTCTTGGACCACTAGTGATCATTACTGTGATATCATAGGGATCCCTACATCATAGGGATCAATACAAAATCATAGGGATCAATACAAAATCATAGGGATCACTACAGTATCATAAGGAGCAGTACAGGATCATAGGGATCACGTCCAGGGCTGTGGAGTCGGCATAAAATGGACAAACTCGGACTCCTACAATATATGATACACTGGGGGCAGAATGTGATGAAGAATTTCCATAAGAATTTGTAACATCAAAGAAAAAACTGGAGGAAAACAGGTTTTATGCCGCGCTTGAAGACCACAGACATTGATGTCGGAACAGATGATTCTTTTATTGTTTCATTCCTACGCGTTTCGGAGATCCCAACTGTCTCCTTCTTCAGGGAAAAGTTCTTTCCCTGAAGAAGGAGACAGTTGGGATCTCCGAAACGCGTAGGAATGAAACAATAAAAGAATCATCTGTTCCGACATCAATGTCTGTGGTCTTCAAGCGCGGCATAAAACCTGTTTTCCTCCAGTGTTTTCTTTGATGTTCCTCTTGTGTAACAGGGCTGCTGCTGGACCACTTGGGCGCTCATTCTTGCTATCAATGGTGTTGTGACTGGCACAACCCGATCAGGTGAGTGCATTACTTCTTTATGATTTTTGCCCAATATATCGGGTAAGACCCTATTGCGCCTTTTCTCTCCCATATAGTCATAAGAATTTGTGAAAGTTATGAAATGTGCTATAAATTTGATCTGAAACTGAGCCGCACCTCACCTCCTACAAGATAGAAGCAGCCACCATGTACTACAGGAAATCTATCCCACACAGCATGTACAGAGGAAAGCACGCAGACATCCCTCCGCTCTATACAGACACATCTACAGACATCCCTCCGCTCTATACAGACACATCTGCAGACATCCCTCCGCTCTATACAGACACATCTGCACACATCCCTCCGCTCTATACAGACACATCTGCACACATCCCTCCGCTCTATACAGACACATCTGCACACATCCCTCCGCTCTATACAGACACATCTGCAGACATCCCTCCGCTCTATACAGACACATCTGCAGACATCCCTCCGCTCTATACAGACACATCTACAGACATCCCTCCGCTCTATACAGACACATCTGCACACATCCCTCCGCTCTATACAGACACATCTGCAGACATCCCTCCGCTCTCTATACAGATACATCTGCAGGTTTTTCCCTCTGCTCTCTATACAGACACATCTGCAGATTTTTCCCGACCGCTCTCTATACAGACACATCTGCAGATTTTTCCCTCTGCTCTCTATACAGACATATCTGCAGGTTTTTCCCTCCGCTCTCTATACAGACACATCTGCAGATCTTTCCCTCCGCCCTCTATACAGACACATCTGCAGGTTTTTCCCTCCGCTCTCTATACAGACACATCTGCAGGTTTTTCCCTCTGCTCTCTATACAGACACATCTGCAGGTTTTTCCCTCCGCTCTCTATACAGACACATCTGCAGATTTTTCCCTCCGCTCTCTATACAGACATATCTGCAGGTTTTTCCCTCTGCTCTCTATACAGACACATCTGCAGATTTTTCCCTCCGCTCTCTATACAGACACATCTGCAGATTTTTCCCGACCGCTCTCTATACAGACACATCTGCAGATTTTTCCCTCTGCTCTCTATACAGACACATCTGCAGGTTTTTCCCTCTGCTCTCTATACAGACACATCTGCAGATTTTTCCCTCTGCTCTCTATACAGACACATCTGCAGGTTTTTCCCTCTGCTCTCTATACAGACACATCTGCAGGTTTTTTCCCTCTGCTCTCTATACAGACACATCTGCAGGTTTTTCCTCAATATAGGGATCACTACAGAAGCAAAAGAATCACTATGGCATCATAGGTGTTTCATTACTGTCGTATAGGGATCACTACAGCAGCATAGGGATCACCTCCACACCTCTTTCTCCCGATGTCACTCCCTCTTTCTCCTGGTGCTCCTCTCTTTCTCTTGATGCCTCCCCCTCATTTTCCCAGTGCCCCCCCCCTTCTTTCTCCAGGTGCTTGTCCCCCCTCTTTCTCCCCATGCCCCCCCTTTCTTTCTCGTAGTGCTCACTCCCCTCCTTTCTCCTGGAACTCCCCCTATTTCTCCTGGCACCTCCTCTCTTTCTCCTGGTGCACCCCTTCTTACTCCTGGTGTTTACCCCCTCTTTCTCCCGATGACCCCCTCTTCTTTCTCCTGGTGCCCCCTCTCTTTCTCCCTGTGCTCCCTCCTCTTTCTCCCAGTTCCCCCCCTTTCTCCAGGTGCCCCCCGCCTTACTCCTAGTTCTCACCCCCCTTTCTCCTGATGCCCCCCCTTCTTTCTCCTGGTGCTCCCCCCTCTTTCTCCCGAAGTCCCCCCTTCTTTCTCCTTGTGCTCCCCCCTCTTTCTCCCGTTACCATTTCCCTCCTGTGCCCCCCCTTTTACTCCTGATGCCCCCCTTTCCCCCCTCTTTCACCTGGTGCCCCTCCTCTATCTCCTGTTACCTCTTCCCCCCTGTGCCCCCCCCTTTTTACTCCTGATGCCCCTCCTCTATCTCCCGGTATCTCACCCCCCTCTTTCTCCCGGTATCTCACCCCCCTCTTTCTCCCGGTACCTCTCCCTCCTCTTTCCCCCGGTACCTCTTCCCCCGCCCCTCTTTCCCCCGGTACCTCTTTCCCCCGGTACCTCTCCCCCCCTCTTTCTCCCGGTACCTCTCCCCCCCCTCTTTCTCCCGGTACCTCTCCCTCCTCTTTCTCCCGGTACCTCTCCCTCCTCTTTCTCCCGGTACCTCTCCCCCCTCTTTCTCCCGGTATCCCCCCGCCCTCTTTCTCCCGGTGCCCCCCCCCCTTCTCCCGCCGTCTGTCACCTCAGTCATGTTGCCGCAGTCGCCGGATTTTCGTGCGAGTCTTCTGCGCGTCTTTGTGTATCCAGGCAACGGCGCTGCGCATGCGTAGATGGAGTTGACCAGGAAGGCAATCACGTGATGAGGTGCGACCACGTGACCAGCTGCGGGCCCGCAGAGCGCGCTGCACCGGTAGAGGGCGCCGCGTCCTGTCCGCCCCGGGCGCGCGGTGAACGGAGGAGAAGATCCGCTGTGCGTGTATGTGCGGGGCCGCCGCCATGTGAGTGCATATCGGGGATTGTACGCAGTGCTGCCATCAGTCATGTCCTGTAGATAGGCCCCTCCCCACTTTAAAGCCCCTCCCCGGAGCACAGAGACAAAGAGAGCCGAGCTGCAGTGTAAAGCATGGGGGAAGCGCAAAGCAACAGCCCTGCTGTAACCAGAGGAGAGAAGTAACAGATTTCTGGAGGTGGGGTGTCCTCTGCTGTGTCTGGGCGGTGAGAGGGTCACATCGCCCGTTTCCAGCTCCGTAAATGTAGCGCAGCGGACAGATTAACCCCTCCAGCGATGGCTAGTTTGTAAGTTTTCATATATATATATATATATATATATATATATACTTTTTTCACAGCACAAAATGGCTAATTAATTGGCATTGGAAAAATATAGTAAAAACAAAGAACAAAACGTTAAAAATATATACAACAAATTTGAACTTTCTCCTTTTTCCCAAATAAAAAATAAAAAGCGAAAAAAAAAAAAAATATTCTCGCCATGTGGGTAAAATCCAATCTATGAAATGTAAAAATATTGAAAATCAACCCAAGAAATACGGTAAATGCATAAATAAAAAATAAAATTAAATAAACAAAATTAAAAAATACGTGATCGATCGAGACGTCATATTCCGCTCACCGGTCTCAAGATCGATTTTACGGCTCAATCATTGTCAAATTCCCCCCCCCCCTTTTTAAGTCTTTTGGATTTTTTTCCCTATTTGTCAGTGAATGGTGACATTCAAAACAGTGACGTGCAAAACGTGGAATAAAAAATAATAATCAACAATGCCTGTGTGGATTGTGAAATAAAAAGTAGGGGGAAAAAACAAAAACAAAAAAAAAATCTGTTCTGGACACTGTTGCATGACCACAAGTGACCACTGGGTGGCAGCAGACGTGTGATCAGTGCACAGAGCGCCGGGAGAATAATATAATATAATATTTATTCATTTCTATAGCGCTGTTAATTCCACAGCGCTTTACATACATTGGCATCACCGTCCCCATTGGGGCTCACAGTCTAGAATCCCTATCTGTATGTGTTTGGAGTGTGGGAGGAAGATGGAGAACCCGGAGGAAACCCACGCAAACACGGGGAGAACATACAAACTCCTTGCAGATAGTGTCCTTAGTGGGATTTGAACCCAGGACCCCAGGGCTGCAAGACTGCAGTGCTAACCACTGAGCCACCACAAGACTGAAGTGCTAACCACTGAGCCACCACAAGACTGCAGTGCTAACCACTGAGCCACTGTACCGGCCCTGCACAGATCGTCCACTGAGGGCGGATTGTGCAGAGGAGGGCGGATTGTGCAGAGGAGGGCAGATTGCACTGAGGAGGGCGGGTTGCGCAGAGGAGGGCGGGTTGCGCAGAGGAGGGCGGGTTGCGCAGAGGAGGGCAGAGGAGGGCGGGTTGCGCAGAGGAGGGCGGATTGCACTGAGGAGGGCGGGTTGCGCAGAGGAGGGCGGGTTGCGCAGAGGAGGGCGGGTTGCGCAGAGGAGGGCGGATTGCGCTGAGGAGGGCGGGTTGCGCAGAGGAGGGCGGATTGCGCAGAGGAGGGCGGGTTGCGCAGCGGAGGGCGGATTGCGCAGAGGAGGGCGGATTGCGCAGAGGAGGGCGGATTGAGCAGCGGAGGGCGGATAGCTGAGGGCGGGTTGCGCAGAGGAGGGGGGGTTGCGCAGCGGAGGGCGGATTGCGCAGAGGAGGGCGGATTGAGCAGCGGAGGGCGGATAGCTGAGGGCGGGTTGCGCAGAGGAGGGGGGGTTGCGCTGAGGAGGGCGGATTGCGCAGAGGAGGGCGGATTGAGCAGCGGAGGGCGGATAGCTGAGGGCGGGTTGCGCAGAGGAGGGCGGGTTGCGCAGCGGAGGGCGGATTGCGCAGAGGAGGGCGGATTGAGCAGCGGAGGGCGGATAGCTGAGGGCGGGTTGCGCAGAGGAGGGGGGGTTGCGCTGAGGAGGGCGGGTTGCGCTGAGGAGGGCGGGTTGCGCTGAGGAGGGCGGGTTGCGCAGAGGAGGGCGGATTGCGCAGCGGAGGGCGGATTGCACAGAGGAGGGCGGGTTGCGCAGAGGAGGGCGGGTTGCGCAGAGGAGGGCGGGTTGCGCTGAGGAGGGCGGGTTGCGCTGAGGAGGGCAGATTGCGCAGAGGAGGGCGGATTGCGCAGAGGAGGGCGGATTGCGCAGAGGAGGGCGGATTGCGCTGAGCAGCGGTCGCTGCACAGTTTAATCTCTGGACAGATATTTTTTTTCTTGCAGATTTTTTACCGCTTTCTGTGAATGGGGTTTACAAAATAATTCACTTTGGTCCTGAAAGCCGCAACTGGAGGATTGTGCACCTGGAAATGATACAATGTATCACTGACGTTACCGGAATGGAAACAATTGTTGCAGCGATTATCTCTGGGCCTGAAATCAGGTTTTTTTGTGCAGTTTTTGAACCAAAGTGAGTAGTGGAGGCATCAGGATGAAAATTGCTGTTTTTTATCTTCTATACCAGCTAAGTAAATGGGATTTTTTTTAAAAAAAATTCTGTTATGCAGATTGTGGATTTTACGCAATGCACCAAAATCTGACTGTCCACACGCTGCATTCATGATCCATTTTCTACCACGTTTCTCAGGCAGGAAAAACAACATGAAATCTGATTCACATGCGGCCTTTTATGTTTGTTTGGGTTTTTTTTAAACACTGTCAATTATTTCAGTGATTTAACTGCAGTTTTTTTTCCCATTGACTTAACATCAAAAAAAGCTTTATTTGCTTCATTCAGAGAGTTGGGGTTTTATTTTAAGTAATTTTGGATCCAATTTTCATCCATTTTTGTTCGTTCATTTATTTTTGCCATCAACATTTTGCCTCGTTTTCTTGTATACAGAAAAAAAATCCAAAATTCTCTGAACAATTAGGCAACGGATCCGTTACCTGATCACTGTTTATCATCTGGTTTTCTTGCATTTGTAACAGATCCGTTTTTTCTTACAGGATCCTTTTGAAGTGGAAGATAAATACCAATCAGTTACCGGATCCGTTGTCCATAGACTCCAATAAAACAGATTCGGCAGAAATGTATTCTTTTAAAACGGACAAAAAAAGTTGTGTTTGCAGAACTTTTTTGTGCCAGTTGATGATTACTGCGCATGTGAACGTGGCCTTACAGAGAAAAGTATAATGTGAGGACTGAGCAGTGTTCAGAATTTTGCAGACACTCCTGGTTTTGGCAACAAATACTGATGTGTGTCCTAGGCTGTGTTCACACGCTGCATTTTTGCTGCAGTTTTTTTTTTGCAAAATAAAAGCTGCTTTTTACAGTATTGGCAAAAGCTCTTAGGCCCTGTGCGCACTAGAAAGTGACTTTTTCTTAAGGAAAATCTGGACCCTCTGAAAGAATCCCGCACCCGCGGTGAAAAGCTACAACGAAATCCGCATGCGGTTTTACCGCGATTTGGTGCAGATTTGGCGCGGATTTTCCACAGCTTGGTCCCTGCGGATTTTTACCATTATTTATAGTGAAAACCGCAGGTACCTGCGGAAAAGAAGTGACATGCACATTAATTCCGCAGCGGAAAATCCGCAGATAAATCCGCAGGCATATAAAACGCAGTGTGCGCACAGCATTTTTTTAAAGCCCATAGGTTTTGCTGGAGAATGACTGCAGAAATGTTACACATTTTCTGCAGCAAATCCGCAGCGTGCGCACAGGACCCGAGAGTCCAGAAATCTCCTGCACACGATTTGCTATTTTTTTTTTATTTATTTTTCTTTTTTTTTTTTTATTCCTGACTGAAATGGAAATTGCTCTGTTTTCTAAAACCGCAGCATGTCGATTCTTTCAGAGTTTTTGCAGCGTTTTTTCACCATAGAAAGCAATGAGAAAGTGCAAAAACCGCTGCAGAAACGCAACTGCTGCATTTTTGGTAAATAAAACACGTAACTTAGAGAAATTACAACATATAATCTGCCCAAAAAAAAGCTGCAAAACCGTCTTTTTGTAAGCAGCTTTTTACTCCCAAGAGCAGGAAAAAAGCAACATGTGAACATAGGCTTCAGGAACGTTCCCACAATCGGCTTTCAGTGCGTTTTTGATGCTCCAGCGTCTTTTAGTTCCAGCACAGTGGATGGATTTATGGAAATCTCCTGCTGCGCGCTTTTTTTATGCTGCGTAATCTGCCCTGCAGGACAAGGTACAAATCCACAGCATGTCAGGGTCTCTTTTGGATACATGGAGTTTTCTGTGCAGATTTTCCCCATAGACTTGAATCAGTGGTTAGCACTGTATGGTGGCTCAGTGGTTAGCACTTCAGTCTTTTGGTGGCTCAGTGGTTAGCGCTGCAGTCTTGTGGTGGCTCAGTGGTTAGCACTGCAGTCTTATGGTGGCTCAGTGGTTAGCACTGCAGTCTTGTGGTGTCTCAGTGGTTAGCACTGCAGTCTTGTGGTGGCTCAGTGGTTAGCACTGCAGTCTTGTGGTGGCTCAGTGGTTAGCACTTCAGTCTTGTGGTGTCTCAGTGGTCAGCACTGCAGTCTTGTGGTGGCTCAGTGGTTAGCGCTGCAATCTTGTGGTGGCTCAGTGGGTAGCACTGCAGTCTTATGGTGGCTCAGTGGTTAGCACTGCAGTCTTGTGGTGTCTCAGTGGTTAGCACTGCAGTCTTTTGGTGGCTCAGTGGTTAGCGCTGCAGTATTGTGGTGGCTCAGTGGTTAGCACTGCAGTCTTGCAGCGCTGGGGTCTTGGGTTCAAATCCCACCAAGGACACCATCTGCAAGGAGTTTGTATGTTCTCCCCGTGTTTGGGTGGGTTTCCTCCGGGTTCTCCAGTTTCCTCCCACACTTGGCTGGTTTCAGATGTCCGTGTTTAACACTGATGTCACACGTACCCATGTGACCCTATTGTGTACTCACATGGCCGTGTTTTCACATGGACTGTGTGGCCCCGCTATTCCATGCAGAGACGTGCCTGTTTTTTCTCCGGCAGCACGAGTGTCACACGGACCGGAGAAAACACGGGTTTTTAAATAAAAAGATTTTCTATATTTACCTGTCCCCAGTGATGCTGTCCCCCGCTCCTGACCCTGCTCATTATTTTCATTGATTATTCACTGCAGTGATTAGCTGGAAGCAGGGGCATCGCGGTGACAGCGCTTGAAACAGCACCGCCGAGGACAGCACCGCCGAGGACAGCATCGCTAGTGACAGGTGAGTATCCTGCCAGCAGTGTGTGTGCAGTGACATCCAGGAGGTCATCGGATTTCCCAATGAACTCTGATGACCTCCTGATGACACCCCCGCGACAACTGCGCTACAGCGAGTGTCACGATGGTGACTTCCAGGGGTTCACGAGAGTTCATTGGGAAATGCGATGACCCCCTGGATGTCACTGCACAAACTGCTGTATACTCACCTGTCCTCGGCGGTGCTGTCCTCGGCGGTGGTGTCCCCGGTGGTGCTGTCCCTGGCGGTGCTGTCCTCGGCTGTGCTGTCCCCGGCGGTGCTGTCCTCGGCTGTGCTGTCTCCGGCGGTGCTGTCCTCGGCGGTGCTGTCCCCGGCGGTGCTGTCCTCGGCGGTGCTGTCCTCGGCGGTGCTGTCCCCGGCGGTGCTGTCCTCGGCTGTGCTGTCCTCGGCTGTGCTGTCCTCGGCGGTGCTGTCCTCGGCTGTGCTGTCCCTGGCGCTGCTGTCCTCGGCTGTGCTGTCCCTGGCGGTGCTGTCCTCGGTTGTGCTGTCCTCGGCTGTGCTGTCCCTGGCGGTGCTGTCCTCGGCTGTGCTGTCCCTGGCGGTGCTGTCCTCGGCTGTGCTGTCCCTGGCGGTACTGTCCTCGGCTGTGCTGTCCCTGGCGGTGCTGTCCTCGAATGTGCTGTCCGGCGGTGCTGTCCTCGGCGGTGCTGTCCTCGGCGGTGCTGTCCTCGGCTGTGCTGTCCTCGGCTGTGCTGTCCCTGGCGGTGCTGTCCTCGGCTGTGCTGTCCCTGGCGGTGCTGTCCTCGGCTGTGCTGTCCCTGGCGGTGCTGTCCTCGGCTGTGCTGTCCCTGGCGGTACTGTCCTCGGCTGTGCTGTCCCTGGCGGTGCTGTCCTCGAATGTGCTGTCCGGCGGTGCTGTCCTCGGCGGTGCTGTCCTCGGCGGTGCTGTCCTCGGCTGTGCTGTCCTCGGCTGTGCTGTCCCTGGCGGTGCTGTCCTCGGCTGTGCTGTCCCTGGCGGTGCTGTCCTCGGCTGTGCTGTCCGGCGCTGTCCCCGCGATGCTCCGGCTTCCAAATCCTCGGGCAGTGAATAATCAATGAAAATAATGAGCGGGAGGCAGCATCGCTGGATACAGGTAAATATAAAACATCTTTTCATTGCAGAGACACGTGTTTTACCAGGTACATGTCACACGTATGCAAACACGGATGTCACATGTGTGACCATAACCATGCGTGTGAATGGTACCTGATTAAACACGGACGTCTGAAACCGGCCTAAAGACATACTGATAGGGATCTTAGATTGCGAGCCCCAATGGGGACAGTGTTGCCAATGTAAGTAAAGCGCTGTGAAATTAATAACACTATATAAAATGAATAAATATTATTATTAGATGCGGAAACTTCTTGTCTTCTTTCCATCCTCAGCTCAGTCTCCAGGAGGGTTATAATCCGCCTCCTGTCCGCTCCAGCCGCGCTCTCGTCTCTGCTCCTGATCCCATCATCCGGCTCAGAGGAGGATTGTGGCCTGGTCTCTTCTCCGCAGCCCGAGGGTCCTGAGCGGCTCAGGTAACGTCCTCCGGACACACATTCATTACTTCCCTTCACACCGCGCAGCAGTCAGCAGAGGCATTATATTGGGGTGCAGGGACCCGTCCAGGAAATAGTTAAAATCTTTGCACTTAAGACTTTATTCTGTGAATCGTTGGCAGTCACCATCTGGGGAACTCTCTGGAAGTGATAGAGTTAAAATCCGCACATCCCCTTTAAATCCCCAAGATTTAAAGGGAATGTCTTTGCAGTGATTGAATGGGCCTGTAACCTTCTGTATCCCAGACGCCTCCCTTTACATCCCTGTATGATTGTAGTTTCGCCTTTTTCCTTTCATCAGCTCAGCGGTTACCTCTCCTCGCAGGTGTCAGCCGCTTGCTGTGATCTAATGAGTGAGCAGTGACCCCTGTCTATGAGCCGCACTCACTGTCTCCGGCCTCAGTGTGACCTGTGTGTGTACGAGAAGTGGAAACTTCTAAAATGATCCTTATAGGAATTGGTTTTTTACATAGCAAAAGTCTAACAGTTTATCTGGGGTGTGTAGACTTATTATATCCAGTGTGGATGACGCTGTTAGGCCCCATTCACATTTATCGTTTTCACACCATACTAATTAAAGTCAATAGAGATCTTTACACCTCGGTGTGTTCACCCAGGTCGTGTGTCCCTATGGAACACCTGCCTGCCCATGTGGTTTTGGAAAATAGAGGGGATCCCACACTAATTTTTTGGATTATTTTAAAAAATCGTGTAGAGTTCACCCCATTTTTTTCAAAAGTAGTGAAGGGACAGCAGACAACTGGGGGCTGCTATTATTTGGGTTGGAAGGGCCATGGTTATTTGACCCTTCCCAGCCTAAAAATAGCAGCCTGCAGTCACCCCAGAAGTGGTGCATCTATTAGATGCTCCATACCTGGCGCTGTACACAGCTCTTCCTATTGCCCTGGTGCGGGGTAATATATGGGGCTGAAGCCAGCTGCCATCATGCCCTGGTATTAGTAACGGGTGGGTGTCTATCAGACACCCCCCATTACTAATCCAGTGGTTGGAGATAGAGAAAAAATATTTAAACAAACACCCCCTGACTACAGAACTAGTTCATCAATTTATTTAAAATTTTAATTAAAAGTCCCAAGACGTTCCCCAAAAGCAAACCTGAAAAAGAAAATTAGTAAAGAAATAAAGATGAGAGGTATCTCATTCACCAATTTATTGCCCTGCAAAATCCCTAATCCAGGTACGCCATAATCCATAGCAAGGTGGTCCCAGAAGGTTCCCATACTCACTGTCCCAGCCTATGAAGAACAGATGATTCCCTATAGGCCTCATACACCGTGCTGTGTGAGAACCACTGCAGTGAACTGAGATGATCTCATGAGGTCACAGCAGTGGATCACACAGTTAAATGTGAAGCAGAGCGGGCACTGATGAGCGGTGATGTCATGAGTTCAACTGCCCTCCGCAGTTTTCACATGGAAGTATCGTGAGAGCCGGTTGCTGTGACATGCGGTGATGTCATGAGTTCAACGCAGTTCATTGCTGGCGGCTCTCTCAATACTTTGTGTGAGCACTGATGAGCGGCAGTGAACTGAGTTGAACTCATGACGTCACTGCTTGTCACTGCCCGCGGTGGTTCACACTTTATGCTGTGACCTGCGGTGACCTCATGAGGTCATCTCAGTTCTCTGCAGTGGTTCTCACAGTGTGTGAAGCTGCAGTGGCTGCTGTCTCCGTCTATAGGGAATGATCTGTTTTTCATTGGCTGGGACACCGTATGGATTATGGTGGACCTGAGTTAGGGATTTTGCAGGGAAATAAACTGGTGAATGATGGTGTCTCTTGTCTTTATTTCTTTACTAATTTTCTATTTTTATGTCTTTCAAGTTCACTTTTTGGCAATGTCGTTGGACATCTCTGTGGATTACGTCGGAACTTTTTTTGCTAAAATTTAAAATAAATTGGTGAAGGGGGACTGGAGTACTGAAATAGTAATGGGGGGTGTCTGCTAGATGCCTATCCATTACTAATACCAGGGCTTGATGCCAGCTGTGAATTGACAGCTGGCATGAACCCCATATATTAACACGTTTGCCACCTCTTGAAGCTTTCCACGGTAGTGGAGAGTCTGATGTGCTGAGGTAGAGCGTTCCAGAGTATGGGGGATGCACGGGAGAAATCTTGTACACGATTGTGGGGAGAGGAGATAAGAGAGGAGCAGAGAAGGAGATCTTGTGAGGATCTGAGGTTGCGTGCAGGTAGGTACCGGGAGACAAGGTCACAGATGTAGGGAGGAGACAGGTTGTGCATGGCTTTGTATGTCACTGTTAGTGTTTTGAACTGGAGGCGTTGGGCAATGGGAGCCAGTGAAGGGATTGGCAGAGAGGAGAGGTCGGGGGGACAGGTGGATGAGCCGGGCAGCATAGTTTAGTATAGATTGTAGGGGTGCAAGAGTGTTAGAAGGGAGGCCACAGAGCAGGAGGTTGCAATAATCCAGGCGGGAGATAATAAGGGCATGTACTAGGGTTTTTGCAGCTTCTTGGGAAAGGAATGTATGGATCCGGGAAATATTTTTGAGTTGGAGGCGGCAGGAGGTGAAGAGGGCTTGGATGTGTGGCTTGAAAGAAAGATCAGAGTCTAGAGTTACTCCCACCGAGCACGTGGCACTGGGGAAAGTGAGCAGCCATTGATATTGATGGATATGTCAGGTGGGGGTGGAAAGATGATGAATTCAGTTTTGTCCATGTTCAGTTTTAGAAATCACGCAGAGAAGAAGGATGAAATAGAGACAGACATTGTGGGATTCTGGTTAGTAGAGAGGTGATGTCAGGTCCAGAGAGGTAGATCTGTGTGTCATCGGCATAGAGATGATACTGGAAGCCGTGGGACTCTATGAGCTGTCCCAGGCCGAAGGTGTAGATGGAGAACAGCAGGGGTCCAAGAACTGAGCCTTGGGGGACACCGACAGATAGGGGGCGAGATGAGGAAGGGGTGTGACAGTGGGAGACGCTGAAAGTTCGGTCGGTTAGGTATGAGGAGATCCAAGATAGGGCCAAGTCTGTGATGCCCAGAGATGAGAGAATCTGTAGTAGGAGGGAATGGTCTACTATGTCGAAGGCAGAGGACAGGTCCAGGAGGAGGAGGACAGAGTAGTGTAGAAGGCAGAGGACAGGTCCAGGAGGAGGAGGATAGAGCAGTGTAGAGGGCAGAGGACAGGTCCAGGAGGAGGAGGACAGAGTAGTGTAGAAGGCAGAGGACAGGTCCAGGAGGAGGAGGACAGAGTAGTGTAGAAGGCAGAGGACAGGTCCAGGAGGAGGAGGACAGAGTAGTGTAGAGGGCAGAGGACAGGTCCAGGAGGAGGAGGACAGAGTAGTGTAGAGGGCAGAGGACAGGTCCAGGAGGAGGAGGACAGAGTAGTGTAGAGGGCAGAGGACAGGTCCAGGAGGAGGAGGACAGAGTAGTGTAGAAGGCAGAGGACAGGTCCAGGAGGAGGAGGACAGAGTAGTGTAGAAGGCAGAGGACAGGTCCAGGAGGAGGAGGACAGAGTAGTGTAGAGGGCAGAGGACAGGTCCAGGAGGAGGAGGACAGAGTAGTGTAGAAGGCAGAGGACAGGTCCAGGAGGAGGAGGACAGAGTAGTGTAGAGGGCAGAGGACAGGTCCAGGAGGAGGAGGACAGAGTAGTGTAGAAGGCAGAGGACAGGTCCAGGAGGAGGAGGACAGAGTAGTGTAGAAGGCAGAGGACAGGTCCAGGAGGAGGAGGACAGAGTAGTGTAGAAGGCAGAGGACAGGTCCAGGAGGAGGAGGACAGAGTAGTGTAGAAGGCAGAGGACAGGTCCAGGAGGAGGAGGACAGAGTAGTGTAGAGGGCAGAGGACAGGTCCAGGAGGAGGAGGACAGAGTAGTGTAGAAGGCAGAGGACAGGTCCAGGAGGAGGAGGACAGAGTAGTGTAGAAGGCAGAGGACAGGTCCAGGAGGAGGAGGACAGAGTAGTGTAGAGGGCAGAGAACAGGTCCAGGAGGAGGAGGACAGAATAGTGTAGAAGGCAGAGAACAGGTCCAGGAGGAGGACAAAGTAGTGTAGAAGGCACAGGACAGATCCAGGAGGAGGTGGACAGAGTAGTGTAGAGGACAGGTCCAGAAGGAGGAGGACAGAGTAGTGTAGAGGACAGGTCCAGGAGGAGGAGGAGAGAGTAGTGTAGAGGACAGGTCCAGGAGGAGGAGGATAGAGTAGTGTAGAAGGCAGAGGACAGGTCCAGGAGGAGGAGGACAGAGTAGTGTAGAAGGCAGAGGTCAGGTCCAGGAGGAGGAGGACAGAGTAGTGTAGAGGGCAGAGGACAGGTCCAGGAGGAGGAGGATAGAGTAGTGTAGAAGGCAGAGGACAGGTCCAGGAGGAGGAGGATAGAGTAGTGTAGAGGGCAGAGGACAGGTCCAGGAGGAGGAGGACAGAGTAGTGTAGAAGGCAGAGAACAGGTCCAGGAGGAGGAGGAGGACAGAGTAGTGTAGAAGGCAGAGGACAGATCCAGGAGGCGGAGGACAGAGTAGTGTAGAGGACAGGTCCAGGAGGAGGAGGAGAGAGTAGTGTAGAGGACAGGTCCAGGAGGAGGAGGAGAGAGTAGTGTAGAGGACAGGTCCAGGAGGAGGAGGAGAGAATAGTGTAGAGGACAGGTCCAGGAGGAGGAGGATAGAGTAGTGTAGAAGGCAGAAGACAGGTCCAGGAGGAGGAGGATAGAGTAGTGTAGAAGGCAGAGGACAGGTCCAGGAGGAGGAGGACAGAGTAGTGTAGAAGGCAGAGGACAGGTCCAGGAGGAGGAGGACAGAGTAGTGTAGAAGGCAGAGGACAGGTCCAGGAGGAGGATAGGGTAGTGTCGCTTGGCTTTTGCGGTTAGTAGGTCATTGGTGACTTTGGTTAGGGCAGTTTCAGTGGAATGATGGGGTCGGAACCAGATTGTAGCCGGTCAAAGAGGGAGCAGGAGGAGAGGTAAGAGGACAGTTCAAGATGGACATGCTGTTCCAGTAGTTTTGAGGCATAGGGGAGAAGGGATATGGGGCGATAGTTAGACACAGAGGATGGGTCATGGGAGGGCTTTTTGAGGATGGGTGTAATAGAGGCATGTTTAAAGCATGAGGGGAATACACCACTTGCTAGTGATAGGTTGAAGAGATGGGTTAGGGTCGGGAGGAGGACTGTGGTGAGGTTGGGGATGAGGTGGGACGGGAGCGGGTCAAGCAGGCAGGTTGTGAGGTGTGATCTGGAGAGTAGAGTGGAAAGATGATCTTCTGTCATGCTGGAGAAGCTGGATTTGGAGGAAGAAGGCTGAGACCCTATTGTTGTTTTTCAGTCACTCCCACCCCCCAAAAAAAATGGTCAGAAGCCTCATTACATAAAAGTGATAAAGAAAGAGAGCCCTGTGTCAGGAGGCGATCGTACTCCATGCTGCAGACGCCGTTCTTCCTGCCTGGCTGCAGTTCCGCAGTGTGACACTAGGTGGCGGCAGAGCTCACTCTCCTCCGCGCTTCACGCTTTTCCTCGTTGCTGATTTCCACATTTTCGTCTTTTTTGTGCTTTTACTTTTGAGATTTTTCGCAGTTTTTGTTAGTTTTTTTTCTCATTGATTTCTCCGGTTATTTCTGTGGATAAACCCTCCACTTGCCGGCATTACTGTCTCCTCGCCGTCCTCCTCGGGAGTCTCCGTGATTAATATTTGCCGGTGGTCAGTGCTGCGTGGAGTTTCCTGAGCACAAAAATAGCTGAGAAAAGGGCAAATAATGTTATTTTATGTGAACTTGAGACAGGAAGACGAGGAGGAAGCGAGGGAGGCGACCGGCAGCCATGTAACCCGGAGCGATAAGAGGGGCCGCGCCAAAGATCAGGAGGAAGGGGACGGTCCCTGTCTTACAGATAGTCAGAGTTCACTGCAGGCAAATACCCAAAGCTTCACCGTGTTATCATGTGCAGTATGGATACTATACAGTGTGCACAATATGGCACCGGTATATAGTGTGCGCGGTATGGCCCCGATATACAGCGTGTGCGGTATGGCACCGATATATAGTGTGCACGGTGTGGCACCGATATATAGTGTGCGTGGTATGGCACCGATATATAGTGTGTGTGGTATGGCATCGATATATAGTGTGCACGGTGTGGCACCGATATATAGTGTGCACGGTGTGGCACCGATATATAGTGTGCACGGTGTGGCACCGATATATAGTGTGCACGGTATGGCACCGATATATAGTGTGTGCGGTATGGCACCGATTTATAATGTGCACAGTATGGCACCTGACTGATATATAGTGTGCACGGTATGGCACCGATATATAGTGAGCACAATATGGCACCGATATATAGTGTGCACGGTATGGCACCAATATATAGTGTGCACAATATGGCACCGATTTATAATGTGCACGGTATGGCACCGATATATAGTGTGCACAATATGGCACCGATATACAGTGTACACAGTATGGCACCGATTTATAATGTGCACGGTATGGCACCGATATATAGTGTGCACGGTATGGCACCGATGTATAGTGTGCACGGTATGGCACCGATGTATAGTGTGCACAGTATGGCACCGATTTATAATGTGCACGGTATGGCTCCGATATATAGTGTGCACGGTATGGCACCGATATATAGTGTGCACGGTATTTCACAGATATATAGTGTGCGCGGTATGGCACAGATATATAGTGTGCACAATATGGCACCGATATATAGTGTGCGCGGTATGGCACCGATATATAGTGTGCGCGGTATGGCACCGATATATAGTGTATGCGATATGGCACCAATATATAGTGTGCGCGGTATGGCACCGATATATAGTGTGCACAGTATGGCACCAATATATAGTGTGCGCGGTATGGCACCGATATATAGTGTGCGCGGTATGGCACCGATTTATATTGTGCGCGGTATGGCACGATATATAGTGTGCACAGTATGGCACCGATATATAGTGTGCACAGTATGGCACCGATATATATAGTGTGCACAGTATGGCACCGATATATAGTGTGCACAGTATGGCACCGATATATAGTGTGCACAGTATGGCACCGATATATAGTGTGCACAATATGGCACCGATATATAGTGTGCACAGTATGGCACCGAAATATAGTGTGCACAGTATGGCACCGATATATAGTGTGCACAATATGGCACCGATATATAGTGTGCACAGTATGGCACCGATATATAGTGTGCACAATATGGCACCGATATATAGTGTGCGCGGTATGGCACCGATATATAGTGTGCGCGGTATGGCACCGAAATAGTGTGTGCGGTATGGCACCGATATACAGTGTGTGCGGTATGGCACTGATATATAGTGTGCGCGGTATGGCACCGAAATAGTGTGTGCGGTATGGCACCGATATACAGTGTGTGCGACATGGCACCGATATACAGTGTGTGCGGTATGGCACCGATATACAGTGTGTGCGGTATGGCACCGATATATAGTGTGTGCGGTATGGCACCGATATACAGTGTGCACGGTATGGCACCAATATATAGTGTGCGCGGTATGGCACCGATATATAGTGTGTGCGGTATGGCACCGAAATACAGTGTGTGCGGTATGGCACCGAAATACAGTGTGTGCGGTATGGCACCGATATATAGTGTGTGCGATATGGCACCGATATATAGTGTGTGCGATATGGCACCGATATATAGTGTGTGCGATATGGCACCGATATATAGTGTGTGCGATATGGCACCGATATATAGTGTGTGCGGTATGGCACCGATATACAGTGTGCGCGTTTTGGCACCGATATACAGTGTGCGCGTTTTGGCACCGATATACAGTGTGTGCGGTATGGCACCGATATACAGTGTGTGCGGTATGGCACCGATATACAGTGTGTGCGGTATGGCACCGATATACAGTGTGTGCGATATAGCACTGAGAGGGCACTGATATATAGTATGCACAGTATGGCACCGATATATAGAATGCACAGTATGGCACCGATATACAGTGTGTGGTATGGCACTGATATATAGTATGCACGGTATGGCACTGATATATAGTATGCACAGTATGGCACCAATATACAGTGTGTGGTATGGCACTGATATATAGTATGCACAGTATGGCACCGATATACAGTGTGTGGTATGGCACTGATATATAGTGTGCACGGTATGGCACTGATATATAGTATGCACAGTATGGCACTGATATATAGTATGCACAGTATGGCACCAATATACAGTGTGTGGTATGGCACTGATATATAGTATGCACAGTATGGCACCGATATACAGTGTGTGGTATGGCACTGATATATAGTGTGCACGGTATGGCACTGATATATAGTATGCACAGTATGGCACTGATATATAGTATGCACAGTATGGCACCAATATACAGTGTGTGGTATGGCAATATTATCTGTGCTCTGTAAAGCAGTATAAGGTAAAGATTGTGTGGAATTGTTGTGTGGTTTTGCTGTACTATGTAGTCACTTTGTGGCAATGTTATATGGGCACTGTGGTAATGTTATGTGCTCACTGCATTGCAGTATTATGTGAGCAATTTGTGGCAGTATTATTTAGGCAGTTTGATAAAGAATGAAGAACATCTATTGGGCCAGAAGAATCTTCTATGTGGGCACTGTATGACAGTATTATGTGAGCACAGTTGGTGCCGTTGTGTGGGCACTGTACAGCCCTACATTGTTGACATTTGATGGCGGCATTGTTGCATTGTATAGGGGTTTTTTATTCATGAAGTAGCACTGTATGTTATCATTATGTGTGTACTATGTGCCAGCATTGTGTGAACCATGTGTGTTCGTGTTAAGGAGCACCGAATGGGGGTATAACACCATTATTGGGGACCGGATGGGGGTATAACATCATTATTGAGGACCAGATAGCGGTATAACACCATTATTGGGGACCGGATGGGGGTATAACACCATTATTGGGGACCGGATGGAGGTATAACACCATTATTGGGGACCGGATGGGGATATAACACCATTATTTGGGACCGGATGGGGGTATAACATCATTATTGAGGACCGGATGGCGGTATAACACCATTATTGGGGACCGGATGTGGATATGACACCATTATTGGAGACTGGATGGGGGTATAACACCATTATTGGGGACCGGATGGGGGTATAACACCATTATTGGGGACCGGATGGCGGTATAACACCATTATTGGGGACTGGATGGGGGTATAACACCAATATTAAGCACTGGATGGGGGTATAACATCATTATTGGGAACCGGATGGGGGTATAACACCATTATTGGGGACCGGATGGGGGTATAACACCATTATTGGGGACTGGATGGTGGTATAACACCATTATTGGGGACTGGATGGGGGTATAACACCATTATTGGGGACCGGATGGCGGTATAACACCATTATTGGGGACCGGATGTGGATATGACACCATTATTGGAGACTGGATGGGGGTATAACACCATTATTGGGGACCGGATGGGGGTATAACACCATTATTGGGGACTGGATGGAGGTATAACACCATTATTGGGGACCGGATGGGGGTATAACACCATTATTGGGGACCGGATGGCGGTATAACACCATTATTGGGGACCGGATGTGGATATGACACCATTATTGGAGACTGGATGGGGGTATAACACCATTATTGGGGACCGGATGGGGGTATAACACCATTATTGGGGACCGGATGGCGGTATAACACCATTATTGGGGACTGGATGGAGGTATAACACCATTATTGGGGACCGGATGGGGGTATAACACCAATATTAAGCACTGGATGGGGGTATAACATCATTATTGGGAACCGGATGGGGGTATAACACCATTATTGGGGACCGGATGGAGGTATAACACCATTATTGGGGACCGGATGGGGGTATAACACCATTATTGGGGACCGGATGGCGGTATAACACTATTATTGGGGACTGGATGGGGGTATAACACCATTATTGAGCACTGGATGGGGGTATAACATCATTATTGGGAACCGGATGGGGGTATAACACCATTATTGGGGACCGGATGGGGGTATAACATCATTATTGGGGACCGGACGGGGGTATAACACCATTATTGGGGACTGGATGGGGGTATAACACCATTATTGAGCACTGGATGGGGGTATAACACCATTATTGAGCACTGGATGGGGGTATAACATCATTATTGGGGACCGGATGGGGGTATAACACCATTATTGGGGACCGGATGGGGGTATAACACCATTATTGGGGACTGGATGGGGGTATAACACCATTATTTGGGACCAGATGGAGGTATAACACCATTAGTGGGGACCGGATGGGGGTATAACACCATTAGTGGGGACTGGATGGGGATATAACACCATTAGTGGGGACCGGATGGGGGTATAACACCATTATTGGGTTCGGATGGAGGTGTAACACCATTAGTGGTCACTGGATGGGGGTATAACACCATTAGTGGGGACTGGATGGGGGTATAACACCGTTAGTGGGGACCGGATGGGGTTATAACAGCATTATTGGGGACCGGATGGAGGTATAACACCATTATTGGGGACCGGATTGAGGTATAACATCATTATTGGGGACCGGATGGAGGTATAACACCATTAGTGGGGACCGGATGGGGGTATAACACCATTATTGGGGACCGGATGGGGGTATAACACCATTATTGGGGACCGGATGGAGGTATAACACCATTAGTGGTCACTGGATGGGGGTATAACACCATTAGTGGGGACTGGATGGGGGTATAACACCGTTAGTGGGGACCGGATGGGGTTATAACAGCATTATTGGGGACCGGATGGAGGTATAACATCATTATTGGGGACCGGATGGAGGTATAACACCATTAGTGGGGACCGGATGGGGGTATAACACCATTATTGGGGACCGGATGGGGGTATAACACCATTATTGGGGACCGGATGGCGGTATAACACCATTATTGGGGACCGGATGTGGATATGACACCATTATTGGAGACTGGATGGGGGTATAACACCATTATTGGGGACCGGATGGGGGTATAACACCATTATTGGGGACCGGATGGCGGTATAACACCATTATTGGGGACCGGATGGGGGTATAACACCAATATTAAGCACTGGATGGGGGTATAACATCATTATTGGGAACCGGATGGGGGTATAACACCATTATTGGGGACCGGATGGGGGTATAACATCATTATTGGGGACTGGATGGAGGTATAACACCATTATTGGGGACCGGATGGGGGTATAACACCATTATTGGGGACCGGATGGCGGTATAACACCATTATTGAGCACTGGATGGGGGTATAACATCATTATTGGGAACCGGATGGGGGTATAACACCATTATTGGGGACCGGATGGGGGTATAACATCATTATTGGGGACCGGACGGGGGTATAACACCATTATTGGGGACTGGATGGGGGTATAACACCATTATTGAGCACTGGATGGGGGTATAACACCATTATTGAGCACTGGATGGGGCTATAACATCATTATTGGGGACCGGATGGGGATATAACATCATTATTGGGGACCGGATGGAGGTATAACACCATTATTGGGGACCGGATGGGGGTATAACACCATTATTGGGGACCAGATGGAGGTATAACACCATTAGTGGGGACCGGATGGGGGTATAACACCATTAGTGGGGACCAGATGGAGGTATAACACCATTAGTGGGGACCGGATGGGGGTATAACACCATTAGTGGGGACCGGATGGGGGTATAACACCATTAGTGGGGACCGGATGGGGGTATAACACCATTATTGGGTTCGGATGGAGGTGTAACACCATTAGTGGGGACCGGATGGAGGTATAACACCATTAGTGGGGACCGGATGGAGGTATAACACCATTAGTGGTCACTGGATGGGGGTATAACACCATTAGTGGGGACTGGATGGGGGTATAACACCGTTAGTGGGGACCGGATGGGGTTATAACAGCATTATTGGGGACCGGATGGAGGTATAACACCATTATTGGGGACCGGATTGAGGTATAACATCATTATTGGGGACCGGATGGGGGTATAACACCATTATTGGGGACTGGATGGGGGTATAACACCATTATTGGGGACCGGATGGAGGTATAACACCATTATTGGGGACCGGATGGAGGTATAACACCATTAGTGGGGACCGGATGGAGGTATAACACCATTAGTGGTCACTGGATGGGGGTATAACACCATTAGTGGGGACTGGATGGGGGTATAACACCGTTAGTGGGGACCGGATGGGGTTATAACAGCATTATTGGGGACCGGATGGAGGTATAACACCATTATTGGGGACCGGATTGAGGTATAACATCATTATTGGGGACCGGATGGGGGTATAACACCATTATTGTGGACCGGATGGGGGTATAACACCATTATTGGGGACCGGATGGAGGTATAACACCATTATTGGGGACCGGATGGAGGTATAACACCATTAGTGGGGACCGGATGGGGGTATAACACCATTATTGGGGACCGGATGGGGGTATAACATCATTATTGGGGACCGGATGGGGGTATAACACCATTATTGGGGACCGGATGGGGGTATAACACCATTATTGGGGACCGGATGGGGGTATAACACCATTATTGGGGACCGGATGGAGGTATAACATCATTATTGGGGACCGGATGGGGGTATAACACCATTATTGGGGACCGGATTGAGGTATAACATCATTATTGGGGACCGGATGGGGGTATAACACCATTATTGGGGACCGGATGGGGGTATAACACCATTATTGGGGACCGGATGGAGGTATAACACCATTATTGGGGACCGGATGGAGGTATAACACCATTATTGGGGACCGGATGGAGGTATAACACCATTATTGGGGACCGGATGGGGGTATAACACCATTATTGGGGACCGGATGGGGGTATAACATCATTATTGGGGACCGGATGGGGGTATAACACCATTATTGGGGACCGGATGGGGGTATAACACCATTATTGGGGACCGGATGGAGGTATAACACCATTATTGGGGACCGGATGGGGGTATAACACCATTATTGGGGACCGGATGGGGGTATAACATCATTATTGGGGACCGGATGGGGGTATAACACCATTATTGGGGACCGGATGGGGGTATAACACCATTATTGGGGACCGGATGGAGGTATAACACCATTATTGGGGACCGGATGGAGGTATAACACCATTAGTGGGGACCGGATGGGGGTATAACACCATTATTGGGGACCGGATGGGGGTATAACACCATTATTGGGGACCGGATGGGGGTATAACACCATTATTGGGGACCGGATGGAGGTATAACACCATTATTGGGGACCAGATGGGGGTATAACAGCATTATTGGGGCAGTAGTATCACAATTTCTCTCCTTGGCTGTTCTATTAACAGTGATGTGCTGCCCTCCCTCCACTAGGTGGCGCTGTCCATAATAAATGTCATACCGGTATTAAGTGTTATATGACATGCAGATACAACAGCGCCACCTGGAGGAGGTTAGTACAAGAAACAATATAACTAGCACCACCTAAAGGAAGATTATGGTACTGCAAGCTAAAAAAAATCATAATCTGAAGCCGGGAGCAGATTATTAGTTCTGTAGAATTAATGGATGAAGTCAGGAAAGAAAATTATTGTAAGCCGTGGGTAAAATATCAGGAGAATGTGTGGATTCCCGAGCGACGTGTATACAGCCCTCGCATTCCTGACGTGTCTGTGTGATAACAGAACATTCCGCAGCGGACAAGGCTCCTGGAGAGTGTGAGGGCGCGAGCTCCGTCCTGACCGCGCCGGGTGAGGGGGGGGCACATATATATATATATACAGTCCGCCTTCCTGTACAGAAGCCTGGATATACACAGACGGTTCCTGTATATACACCGTACGGACAGGAGTCAGCACCAGTTTAACCACTTCTGCGCCTAATCGTCTGGACACCGCCACCGTATGATGCTCTGTGCAAAGCGCTCTTTAACCCCTTCATCTTTGCCCGATTTTCCAGTTTTGCGCTTTTGTTTATTTTTCCTCTCAAATATTCAGAGCAACCAAACTTTTTTGATTTTTATGTTTATTTTACTAAATAATGTATCGAAAAAAATCAATAAAAAATTCCGTTATTTGGGGGAGAGGGGGTTGCGCCATTCATTGTGCAGTAAAAATGGCCTGGAATTGAGATTTTTCACGACAGTGTGATGGCGACACTAAAATTTTTTTTTTATTTTTTTTTTACATTTTAATGGCTAAAATGTAGAAATTTGTCTGTGTCTTCGCTTTCCAAGGCCGTATGACTCTATTTTCAGTGGGGGCTCGATCTCTGCGCCCCGAGGTGCGGTTTTCTTTGGTGCCATCTTGTGTCTCATACGCCATTGTGCATTTTTTTTTTTTTTTTTTTTTTAGGGTCGAGCTCTTTGGAACAACAATTTTGGCTTGAAACTTTCCTTATTCGCTCGTGGCGTTTAGCGCGTGGATTAATTCCGTTTATATTTTGGTACATAGGACGTGTGAATACGTTCTGTTTTTCAAAGCTTTTTGTTTTTTGTTAAGTTTTATGAATGCGGTTTTTTATTTTTGTTTTTTTGTTTGTTTTTTTTTAAACTAAGGAAAGCGAGGTGTTTCAAAGATGTTTTTAGAGAATTTTTGTTGTTTTTTTGTTTCTGCTTGTTTGTTTTTTATAACTAGGGAAAGAGGGGTGTTTCAATGTATTTTGGGGGGGGGTTAATGAATGCTCCCTGTTTTGTGCTTTTTGTTTTTTACTTTTTTTTTTTAAACAAGGTAAAGGGTGGTGTTTGACTGTTCACACTGGGCGTTTTTGCTGCATTTTTTAGCTGCATGTTTGCCTTGGTTTTATGCAATCCATGCTTATAAAACGCTGCTTTTTACTGTCCCAGCAAAGTCCATGAGATTTCTGAAATCTTGTGCACACACATAAACACCTGCAGATTTTTCCTGCATTTTTGCAGCGTTTTTCAAAGAATGAGCATGACCGTTCTTTGCAGCGTTTTTGCAACTGTTTTGCATTGAAACCACTGACAGTATAGAAAAAAACACAGCAAAAACGCCACTGAAAACCATGACAAAATCCGCAGATGAGTCCCAGGAGATCAGGTTGTGGTCAGAAAAAAAAAGCTGCAAAAACACCCTGTGTGGACATAGTCTTTCAAAGTTTTTTAATTTTTTTTTTTTTTTTATGTCTATGAATGCGTGTTTTTTTTTTTTTTGTTTTGTTTTGTTTTAAACTGGGGAAAGGGTAGTGTTTCAAAGTTTGTTTTTCTTTTATTGTTTATATATATTTTTCTTATTTTACTTTTTCCATCTCTAGCAAAGTTGAACCTGCGATCGTTCGATCACTGACACCATATCCGGTCTCTCCACAGTATCGCAGTATACAGTGTGTTCCCCCATATCCTGTCCACCGCCATTATCTTGAGAACGGCAGCAGCTATAGGCATAGAAGTGGTGTCTAGGTATAGTAAAGTAGCCATGTGCTATGCAATGAAACCACCTATAGCGCCACCTGGTGGAAAACAACAGAGTTAGCATTTTTATCTCGAAAACGGAACGAGATAGAGAAAAAAAGTGAATTACAAAGTTGTAGGGCGTCATCAATTCAATACGAATCCACACCTTGTATACAGAAATGCTATGATTAGAACGTGTAACACTCACAAGGCTGCGGACGTGAACGATACCTCATGGAGACCTTCCTACAAGTCATTGGGTATGGTGGCTGTGTGGAGTGGTCTCCACGCTCACCTGACCTGACCCCATTGGACTTCTTTCTGTGAGGTCACATCAAACATCAGGTGTATGCGACCCCTCCCCCAACATTGCAGGACCTGCGACGACGTATCACAGATGCTTGTGCCAACGTGTCACCTACCATATTTCACAACGTGCAGCAAGATACAGTATGCTGTGCAGAGGCCAGATGTGCATTGCAGCTGACGGGGGACACTAATGAGCGCCATATGCGTGACCAGCATTCAATGTTTTGGGGGGTTATGGGTTTCATATCATAGCATTTCTGTATGCAAGGTGTGGATTCGTATTGAATTGATGATGCCCTGCAACTTTGTAATTCACTTTTTTTCTCTATCTCGTTCCGTTCTCGAGATAAAAATGCTAACTCCGTTGTTTTCCACCAGGTGGCGCTATAGGTGGTTTCATTGCGTAGCGCATGGCTACTTTACTATACCTAGACACCACTTCTATGCCTATAGCTGCCGCCGTTCTCAGGTTAATGGCGGTTGACAGGATATGGGGGGACACACTGTATAGTACAAATGATGTCTTCCTATAAAGCCCAGCTGGAGGCTTTATAGACCAGCCAAATTGGCAGCGATAGAGTGGAACTATCATCATCTCCCCGCGATCGTGTTGTGGGAGGCGGCGATGGGACCAGTCCATTTAAATGTTGGGGTTAGTGATTGTCTGCAGCATCTTTAATAAGTAAACAGCAGTGATCAGAGCTCAGCTCCGGTCGCTGCTGTTAGAGGCAGGTGCCGGCTGTGTAACGCTCTATACCCTGCACCCCACATAGAACCTCTATTACGTCCTATATCAGGAAGCTGCTGTATTTAGGATTGTCATCAATATGCCACGCTGCTCCATAACTGACACAGCGCCATACATTGTGTAGTGGTCGTGACTGGTACTGCAGGCTCTCATAGGAGTGAATGGGAGACGGCTGCAATACCATCCATGGCCACTATACATTGTGCGGCGCTGTCGCTCTTCAATCAGCCGATCGGAACCGGATCCACAAATCTGATTAATGATCTGTCCCAATGATGAGCGTTTACTTAGTAATTAATGCTATTAACATTTTATATGCTATGATCTCTACGTATCTTTAATGAATGGGAATATACATCTAATCTCCCCCTGACTCCTCGCAGCTGTGGGTTTGTTACAGTTGTATCAGTTTTCAGCACAAGGGCGCAGATCTGCTCCTGTTTTGATACTTTGTCTCGATTCCGGATTCCGAGAGCGGATTATTCAGACTGGATACAATTGTAGCAAACCCTCACCTGTGAGAAGTATTGGATGTGGATGCCCAGCAAGCAGAGATCTTAAAGTCAAAAAGCGCAGACTTTTTTATTATTTGCTGTTTGTCTTTTTTTTTTTTTTATCACAGCGTTTCCCTCCGGGGACCCTCACTACGTCAAAAAAGGAGAGAAAGCGAGAAGTGTAGTCACTTGCCATGTGCAAATCTGGAATAAAAGGCGTACTGTGTCTTTAAATCAGAGGCACAGTGTTGGCTTGTTAACCCTTTCTCTGCCAGCAGTGCAGAGTTCCCACCATTGGGCACCGTGTACAAAGCCGGGGTCTGTCTAGACGCAGCAGCCGGGGGATACAGATGTGGAAATTAGCGCTCCGCATTTAAGGAGGCGCCGGGGAGATGTTCACCGCTGGCAAACGCCATGGCCGAGCGCAGCTCCGGAGGGAGGGCGGCAGGACTCGGCGCTAACTCATTCCCATTTATTATTATTGGTAAAATGTTGCAATTAACAATTGTTTTCTAATTTTACTCTAAATTCCAATTATCATAAAAGCAGCTAGACTTCCTCCAGCCATGAAAGGGTTAACCCTTAAGGCCGCCGTCTCCCGACGTCTTAAGGAGGTTCCGCACTTGAACCTCCCTGTTCCACCTTAAGAGGGACCGTGGAAAAAAAAAAAAGTTGAGCAAGATTTTTTTTTTCTGTTGTATGTGTCAGTGATGACATTCAGGAAATAGTGAGACAGAAACAAGAAGGAGAAGAAGCCGAAAAGCAGAAGAGAACGCGGACAGCGGCGAGGGGCCACAGCCTCCCCGGAGGGCCCGGACCCCCATACAGAAGATGGACTGAGCTGCCATCCCGGACACGCTCCCCCCCCGAGAAGTAAGTTCACAGCCTCCATCTTCATGTTATTAACTTTGCTAAAAATAATTGTTGAGGAAGCGGGAAAATGAGCAAGCACAACATCGTAATTAAAGGGGCAGGCACGAAAAATGTAACTAAAGGGAAAGCGAACAAAGTGCATGGATGTCACTGTTATGATTTGGGACTTTGTTTTTCTAAACATCTGAAATTTCCATCAAGGTCATTGATGACGAATCGTGACACTGAACTGCAAAGTGCCGACTCGGCTCTGCTACATCTGTAGAATGCAAAGGGTTAATGTATAGCTGCCCCCATATACTTAGTGCGCCTCATATAAATAAGGGGAACTTTAAGACACTGCACGGCTTACGGCACTACTGTACTGGTGACGGCTGCCCCCGCTGCCACCTGCTGCCCCCGCTGCCACCTGCTGCCCCTGCAGCCAGCTGCTGCCCCCGCTGCCAGCTGCTGCCCCCTGCAGTATACAGATGCCACCTCCAGTATACAGATGCCAGCTGTGGTATACAGATGCCAGCTGCAGTATACAGATGCCAGCTGCGGTATATAGATGCCAGCTGCAGTATACAGATGCCACCCGCAGTATACAGATGCCACCTGAGGTTATGGATGCCACCCGCGGTTACAGATGCCAGCTGCAGTATACAGATGCCAGCTGCTGCCATGAATAATGCAGCGGCAGAACGTGGCACCCCGTGCGCGGATCAGTGGTGTGCGGGAGCCACGCTGACGCTGGATGCTCTTCCTGTCGTTGCATGACAGGTGATACCGTTTCCTCCCTCGGCAGGGTATCACGCTTTCTTAAAGGGACAGTAAACCTGAAGTTTCCACTTAATCGTGCAGCTGAATGTAATATACAGTTTTGATAGATAAGGGTAGAGATATATATATATCATTCTGTATTGCTCCCTGTTATCAGCCGAAGGATCACTCTAATGGTCTTCAATGGGGCCTCCTCCTGAATGTGGAGACCAAGAAATGAGGAGTAATGTGCCACCTGTAAAATCCATCATGACATCACAAGCCAAGTGTGAGCCCTCTGTGACATCACAAGCCAAGTGTGAGCCCTCTGTGACATCACAAGCCAAGTGTGAGCCCCCGTGACCTCACAACCCAAGTGTGAGCCCCCGTGACCTCACAACCCAAGTGTGAGCCCCCGTGACCTCACAACCCAAGTGTGAGCCCCCGTGACCTCACAACCCAAGTGTTAGCCCCCGTGACATCACAACCCAAGTGTGAGCCCCCGTGACATCACAACCCAAGTGTGAGCCCCCGTGACCTCACAACCCAAGTGTGAGCCCCCGTGACCTCACAACCCAAGTGTGAGCCCCCGTGACCTCACAACCCAAGTGTGAGCCCCCGTGACCTCACAACCCAAGTGTGAGCCCCCGTGACCTCACAACCCAAGTGTGAGCCCCCGTGACCTCACAAGCCAAGTGTGAGCCCCCGTGACCTCACAAGCCAAGTATAAGCCCCCGTGACATCACAAGCCAAAGATAAACCCGTGACATCACAACCATACGCTGCAATGATATCACAAGTGGTGTCAGTCCCCTAATAATGTCATACTGGTTTAGGCAGTTGTGGCTTTTCCCTCCATAAGCAGAGCCCCTTCTCTCGGGGGGTCTCCGGCCGGTTTCGCAGGTCAGCCCCATTCACCGTCTTAGGCCCCCTTCACACGTCCGTGAAAAACACGCACGTGTGTTACGTCCCGTTTTTGTGTCCGTTTTTATGGTCCGTGTGGCACCTGTGTGAATTGCGTATGCTAGCCGTGTTTGTGTGCAGAACGTCCGTGTGTGCGTGTGGAATTAACGTGTATGTGTACGTCGAATGTCCGTGTGTGTGATGCACAATGTCGTTTATAAATGTCGGCTGACAGCAGACAGAGTTGCGCGATGAGAATGAACTCGGGTGAACTTCACCCGACTTCATCCTCATACCGCGGCTCTGTCTGTGTCGAGTACTGATTAGCGGTCACCTGAGAAGGATTCACCGGTGACCGCTAATCCCCCGAGTGACTGAAGTGTCCCCCCCTCTCTCATAATCACCGTTCCTCGATCCCCGGCGCGGCCCTGCACGGCATTCACACTGCTGCGGCGGCTTTTACTATTTTGAAAAAGCCGGCCGCTCATTAAACAATCTCCTATTCCCTGCTTTCCCCGCCCACCGGCGCCTATGATTGGTTGCAGTGCGACACGCCCCCACACTGAGTGACAGGTGTCACACTGCACCCAATCACAGCAGCCGGTGGGCGTGTCTATACTGTGCAGTAAAATAAATAAATAAATAATTAAAAAAAAACGGCGTGCGGTCCCCCCCAATTTTAATGCCAGCCAGATAAAGCCATACAGCTGAAGGCTGGTATTCTCAGGATGGGGAGCTCCACGTTATGGGGAGCCCCCCAGCCTAACAATATCAGTCAGCAGCCGCCCAGAATTGCCGCATACATTAGATGCGACAGTTCTGGGACTGTACCCGGCTCTTCCCGATTTGCCCTGGTGCTTTGGCAAATCGGGGTAATAAGGAGTTATTGGCAGCCCATAGCTGCCAATAAGTCCTAGATTAATCATGTCAGGCGTCTATGAGACACCCTCCATGATTAATCTGTAAATTACAGTAAATAAACACACACACCCGAAAAAATCCTTTATTAGAAATAAAAAACACACACAAATTCCCTCATTACCAATTTATTAACCCCGACAAACCCTCCATGTCCAGCTGATCGCGCTACTCACCTCATTAGCTGCGTGGAGGTGACCGGAGCGGCGGTGTCTTCTGCTGCTCCTGTCACCTCCATGCAGCAGAGCTGGACGCGACGCTGGAGGTCCGTGGAGTACGCCGGACATGGAGGGTTTGTCGGGGTTAATAAATTGGTAATGAGGGAATTTGTGTGTGTTTTTTATTTCTAATAAAGGATTTTTTCGGGTGTGTGTGTTTTTTTTACTGTCACTTACAGATTAATCATGGAAGGAATCTCGGGGAGACGCCTGACATGATTAATCTAGGACTTATTGGCAGCTATGGGCTGCCATTAACTCCTTATTACCCCGATTTGCCAACGCACCAGGGCAAATCGGGAAGAGCCGGGTACAGTCCCAGAACTGTCGCATATAATGTATGCGGCAATTCTGGGCGGCTGTTGGCTGATATTGTTAGGGTGGGGGGCTCCCCATAACGTGGAGCTCCCCATCCTGAGAATACCAGCCTTCAGCCGTATGGCTTTATCTGGCTGGCTTTTAAATTGGGGGGGACCGCACGCCATTTTTTTAAATTATTTATTTATTTATTTTACTGCACAGTATAGACACGCCCACCGGCTGCTGTGATTGGGTGCAGTGAGACACCTGTCACTCAGCGTGGGGGGCGTGTCTCACTGTAACCAATCATAGGCGCCGGTGGGCGGGGAAAGCAGCGAATACGAGATTGTTTAATGGACGGCCGGCTTTTTCAAAATAGTAAAAGCCACCGGAGCAGTGAGAATGCCGTGCAGCGCCGGGGATCGGGGAGCGGTGAGTATGAGAGAGGGGGGGGGACTGACCGACAGACTGTGAGAGAGGGACAGACAGACAGAGAGACCGACAGAGAGACAGAGAGACCGACCGACGGACTCAGGGAGATTGCCGACATACACAGAAATAGAAAGAATAGCCGACATCACTAGAAATAAAAACACCAAACGGACACGGACTATAGGTATATGCATACGTGTTTACTAACGTGTGTGCACATACCCATAGACTTTCATTGTGTCCACGTGTGCGTGCTCCGTGCAGATAACGGACATGCATCCGTGCCAAACGCACACACATACGGATCACGGACACGCACACACGGACATAATGAAATAACGGACGTGTGACCACAATCATAGATTAACATTGGTGCACGTTTGGCCGTGTCTCCGGTATATACGGAAACGGACCAAACACGCACGTGTATCACGGACGTATGAAGGGGGCCTTAAAGAGATTCTCTCAGCTTTTTTAAATGGTTAAAATTGCAAAGTTCTTGTAAAAATCAGCCGCATCTCTGTAATTTATCTCTCATTGATAATCCTCTCCGTTCTCCAGCTCGTTGCCTAGGATACCGGCCACTTCTGCAGGTTATCAGCGATGGCCGGTTTCCTGGTAAAGGGCGCGTAGTTGCAAGCTTGTAATTATAGGTGTGTGAGGCCGGATCATCCATAGTGCACCGTGCCCCTGCAGCGCTACAGAAGCAAAGCTGCCTCTACCGGCAACACCAAGAGGCTGAGGAGCGGCGCTCCGGAGCATAAAGGACACCTCCCTTCAATGGGGCACAATACCAGAGGAGGGTTTCTGAAAGAAGGGCACCATGTTTTTCTAATCCTGTCTCTTTAAGAGAACTACTTGTGATGTCACCCCAATCCTGATATGACATCACAGTCAGGAAACCACTGGTGATGTCACAGCCGCATCACAGGAAGACACTGGCGATGTCACAGCGGCATCACAGGAAGACACTGGCGATGTCACAGCGGCATCACAGGAAGACACTGGTGATGTCACAGCCGCATCACAGGAAGACACTGGTAATGTCACAGCGGCATCACAGGAAGACACTGGTGATGTCACAGCGGCATCACAGGAAGACACTGGTGATGTCACAGCGGCATCACAGGAAGACACTGGTGATGTCACAGCGGCATCACAGGAAGACACTGGTAATGTCACAGCGGCATCACAGGAAGACACTGGTAATGTCACAGCGGCATCACAGGAAGACACTGGTGATGTCACAGCGGCATCACAGGAAGACACTGGTGATGTCACAGCGGCATCACAGGAAGACACTGGTAATGTCACAGCGGCATCACAGGAAGACACTGGTAATGTCACAGCAGCATCACAGGAAGACACTGGTGATGTCACAGCGGCATCACAGGAAGACACTGGTGATGTCACAGCGGCATCACAGGAAGACACTGGTGATGTCACAGCGGCATCACAGAAAGACATTGGTGATGTCACAGCGGCATCACAGGAAGACATTGGTGATGTCACAGCCGCATCACAGGAAGACACTGGTGATGTCACACCGCAAGACTGAAAAACAGTGATAATATCACAGAAGGCCATTCCCCCATCATCGGCAGAAGGGAGAATAGCGGGTGTCAGCCACAGACGTCCTCTTACATCTGTGAATGGAAACATTTCTGTTAACATTGGATGAATATAATCCCCGTTTGTTACAATGTATCAGCGCAGGGAGTCCTCTGGAGCTGAGCAGCGGCGCCTCCAATGTCACCCATGGATGCTGCTCTGATTGCTGCTACCTGCACTGATACATTGTAACAAAGGGCACAAAACTGGGAATTCTCCCCTTTAAGAGTGGGGGATGTTTGGTGGTCGTATTGTATTTCCCGTGTCCTTCCCGTGGCTTATCTCAGGAAGGAAGGAAAGTGAGGAGTGTAATGATGCCGCACTAATGACGCCACGCTGCCGCTACTGATAATATACAGGGGCGGACGTGTCATTGGTGCAGCCTGTGGAGCTGGACAGGGGCCCGATAGGTGAGGGGCCACAACCTCCTCCAAAGCAGAGGAATTGTGCAATAGTCTGAGCTATTAGTCTGCACAGGGGCCCGTATACCGCTCCTGCACAGGGGCCCGTATACCGCTCCTGCACAGGGGCCCGTATACCGCTCCTGCACAGGGGCCCGTATACTGCTCCTGCACAGGGGCCCGTATACTGCTCCTGCACAGGGGCCCGTATACTGTTCCTGAAAAGGGACCGTATACTGTTCCTGCACAGGGGCCCGTATACTGCTCCTGCACAGGGGCCCGTATACTGTTCCTGCACAGGGGCTCGTATACTGTTCTTGCACAGGGGCTCGTATACTGTTCCTGCACAGGGGCCCGTATACTGTTCCTGCACAGGGGCTCGTATACTGTTCCTGCACAGGGGCCCGTATACTGTTCCTGCACAGGGGCCCGTATACTGTTCCTGCACAGGGGCTCGTATACTGTTCTTGCACAGGGGCCCGTATACTGTTCTTGCACAGGGGCTCGTATACTGTTCCTGCACAGGGGCTCGTATACTGTTCCTGCACAGGGGCACGTATACTGTTCCTGCACAGGGGCCCGTATACTGTTCTTGCACAGGGGCCCGTATACTTTTCCTGCACAGGGGCCCGTATACTGCTCCTGCACAGGGGCCCGTATACTGCTCCTGCACAGGGGCCCGTATACTGTTCCTGCACAGGGGCTCGTATACTGTTCTTGCACAGGGGCTCGTATACTGTTCCTGCACAGGGGCCCGTATACTGTTCCTGCACAGGGGCTCGTATACTGTTCTTGCACAGGGGCCCGTATACTGTTCTTGCACAGGGGCTCGTATACTGTTCCTGCACAGGGGCACGTATACTGTTCCTGCACAGGGGCCCGTATACTGTTCTTGCACAGGGGCCCGTATACTTTTCCTGCACAGGGGCCCGTATACTGCTCCTGCACAGGGGCCCGTATACTGCTCCTGCACAGGGGCCCGTATACTGTTCTTGCACAGGGGCCCATATACTTTTCCTGCACAGTTGCCCGTATACTGTTCCTGCACAGGGGCCCGTATACTGCTCCTGCACAGGGGCCCGTATACTGTTCCTGCACAGGGGCCCGTATACTGTTCCTGCACAGGGGCCCGTATACTGTTCCTGCACAGGGGCCCGTATACTGTTCCTGCACAGGGGCCCGTATACTGTTCCTGCACAGGGGCCCATAGACTGTTCCTGCACAGGGGCCCATAGACTGTTCCTGCACAGGGGCCCGTATACTGCTCCTGCACAGGGGCCCGTAGACTGTTCCTGCACAGGGGCCCGTAGACTGTTCCTGCACAGGGGCCCATAGACTGTTCCTGCACAGGGGCCCCGTATACTGTTCCTGCACAGGGGCCCATAGACTGTTCCTGCACAGGGGCCCATAATATGTTCCTGCACAGGGGCCCGTATACTGCTCCTGCACAGGGGCCCGTATACTGCTCCTCTACAGGGGCCCGTATACTGTTCCTGCACAGGGGCCCGTATACTGTTCCTGCACAGGGGCCCGTATACTGCTCCTCTACAGGGGCCCGTATACTGCTCCTGCACAGGGGCCCATAGACTGATCTTGCACAGGGGCCCGTATACTGTTCCTGCACAGGGGCCCATAGACTGTTCCTGCACAGGGGCCCATAGACTGTTCCTGCACAGGGGCCCATAGACTGATCTTGCACAGGGGCCCATAGACTGATCTTGCACAGGGGCCCGTATACTATACAACGTAATGTCCAGAAAGCTGAATATGAGTAGAAAGCTCAGCAGTGGTACCCCAGGATCGGCAGCAGACGGGGGCAGCGGCACTCGGGCGGGCAGCACTATTTGTGCCTGGTATTGTGCACTCGGGCAGTACCATGTGTGCCTGGTATTGTGCACTCGGGCAGTACCATGTGTGCCTGGTATTGTGCACTCGGGCAGCACTATGTGTGCCTGGTATTGTGCACTCGGGCAGCACCATGTGTGCCTGGTATTGTGCACTCGGGCAGCACTATGTGTGCCTGGTATTGTGCACTCGGGCAGCACTATGTGTGCCTGGTATTGTGCACTCGGGCAGCACTATTTGTGCCTGGTATTGTGCACTTGGGCAGCACCATGTGTGCCTGGTATTGTGCACTCGGGCAGCACCATGTGTGCCTGGTATTGTGCACTCGGGCAGCACTATGTGTGCCTGGTATTGTGCACTCGGGCAGCACCATGTGTGCCTGGTATTGTGCACTCGGGCAGCACTATGTGTGCCTGGTATTGTGCACTCGGGCAGCACTATGTGTGCCTGGTATTGTGCACTCGGGCAGCACTATGTGTGCCTGGTATTGTGCAATCGGGCAGCACTATGTGTGCCTGGTATTGTGCAATCGGGCAGCACTATGTGTGCCTGGTATTGTGCACTCGAGCAGCACCATGTGTGCCTGGTATTGTGCACTCGGGCAGCACCATGTGTGCCTGGTATTGTGCACTCGGGCAGCACTATGTGTGCCTGGTATTGTGCACTCGGGCAGCACTATGTGTGCCTGGTATTGTGCACTCGGGCAGCACTATGTGTGCCTGGTATTGTGCACTCGGGCAGCACCATGTGTGCCTGGTATTGTGCACTCGGGCAGCACTATGTGTGCCTGGTATTGTGCACTCGGGCAGCACTATGTGTGCCTGGTATTGTGCACTCGGGCAGCACTATGTGTGTCTGGTATTGTGCACTCGGGCAGCACTATGTGTGCCTGGTATTGTGCACTCGGGCAGCACTATGTGTGCCGGGTATTGTGCACTCGGGCAGCACTATGTGTGCCTGGTATTGTGCAATCGGGCAGCAGTATGTGTGCCTGGTATTGTGCAATCGGGCAGCACTATGTGTGCCGGGTATTGTGCACTCGGGCAGCACTATGTGTGCCTGGTATTGTGCAATCGGGCAGCACTATGTGTGCCTGGTATTGCGCACTCGGGCAGCACTATGTGTGCCTGGTATTGTGCACTCGGGCAGCACTATGTGTGCCTGGTATTGCGCACTCGGGCAGCACTATGTGTGCCTGGTATTGCGCACTCGGGCAGCACTATGTGTGCCTGGTATTGTGCACTCGGGCAGCACTGTGTGTGCCTGGTATTGTGCACTCGGGCAGCACTATGTGTGCCTGGTATTGTGCACTCGGGCAGCACTATGTGTGCCTGGTATTGTGCACTCGGGCAGCACTATGTGTGCCTGGTATTGTGCACTCGGGCAGCACTGTGTGTGCCTGGTATTGTGCACTCGGGCAGCACTATGTGTGCCTGGTATTGTGCACTCGGGCAGCACTATGTGTGTTGGGTATTGTGCACTCGGGCAGCACTATGTGTGCCTGATATTGTGCACTCGGGCAGCACCATGTGTACCTGGTATTGTGCACTCGGGCAGCACTATGTGTGCCTGTACTGCTGCTCCTCTGCGCTCAGTGCCGCCACGTGAACGGACCAAGCCGCAGTCCAGGCGCAGGAGCCCTCTCGGCCGACACTTACAGTAGAAAACCCCCTTAAATAAAGCTCCTTTGTTACCCCACTGCTCTGCACGTCACATCTGGCCACATTGAGACTTGTAGTTCTAGGATATCCGGCGCTGTATGAAATCTTGTGCACTGCGGGGGTCCGGTCCGAATGGGGGGCGTCCAATTCTCATCTGTGCATTTAGATCACGATCAGTCCACTTCACTTACTGGGCTATTCACTGCAGTTTTGATAAAGCACTTTTTTCTGCTGCAGATCTAGCAGAGCTCTGAATGCTGAGCCCTGTATAACCCCGCCCACACCACTGATTGACAGCTCTGTGTGTACACTGCATAGGCAGAAAGCTGCCAATCAGTGGTGGAGTAATACAGAGCTCATGATTATGAAGGACGGCGTTCTGGGAATTTGCCAAAATAAGATCAGTCATCAGCACACGCCCTGCTTCCTGATGGTTTCCATTTAACATCTTTTTTGCATATTAATAAAACTGAAAAATAATGTAAGCCGGCAGCCTGAATAATGAAGACCCCGGGGGCGGGGCGCAGCGACTCTGCTGAATAATGAAGACCCCGGGGGCGGGGCGCAGCGACTCTGCTGAATAATGAAGACCCCAGGGCGGGGCGCAGCGACTCTGCTGAATAATGAAGACCCCCGGGGCGGGGCGCAGCGACTCTGCTGAATGGGGAAGCAGCTTGTCCTGAAGATCAGGGCCGACGTTTCATCATCACTGATATTTCTGGCAGAAGTCGCTGTGCAATGATGCAGGGCACTGATGGCCGTCACACCTCACTCCATGCCTGTACATTACATAGAAGGCAAGAAACAAGAACAGCTGCAGTGTAAAGCATGGAGGATGAATAATGCAGCTCCTTGAGCCTTTGAAAAGACATGAGGAGGATTCAGACTCCAATAGATCATGCATGTGAGCTGCAGTCATTCATCGTAGCTGACCAGTAATAGAGCCATTGTAGAAAAGAACAGCTGCAGTGTAAAGCATGGGAGACATAGTGAGTAGCAGTTTGATCCTCCAAGGAACAGGAGGAGAGTTTTAGACTCTGAGACGATGCAGCCTCGCCGGTCACAGCTACAATGTAACATCCAGACATCAAAAGACAATGCCACTAAGCTGCAGTCATTGCACTTAGTGGTGCCCTAAAGGAGCAGTGCTGCAGTGTAAATCATAGCCAATCAAAAGAGCAACAGTAGATTCAGCCTTTTAATAAGACGGGAAGTGAATTTCAGGATTATCTGAGGCTCCTGATAGATGGAGTTTTGGGTCAAAGCCGTACATTGTTATAGAGAAGAGATACAGTGTAAAGCATGGGGGACAGAAAAAGCCGCAGTATCGCCCTCTAACCGGAGACTGGAGGAAGATTTCAGACTCCTACTACAATAGATAATGTAACTAAGTGGAACTCACTGGTGAAAGCTGTGATCCGATGGAGCAGAGCTGCAGTGTAAAGCATGGCAAACAGAATAGGAGACAACTTTAGGCTAGGTTCGCACACTGCGTCTTTTTGACGCTGCGTTTTTGTGCGTTTTTGGCCGCTAAAAACGCACCTGCGTCGAAAAAACGCATCAAAAAACACACACGTTTTTACCGCGATTTGGTGCGTTTTTGGCTGCGTTTTGCTGCGTTTTAGATCTCTGCGTTTTGCTGCGTTTTTCCAATGCATTGCATGGGGGGAAAACGCAGAAAAACGCAGGAAAGAACTGACATGTCCATTTTTTTTTTTTTAACTCAAAAACGCAGGTAAAAAAAGCAGATGTGTGCGGACAGCAAAAATGAAAACTCATAGACTTTGCTGGGGAAGCAAAGTCCTGCAGTTTTAAGGCCAAAAACGCACCCGAAAAACGCCGCGAAAAATGCACTGTGCGCACATAGCCTTGTACTGAGTGGACACATGAGGAGGATTCCAAACAGACTCACTACAATGCAACTAAGCTGGACACACTGGTCATGTGACCCACTGGAGAAGAGCTGCAGTGTAAAGCAGGGAGGGGATGGATAGAGCCACTGCTAGAGCCTCCACCTACACAGATGGCGGCAATCAGATGTCCTCATACCCAAATGAATAATGGAGCTAAGCTTGGATCACAGATCCTAGGGGAGCAGGGCTGCAGTGTAAAGCATGGGGGTTACAGTGCAGTTGCAGCCTCTGATGAGACACAGTCGTGTTTAGACTGCCGGAGATTAGAACAGACAGTGCAGCCAGGCTGAAGAACTAATGAGAACTAATGGAGTAGCGCTGCAGTGTAAAGCATGGGGGAGAGGTCATAGTGATGATTCACTGTCAGTCACACGAGTGCAGGTGATAGAGGAGGTAGAACCAGCCGTCGTCAGGTCAGCAGAAACGACCGATGCCAACAGCGGTGTGCTGGTCACTGCGGGGTTAATGGGCACTGTATGTGCCAGCTGTAAAGATGGCAGAGCATTGTGTGTATCTGGGTGGAGGTGACGGGGGCCGCACCCTAATAATTACACCGTGTGCTGGGACGACGACCGGAATATTTAATGTGTCTGCGGAGGAAAGAGGAGCGGACGGGAGAGCAGACGCCGCGACCGACAGGTAACGTCTACACCACAGCTGGGGGCCGCAGGGTGCGAGACCCCCGTGTATGGGGCGCGACTGGCACCGGATCTGGCACGTGTCACACTTTCCCTCTGCAGATGTGTGACTCATGAGCGACGTCGCTGCAGCCGGATCCACTCACTCCAGAGCGACCGGAGTAATGCAACTTTCCGAGAGACTTCAGGTCTCCGCTCCAGGATCTGAGTACGAGCCCCGACTCCCGCTCGCACCGCTGCAGCCTGTCACAATGTCTCCCTAAGGGCAAGCTCACACCGCTGCAGCCTGTCACAATGTGTCCCTAAGAGTACACTCACACCGCTGCAGCCTGTAACAATGTGTCCCTAAGAGTACACTCGCACCGCTGCAGCCTGTCACAATGGCTCCCTAAGGGCATGCTCACACCGCTGCAGCCTGTCACAATGTGTCCCTAAGAGTACACTCACACCGCTGCAGCCTGTAACAATGTGTCCCTAAGAGTACACTCGCACCGCTGCAGCCTGTCACAATGGCTCCCTAAGAGTACACTCGCACCGCTGCAGCCTGTCACAATGTGTCCCTAAGAGTACACTCACACCGCTGCAGCCTGTAACAATGTGTCCCTAAGAGTACACTCACACCACTGCAGCCTGTCACAATGTGTCCCTAAGAGTACACTCACACCGCTGCAGCCTGTCACAATGTGTCCCTAAGAGTACACTCGCACCGCTGCAGCCTGTCACAATGTGTCTCTAAGAGTACACTCGCACCGCTGCAGCCTGTCACAATGGCTCCCTAAGAGTACACTCACACCGCTGCAGCCTGTCACAATGTGTCCCTAAGAGTACACTCGCACCGCTGCAGCCTGTCACAATGTGTCCCTAAGAGTACACTCGCACCGCTGCAGCTTGTCACAATGTGTCCCTAAGAGTACACTCACACCACTGCAGCCTGTCACAATGTGTCCCTAAGAGTACACTCACACCGCTGCAGCCTGTCACAATGTGTCCCTAAGAGTACACTCACACCGCTGCAGCCTGTCACAATGTGTCCCTAAGAGTACACTCACACCGCTGCAGCCTGTCACAATGTGTCCCTAAGAGTACACTCACACCGCTGCAGCCTGTCACAATGTGTCCCTAAGAGTACACTCACACCGCTGCAGCCTGTCACAATGTGTCTCTAAGAGTACACTCGCACCGCTGCAGCCTGTCACAATGGCTCCCTAAGAGTACACTCACACCGCTGCAGCCTGTCACAATGTGTCCCTAAGAGTACACTCGCACCGCTGCAGCCTGTCACAATGTGTCCCTAAGAGTACACTCACACCGCTGCAGCCTGTCACAATGTGTCCCTAAGAGTACACTCACACCGCTGCAGCCTGTCACAATGTGTCCCTAAGAGTACACTCACACCGCTGCAGCCTGTCACAATGTGTCTCTAAGAGTACACTCGCACCGCTGCAGCCTGTCACAATGGCTCCCTAAGAGTACACTCACACCGCTGCAGCCTGTCACAATGTGTCCCTAAGAGTACACTCGCACCGCTGCAGCCTGTCACAATGTGTCCCTAAGAGTACACTCGCACCGCTGCAGCCTGTCACAATGTGTCCCTAAGAGTACACTCACACCGCTGCAGCCTGTCACAATGTGTCCCTAAGAGTACACTCACACCGCTGCAGCCTGTCACAATGTGTCCCTAAGAGTACACTCACACCGCTGCAGCCTGTCACAATGTGTCCCTAAGAGTACACTCACACCGCTGCAGCCTGTCACAATGTGTCCCTAAGAGTACACTCACACCGCTGCAGCCTGTCACAATGTGTCCCTAAGAGTACACTCACACCGCTGCAGCCTGTCACAATGTGTCCCTGAGAGTACACTCACACTGCTGCAGCCTATCACAATGTGTCCCTAAGAGTACACTCACACCGCTGCAGCCTATCAAAATGTGTCCCTAAGAGTACACACTCACCGCTGCAGCTTGTCACAATGTGTCCCTAAGAGTACACTCACACCTCTGCAGCCTGTCACAATGTGTCCCTAAGAGTACACTCACACTGCTGCAGCCTGTCACAATGTGTCCCTAAGAGTACACTCACACCGCTGCAGCCTGTCACAATGTGTCCCTAAGAGTACACTCACACCGCTGCAGCCTGTCACAATGTGTCCCTAAGAGTACACTCACACCGCTGCAGCCTGTCACAATGTGTCCCTAAGAGTACACTCACACTGCTGCAGCCTGTCACAATGTGTCCCTAAGAGTACACTCACACCGCTGCAGCCTGTCACAATGTGTCCCTAAGAGTACACTCACACCGCTGCAGCCTGTCACAATGTGTCCCTAAGAGTACACTCACACTGCTGCAGCCTATCACAATGTGTCCCTAAGAGTACACTCACACCGCTGCAGCCTATCAAAATGTGTCCCTAAGAGTACACACTCACCGCTGCAGCTTGTCACAATGTGTCCCTAAGAGTACACTCACACCACTGCAGCCTGTCACAATGTGTCCCTAAGAGTACACTCACACCGCTGCAGCCTGTCACAATGTGTCCCTAAGAGTACACTCACACCGCTGCAGCCTATCACAATGTGTCCCTAAGAGTACACTCACACCGCTGCAGCCTGTCACAATGTGTCCCTAAGAGTACACTCACACCGCTGCAGCCTATCACAATGTGTCCCTAAGAGTACACTCACACTGCTGCAGCCTATCACAATGTGTCCCTAAGAGTACACTCACACCGCTGCAGCCTATCAAAATGTGTCCCTAAGAGTACACACTCACCGCTGCAGCTTGTCACAATGTGTCCCTAAGAGTACACTCACACCACTGCAGCCTGTCACAATGTGTCCCTAAGAGTACACTCACACTGCTGCAGCCTAACACAATGTGTCCCTAAGAGTACACTCACACCGCTGCAGCCTATCAAAATGTGTCCCTAAGAGTACACACTCACCGCTGCAGCTGTCACAATGTGTCCCTAAGAGTACACTCACACCGCTGCAGCCTGTCACAATGTGTCCCTAAGAGTACACTCACACCGCTGCAGCCTGTCACAATGTGTCCCTAAGAGTACACTCACACCGCTGCAGCCTATCAAAATGTGTCCCTAAGAGTACACACTCACCGCTGCAGCTTGTCACAATGTGTCCCTAAGAGTACACTCACACCACTGCAGCCTGTCACAATGTGTCCCTAAGAGTACACTCACACTGCTGCAGCCTAACACAATGTGTCCCTAAGAGTACACTCACACCGCTGCAGCCTATCAAAATGTGTCCCTAAGAGTACACACTCACCGCTGCAGCTGTCACAATGTGTCCCTAAGAGTACACTCACACCGCTGCAGCCTGTCACAATGTGTCCCTAAGAGTACACTCACACCGCTGCAGCCTGTCACAATGTGTCCCTAAGAGTACACTCACACCGCTGCAGCCTGTCACAATGTGTCTCTAAGAGTACACTCACACCGCTGCAGCCTGTCACAATGTGTCCCTAAGAGTACACTCACACCGCTGCAGCCTGTCACAATGTGTCCCTAAGAGTACACTCACACTGCTGCAGCCTGTCACAATGTTTCCCTAAGGGTACGCTCACACCGCTGCAGCTGGTCACTATGTCTTCCTGTCAGACCATGTGCGCACTAGAAAGTGAATTTTTCTTAAGGAAAATCCGGACCCTCTTAAAGAATTCCGCACCTGCGGTAAAAAAAGTACCAAAAAAACAACAAAATCCACATGCGGTTTTGCCACGGATTTTGTGCGGATTTACCACGGATTTTCTGCAAGTTGATTCCCGCGGATTTTTACCATTATCTTTGGCAAAAACCACAGGTACCTGCGGAAAAGAAGGGACATGCTCATTCATTCCGCAGCGGAAATTCCGTGGGTATAAAAAAAATGCAGCGTGCGCACAGCATTTTTTTTATTCCCATAGGATTTGCTGGGGAATGACTGCAGAAATGTTACACACATTTTTTGCAGCAAAATCCGCAATAAATCCGCAGTGTGCGCACAGCGTCTTAGGCTAAGTTCACACGCCCAGTAATCATCCATTAGAAGAGATCCAGCTTTTTTCTCCATTTTGAAAAAAAATGGAAAACGGATCCGATAACTGATTGCTATTTATCCGTTTGTTTTTCTTGCATTTGTAAAGGATCCGTTTTTTACTTAGTGGATCCTTAGACTCCAATGTTAAAAAATGGATCCTGCAAAAATCAATTTTTTAAAAATAGACAAAGTTGTGTTTGCTGCTGGATCTGTTAGAACGGATGATTTCTGGACGTGTGAACGCAGCCCGAACACAACAGAAGTCAGAAAATGCAAGAGCACGTCCATTCACTGCCAGCAAGCAGAGCAGGACGAACCGGCTCCGTTCACACAGGACAAACAATCTGCTACAGATCGTGAGGAAATATTACATAAATTTCATCCACATGTTTGTAAATAAATCTGCAGCGTAAATTGACCGTTACTGACAATATTGAATCAGCAGAGTCTCAGCACTCACCTGACACTTTTCAGGATTTCATATGTGCAGTGGGATTTTGCCTCTCCAGACTCTGCGGCTTATCATCTAAGGCTGAGTTCACATGTCCAGTAATCTTCCCTTAGAACGGATCCATTGGCAAATAAGTTTTGCAAACACCGCTTTGTTGTCTGTTTTGTTTTTTGCCGGATCCATTTTTTTTTAACATTGGAGTCTAGACCGTGTGCAGAATTATTAGGCAAGTTATATTTTAGAGGATTTTTTTATTATTGATCCAACAACTATGTTCTCAATCACCCAAAAGACTCATAAATATCAAAGCTTAATATTTTGGCAGTTGGAGGGGTTTTTAGATTTGGCTATCTTAGGAGGATTCTGTTTGTGCAGGTAACTATTACTGTGCAGAATTATTAGGCAACTTAATAAAAACCAAATCTATTCCCATCTCACTTGTTTATTGTCACCAGGTAAACCAATATAACTGCACAAAATATAGAAATAAACATTTCTGACATGCAAAAACAACCCCAAAAAATGAGTGACCAATCTAGCCGCCTTTCTTTCTGATGACACTCAGCAGCCGACCATCCATAGATTCTGTCATTGCTTGATCTGTTTACGATCCACATTGCGTGCAGCAGCCACCACAGCCTCCAGACACTGCTCCCAGAGGTGGACTGTTTTCCCTCCCTGTAGATCTCACATTTTATGAGGGACCACAGGTTCTCTATGGGGTTCAGATCAGGGGCACAAGGGGGCCATGTCACTATTTTTTCATCTTTTAGACCTTTACTGGCCAGCCACGCTGTGGAGTAGTTGGATGCATGTGATGGAGCATTGTCCTGCAGGAAAATCATGTTTTTCTTGAACGATACCGACGTCTTCCTGTACCACTGCTTGAAGAAGTTGTCTTCCAGAAACTGGCAGTAGGTCTGGGAGTTGCGCTTCACTCCATCCTCAACCCGAAAAGGTCCCACAAGTTGATCTTTGCTGATCCCAGCCCATACCAGTGCCCACCTCCACCTTGCTGGCGTCTGAGTCGGAGTGGAGCTCTCTGCCCTTTACTGATCCAGCCTCTGGCCCATCCATCTGCCCATCAAGAGTCACTCTCATTTCATCAGTCCATGAAACCTGTGAAAAATCAGTCTTCAGATATTTCTTGGCCCAGTCTTGAGGTTTTATCTTATGTTTCTTGGTCAGAGGTGGTGGTTTTCAGCCTTCCTTACCTTGGCCTGTCCCTGAGTATGGCACACCTTGTGCTTTTTGATACTCCAGTAACGTTGCGGCTCTGAAATATGGCCAAACTGGTGGCAAATGGCATCTTGGCAGCTTCACGCTTGATTTTCCTCAATTCATGGGCAGTTATTTTGCGCCTTTTTTGCCCAGCACGCTTCTTGCGACCCTGTTGGCTATTTGCCATGAAACGCTTGATTGTTCGGTGATCACGCTTCAAAAGTTTGGCAATTTCAAGACTGCTGCATCCCTCTGCAAGACATCTCACAACTGTGGACTTTTCAGAGCCCGTCACATCTCTCTTCTGACCCATTTTGCCAAAGGAAAGGAAGTTGCCTAATAATTAAGCACCCCTTATATAGGGTGTTGTGTCATTACACCGCACCCCTCCTCATTACAGAGACGCACATCACCTGATTTACTTCATTGGTAGTTGGCTCTCAGCCTATACAGCTTGGAGTAGGACGACATGTATAAAAAGTATCATGGGAGCAAAATACTCATGTGCCTAATAATTCTGCACACAGTGTATGTAAAATGGATCCATTACCTGATTCCCATTGAGTCGTCCGTTTTTCTTTCATCTGTAAAGGATCTGTTTTGGGTTTTTTTCTTACTGGATCAGTTTTAAATGGAAGATAAATGATGAATCGGTTAACGGATCCATTCTCCATAGACTCCAATGTTAATAAAATGGATCCCGCAAAAATTAAGTTTTTCAAAACTGACAAAAAAGTTGTGTTTGCAGAAGTTGTTTCCGAGCGGATCTCTGCTGAATCCATTGTAACGGATGATTACTGGAAAGAGCGGCCCGACTATACCCAGGAGCCGTGTGTACATTTCTCTTATGCAGGGGACGCTGCTAGGGTCCTAACAGATCAGGGCCCCGAGCCCCAAATTACAGGTCTCTCCATACGACGCCCCGCCACTTTAAAAGAAGATCCACACATATGTAATTACAGTATACCACTGTTACTAACCTAAAACACCATACAAGCCCACTATTACCAAGATTACTACTATACAAGGCCACAATAATACCGCTATACAACGTCCACTACCATTACCAATACATATTATACAAGGACACAATAATGCCGCTATACAACGACCACTACCATTACCAATACATATTATACAAGGCCACAATAATACCGCTATACAACATCCACTACCATTACCACTATATATCATACAAGGCCACAATAATACTACTATACAACGTCCACTTCCATTACCACTACATATACAAGGGCACAATAATACCGCTATACAACGACCACTACCATTCCCACTATATGTTATACAAGGCCACAATAATACCCCTATACAACGTCCACTACCATTACCAGTACATATTATACAAGGCCACAATAATACCGCTATACAACGTCCACTACATATTATTATATGACCATTACTTCCACAAAACACACACATTACACAAAGTCCAATAATAACAGCATAGTCCGACCGCTAAATAATGACTGAAATGCACTAAACTGTTACTAAGTGATATTACCGCCATATGGTGAGCGTATAGTGGTGATCCCAGTCCTGCCGGTCATTCTACAGCACAGATATATACAGGGTAGTGATTACAGCTGATTCGTTCACTTTTGCCGTCTTTTCCATTTGGTCCGGTATGACAACCTCCAGCCAGGACTCGTCTGACTCCGCACATTTCCCTCCCCGTCCCCAGCTATTCCCGACCCGCACAGTCTCCCCATCCAGCCGGCTCAGCCAGCGGGGAACAGGGACCCCAGTACTTCAAATATTGTGTCATTACTATTATTACCCTCCTCCAATTCATGCTACAAAGACAGAGCCCCATAGACCGCAGTAAAGCCCCCACTGGGCTCCCCAGCAAGTAATCAGGCTGAACTGCTGCTTTGAAAGTTCTATCCCAAGTGTCCTCTTTCAGAAACAATGCGCCCCCCCCCCCCAAAAAAAAGCACCCCAATAAACCTAATATTGCACTTATTTAAAACAAATAATGACTTCAGCACTTCCATAGGCCCCCTATACACTGTATGATGGTCCCTACAGCTCCCTATACACTGTATGATGGTCCCTACAGCCCCCTATATACTTTATGATGGTCCCTACAGCTCCCTATACACAGTGTGATGGTCCCTACAGCTCCCTATACACTGTATGATGTCCCCAAAGCTCCCTATACACTGTATGATGGTCCCTACAGCTCCCTATACACTGTATGATGGTCCCTACAGCTCCCTATACACTGTATGATGGTCCCTACAGCTCCCTATACACTGTATGATGGTCCCTACAGCTCCCTATACACTGTATGATGGTCCCTACAGCTCCCTATACACTGTATGATGGTCCCTACAGCTCCCTATACACTGTATGATGGGCCCACAGCTCCCCTATACACTGTATGATGGTCCCTACAGCTCCCTATACACTGTATGATGGTCCCTACAGCTCCCTATACACTGTATGATTGTCCCTACAGCTCCCTATTTGCAGAGTGATGGTCCCTACAGCTCCCTATACACTGTATGATGGTCTGCACAGCTCCCTATACACTGTATGATGGTCCCTACAGCTCGCTATACACTGAACAATTTTAGAGGATTATTTTTATTATTGATCAACAACTATGTTCTCAATCACCCAAAAGACTCATAAATATCAAAGCTTAATATTTTTGGCAGTTGGAGGGGTTTTTAGATTTGGCTATCTTAGGAGGATTCTGTCTGTGCAGGTAACTATTACTGTGCAGAATTATTAGGCAACTTAATAAAAACCAAATCTATTCCCATCTCACTTGTTTATTGTCACCAGGTAAACCAATATAACTGCACAAAATATAGAAATAAACATTTCTGACATGCAAAAACAAAACCCAAAAAATGAGTGCCCAATATAGCCCCCTTTCTTTCTGATGACCCTCAGCAGCCGACCATCCATAGATCCTGTCATTGCTTGATCTGTTTACGATCCACATTGCATGCAGCAGCCACCACAGCCTCCAGACACTGCTCCCAGAGGTGGACTGTTTTCCCTCCCTGTAGATCTCACATTTTATGAGGGACCACAGGTTCTCTATGGGGTTCAGATCAGGGGCACAAGGGGGCCATGTCATTATTTTTCATCTTTTAGACCTTTACTGGCCAGCCACGCTGTGGAGTAGTTGGATGCATGTGATGGAGCATTGTCCTGCAGGAAAATCATGTGTTTCTTGAATGATACTGACTTCTTCCTGTACCACTGCTTGAAGAAGTTGTCTTCCAGAAACTGGCAGTAGGTCTGGGAGTTGAGCTTCCTCCATCCTCAACCCGAAAAGGTCCCACAAGTTGATCTTTGCTGATCCCAGCCCATACCAGTCCCCACCTCCACCTTGCTGGCGTCTGAGTCGGAGTGGAGCTCTCTGCCCTTTACTGATCCAGCCTCTGGCCCATCCATCTGCGCATCAAGAGTCACTCTCATCTCATCAGTCCATAAAACCTGTGAAGAATCAGTCTTCAGATATTTCTTGGCCCAGTCTTGAGGTTTTATCTTATGTTTCTTGTTCAGAGGTGTTGGTTTTTCAGCCTTCCTTACCTTGGCCTGTCCCTGAGTATGGCACACCTTGTGCTTTTTGATACTCCAGTAACGTTGCAGCTCTGAAATATGGACAAACTGGTGGCAAATGGCATCTTGGCAGCTTCACGCTTGATTTTCCTCAATTCATGGACAGTTATTTTGCGCCTTTTTTGCCCAGCACGCTTCTTGCGACCCTGTTGGCTATTTGCCATGAAACGCTTGATTGTTCGGTGATCACGCTTCAAAAGATTGGCAATTTCAAGACTGCTGCATCCCTCTGCAAGACATCTCACAATTTGGACTTTTCAGAGCCCGTCCAATCTCTCTTCTGACCCATTTTGCCAAAGGAAAGGAAGTTGCCTAATAATTAATCCCCCCTTATATAGGGTGTTGATGTCATTACACCGCACCCCTCCTCATTACAGAGAGGCACATCACCGGATTTACTTCATTGGTAGTTGGCTCTCGGCCTATACAGCGGACACTGTGTGTTGGTCCCTACAGCTCCCTATACACTGTATGTTGGACCCTACAGCTCCCTATACACTGTATGTTGGTCCCTACAGCTCCCTATATACTGTATGTTGGTCCCTACAGCTCCCTATACACTGTATGATGGTCCCTGCAGCTCCCTATACACTGTATGATGGTCCCTGCAGCTCCCTATACACTGTATGATGGTCTCTACAGCTCCCTATACACTGTATGATGGTCCCTACAGCTCCCTATACACTGTATGATGGTCCCTACAGCTCCCTATACACTGTATGTTGGTCCCTACAGCTCCCTATACACTGTATGTTGGTCCCTACAGCTCCCTATACACTGAATGATGGTCCCTACAGCTCCCTATAAACTGTATGATTGTCCCTACAGCTCCCTATATACAGAGTGATGGTCCCTACAGCCTCCTATATACAGTATGATGGTCCCTACAGCCTCCTATATACAGTATGATGGTCCCTACAGCCCCCTACATACAGAATGATGGTTCCTACAGCTCCATATATACAGAATGATGGACCCTACAGCTCCCTATATACAGTATAATGTTCCCTACAGCCCTATATACAGTATGATGGTCCCTACAGCTCCATATACACTGTGTGCAGAATTATTAGGCAAGTTGTATTTTAGAGGGTTTTATTTTTATTATTGATCAACAACTATGTTCTGAATAAACCCAAAAGACTCATAAATATCAAAGCTTAATATTTTTGGCAGTTGGAGGGGTTTTTTAGATTTGGCTATCTTAGGAGGATCTGTTTGTGCAGGTGACTATTATTGTGCAGAATTATTAGGCAACTTAATAAAAACCACATATATTTTCCTATCTCACTTGTTTATTGTCACCAGGTAAACCAATATAACTGCACAAAATATAGAAATAAACATTTCTGACATGCAAAAACAAAACCCAAAAAAATGAGTGCCCAATATAACCCCCTTTCTTTCTGATGACCCTCAGCAGCCGACCATCCATAGATTCTGTCATTGCTTGATCTGTTTACGATCCACATTGCGTGCAGCAGCCACCACAGCCTCCAGACACTGTTCCCAGAGGTGGACTGTTTTCCCTCCCTGTAGATCTCACATTTTATGAGGGACCACAGGTTCTCTATGGGGTTCAGATCAGGTGAACAAGGGGGCCATGTCATTATTTTTTCATCTTTTAGACCTTTACTGGCCAGCCATGCTGTGGAGTAGTTGGATGCATGTGATGGAGCATTGTCCTGCATGATAATCATGTTTTTCTTGAATGATACCGACTTCTCCCTGTACCACTGCTTGAAGAAGTTGTCTTCCAGAAACTGGCAGTAGGTCTGGGAGTTGAGCTTCACTCCATCCTCAACCCGAAAAGGTCCCACAAGTTGATCTTTGAGGATCCCAGCCCATACCAGTGCCCACCTCCACCTTGCTGGTGTCTGAGTCGGAGCTCTCTGCCCTTTACTGATCCAGCCTCTGGCCCATCCATCTGCCCATCAAGAGACTCTCATTTCATCAGTCCATAAAACCTGTGAAGAATCAGTCTTCAGATATTTCTTGGCCCAGTCTTGAGGTTTTATCTTCTGTTTCTTGGTCAGAGGTGGTGGTTTTCAGCCTTCCTTACCTTGGCCTGTCCCTGAGTATGGCACACCTTGTGCTTTTTGATACTCCAGTAACGTTGCAGCTCTGAAATATGGCCAAACTGGTGGCAAATGGCATCTTGGCAGCTTCACGCTTCATTTTCCTCAATTCATGGGTAGTTAATTTGCGCCTTTTTTGCCCAACACGCTTCTTGCGACCCTGTTGGCTATTTGCATGAAACGCTTGATTGTTCGGTGATCACGCTTCATAATTTCAAGTCTGCTGCATCCCTCTGCAAGACATTTCACAGACTGTGGACTTTTCAGAGCCCGTCAAATCTCTCTTCTGACCCATTTTGCCAAAGGAAAGGAAGTTGCCTAATAATGAAGCCCCCCTTATATAGGGTGTTGATGTCATTACACCGAACCCCTCCTCATTACAGAGATACACATCACCGGATTTACTTAATTGGTAGTTGGCTCTCAGCCTATACAGCTTGGAGTAGGACGACATGTATAACAAGTATCATGTGATCACAATACTCATTTGCCTAATAATTCTGCACATGGTGTACAGAATGGTGATCTGTACAGCTCCCTATATACAGTATAATGGTGCCTACAGCCCTATATATAGTATGATGGTCCCTACAACTCCCTATATACCCTATGATGGTCCCTACAGCTCCCTATATACAGAATGATGGTCCCTACAGCCTCCTATATACAGTATGATGGTCCCTACAGCCTCCTATATACAGTATGATGGTCCCTACAGCCTCCTATATACAGTATGATGATCCCTACAGATCCCTATATACAGTATGATGATCCCTACAGCTCCCTATATACAGTATGATGGTCCCTACAGCTCCCTATATACAGTATGATGATCCCTACAGCTCCCTATATACAGTATGATCCCTACAGCTCCCTATATACAGTATGATGACCCTTCAGCCTCCTATATACAGTATGATGACCCTTCAACCTCCTATATACTTCATTATGGCCCTCACTTCTCCCTGTATAGTATGACGGCCCCCACAACCTCTTGTATACTTTATTATGTCCCCCGCTAATTGATAATATGAAAAACAATAAAGATTATACTCGCCTAACCCTGATCCCGGCACGGCAGCCTCTCTCCGCTCTTTGATGGCGGCCTGCAGAGGTGGCGCGATACAATGATGTCCCCGCGCTGCCCTCGTGGGCACGCTGGCGTCTCGTAAGTCGCAGGCCTGTAGGGATCTGCATCTTAGGAGCTTGTGTCTCTGTTCTATCACAAGACTGAACGGTGTCGGTGTGAATGCTGCGGTCGCAGGCATCTATTGCACACGGCAACTTTCTCAGGCGAGTCGGCTTCGAAACCTAACTAAAAAAAAAATGCTTAAAGAATATTTAGAAGAATATACACACTGCAAGACTATATGCACCGCCATTATCTTTACAGCTCCTCGGGTTTTGAAGGACGTGAAGCTTCTGATAGAAATGACCGTCTCCTCTTCTGGCCGCTCACTATGTTATATGTAATGTCAAAAAATGAATTAAAAAAGCCAATGACAAAACGGTCTAAGTCTATGGGGACCAGAATCCAGCGATATGGGGATGGGAACAAGTGCGCTGTACTTACCGAATCTCCGTCACAGCTGTGCACTGCTCCCACGGCCTCTCCTTCACTTCCTGGGCCGCTCATTATTGCTCATTCATATGCACTGCTTTCCCCGCCCACTGACCATCTTGGCATCTGTGATTGGTTGCAGTCAGCTGCGCCCCCACCAGCCTGTGTGACAGCGTCTCACTGCAGCCAATCACAGGCACGGTCTGCGAGTCAGTATCGTGGTATAAAATAAATAAAACAGTTGTCATAGGGTCCCCCCATATTATGATGCCCAGCACAGATAAAGCCCATGTCTACAGGCTGCAGCCCCCAGCTGTGTTCTTATCTTGACTGTGTATCAAATTAAGAGGAGCCACATGCGTTTTTTTTAAATTATTTAAATAAATTATTTTAAAAAACAGCGTGCAGTCCCCTCAGTTTTGATACCCACTCAAGATAAAACCCGACAGCTGGAGGCTGGTATTCTCAGACTGGGGAGGCCCATGGTTATTGGGCCACCACCCAGCCTAAAAATAGCAGCCTGCAACTGCCCAGGATTGTCACATCCATTAAATGTGACAAGCCCGGCGCTTTACCCGGCTCTTCCCGATTGCCCTGGTGTGGTGGCAATCTGGGTAATATAAGAAGTTAATAGCAACCCACATCTGCCACTAAGCCCTAGATTAGTAATGGTAGGTGTCTATGAGACCCCCAGTACAGGGGAAATTAGGTATTACTTGGTTTTCCTTGCAATTAATGGCTTCTCCATGAAGTGCTAAGTGCTGCAGAATGATAGATGCACCTTAGCCCTACTCTGTCATTTCATGACGGGTATGTGAACCCAGAGTTTTTGGATCAAAAACGGAGCAGAAAGGCTGTGTGCACACGGTGCATTTTTGCCGTGTTTGTTCTTGCAGATTTTCACAAATTTGCAATGATATCCCGGTGCCAGTAAAGTCTATGAAAATCCTGAAGTGCTGCGCACACGTCCACGATTTTTTTCTTAGATTTTGTTGCAGAAACTGCAGCTTTTTTTCCTGCGTTTTCACCTTGAAAGCAAAAAAAAGACGCATAAAAAACACAGCAAAATGCACATTTTTTCTGCATTTTTTTTCTGCCAGAACGTGCAGATTCGGTTGCAGATTGCAACGTGTGCACAAAGCCAAACTCTCCAAATCCTCCGAAAATCTCAAATCTAAACACAAATTTGTTGTTTCCCAAAATAAAAATTAAGAAAAAAAACAAAAATATGACGTCTTTTTCAGGCGAGTTTCAGGAAGACCTCCAGCTTTTTCCTGAAGCGGTTTTGCCTAGGAAAAGACGTTGTGTGCACATAGCCTAAGGCTGGACACCGGGGGCACAGGCAGCCCTGACTCTGCGCTGCGGAGGACAGACATGGCAGCAGGGAGGCACAGGACGTATGCGGTCTCCAGGCCTCCATGGCCGCCACGTTCAGGTGCAGCCCAGACCTGCCTTTGTCTGCAGCCTCTCCCTTCCTGGAGCCGGACCAAGAAGCTGACATTTTCTGTGTAAGTGGCAGTTAGGAAGCGCAGGGTGTAGTGCGGCTTCCTGCAGCTGTGCGGGCGGCAGACAAGATTAACGCTCTAGTTCCGTACAAGCAGCTCCGAAAGCCGCCATTCCAATAATGAGTAGATGGAGGGGAGAGAATGTGATATCCCCAGACGTGTTTATAATAAGATATAGATCCACAGCAATGATAACACTACATGTCCCAGCAAATAATACCGCCCTGCTACTCCAGAAACCACCGGACTACAGCCGAGCACTATACACCGAGGGGAGCAGGATGGCGGCCAAATAAATACTAGAAGCAAACATGGACGTCCATAGAAAAGACACACCAAAACCAAGGGCGTCTGACTGACAGATCAAACACTGTCACTGGGGGTACAGGATAATGACACTGACACTGGGGGTACGGGATAATGACACTGACACTGGGGGTACGGGATAATGACACTGACACTGGGGGTACGGGATAATGACACTGACACTGGAGGTACAGGATAATGACACTGTCACTGGGGGTACAGGATAATGACACTGACACTGGGGGTACAGGATAATGACACTGACACTGGGGGTACAGGATAATGACACTGACACTGGGGGTACAGGATAATGACACTGGGGGTACAGGATAATGACACTGGGGGCACAGGATAATGACACTGGGGGTACAGGATAATGACACTGACACTGGGGGTACAGGATAATGACACTGACACTGGGGGTACAGGATAATGACACTGACACTGGGGGTGCAAGATAATGACACTGACACTGGGGTACAGGATAATGACACTGACACTGGGGGTGCAGGATAATGACACTGACACTGGGGGTACAGGATAATGACACTGACACTGGGGGTACAGGATAATGACACTGGGGGTACAGGATAATGACACTGGGGGTACAGGATAATGACACTGATACTGGGGGTACAGGATAATGACACTGACACTGGGGGTACAGGATAATGACACTGGAGGTACAGGATAATGACACTGGGGGTAGAGGATAATGACGCTGACACTGGGGTACAGGATAATGACACTGACACTGGGGTACAGGATAATGACACTGACACTGGGGGTACAGGATAATGACACTGACACTGGGGGTGCAGGATAATGACACTGACACTGGGGATACAGGATAATGACACTGACACTGGGGGTACAGGATAATGACACTGACACTGGGGGTACAGGATAATGACACTGACACTGGGGTACAGGATAATGACACTGACACTGGGGGTGCAGGATAATGACACTGACACTGGGGGTACAGGATAATGACACTGACACTGGGGGTACAGGATAATGACACTGGGGGTACAGGATAATGACACTGGGGGTACAGGATAATGACACTGATACTGGGGGTACAGGATAATGACACTGACACTGGGGGTACAGGATAATGACACTGACACTGGGGGTACAGGATAATGACACTGACACTGGGGGTACAGGATAATGACACTGGGGGGTACAGGATAATGACACTGGAGGTACAGGATAATGACACTGACACTGGGGGTACAGGATAATGACACTGACACTGGGGGTACAGGATAATGACACTGACACTGGGGGTACAGGTTAATGACACTGACACTGGGGGTACAGGATAATGACACTGGGGGTACAGGATAATGACACTGGGGGTACAGGATAATGACACTGACACTGGGGGTACAGGATAATGACACTGACACTGGGGGTACAGGATAATGACACTGGGGGTACAGGATAATGACACTGACACTGGGGGTACAGGATAATGACACTGACACTGGGGATACAGAATGATGACACTGGGGGTACAGGATAATGACACTGGGGGTACAGGATAATGACACTGACACTGGGGGTACAGGATAATGACACTGACACTGGGGGTAGAGGATAATGACACTGGGGGTGCAGGATAATGACACTGGGGGTACAGGATACTGATACTGGGGGTACGGGATGCTGACACTGGGGGTGCAGGATAATGACACTTGGGGTGCAGGATAATGACACTGGGGGTACAGGATAATGACACTGGGCGTACAGGATAATGACACTGGGGGTACAGGATAATGACACTGACACTGGGGGTACAGGATAATGACACTGACACTGGGGGTACAGGATAATGACACTGACACTGGGGATACAGAATGATGACATTGGGGGTACAGGCTACTGACACTGGGGGTACGGGAATCTGACACTGACACTGGGGGTACAGGATAATGACACTGACACTGGGGGTGCAGGATAATGACACTGGGGGTACAGGATACTGACACTGGGGGTGCAGGATAATGACACTGACACTGGGGGTACAGGATAATGACGCTGACATTGGGGGTACAGGATAATGACGCTGACACTGGGGGTACGGGATGATGACACTGACACTGGGGGTACAGGATAATGACACTGACACTGGGGGTGCAGGATAATGACACTGACACTGGGGGTGCAGGATAATGACACTGACACTGGGGGTGCAGGATAATGACACTGACACTGGGGGTGCAGGATAATGACACTGACACTGGGGGTGCAGGATAATGACACTAACACTGGGGGTGCAGGATAATGACACTGGGGGTACAGGATAATGACACTGACACTGGGGGTACGGGATAATGACACTGATACTGGGGGTGCAGGATAATGACACTGACACTGGGGGTACAGGATAATGACACTGACACTGGGGTACAGGATAATGACGCTGACACTGGGGGTACAGGATAAGACACTGACACTGGGGCTACAGGATGAGGAATTGCTGACACTGGGGGTGCAGGATAATGACGCTGACACTGGGGGTACAGGATAATGACACTGACACTGGGGGTACAGGATAATGACACTGACACTGGGGGTACAGGATAATGACGCTGACACTGGGGGTACAGGATAATGACACTGACACTGGGGGTGCAGGATAATGACACTGACACTGGGGGGTACAGGATAATGACACTGACACTGGGGGGTACAGGATAATGACTCTGACACTGGGGGTACAGGATAATGACACTGGGGGTACAGGATAATGACACTGACACTGGGGGTACAGGATAATGACACTGACACTGGGGGTACAGGATAATGACGCTGACACTGGGGGTACAGGATAATGACGCTGACACTGGGGATACAGGATAATGACGCTGACACTGGGGGTGCAGGATAATGACACTGACACTGGGGGTGCAGGATAATGACGCTCACACTGGGAGTACAGGATAATGACACTGACACTGGGGGTACAGGATATTGACACTGGGGGTACAGGATAATGACACTGACACTGGGGGTACAGGATAATGACACTGACACTGGGGGTACAGGATAATGACACTGACACTGGGGGTACAGGATAATGACGCTGACACTGGGGGTACAGGATAATGACGCTGACACTGGGGGTACAGGATAATGACGCTGACACTGGGGGTACAGGATAATGACACTGGGGGTAGAGGATAATGACGCTGACACTGGGGTTACAGGATAATGACACTGGGGGTACGGGATGAGAACTTGCTGACACTCTGGGTGCAGGACAATATATAACACTTTTCTCTTTCTCTTTAGGAGCACGATGCAGGCCGGGATCTTTAAGGTGTGTCTGGTGGTGGTGACCGCAATTGTGAATCATCCGCTCCTCTTCCCAAATAACAACACCTTTCCTGCTAATGACGACCTCATCATGGAGAAATTACGGCAAAGAGAAGAAAACTTAAAGAAACAACAATTGGAACTCGAGCAGCTTTTATTCCGTCCTGAGGAACCAGAGGAGGAAAACGCCTCGAAAGAAAGTGAGACCGAAGGTGGATCCCGGTGGGACCTGTGGAGTACACTGTCTATGGTCATATTTCTCTTGATTGAAGTATGGCGGCAAGACTTTAAGGACAACAACTCCCAGGAGCAAAGCAAAGAGGAGGATTACCCAGTGTTCATAGGAAATAATTGCCATGGAGTCTCACTGCCCAACAAGCCGATGTTGACCATCTTTCATGACCAATACATCCGAGCCACCACCCATGATGCAGTGAGAAGCAGGGAGTTTGTGGAAGGTTTTGCAGATGACCTACTAGAGGCGTTAAGAAGTGTGTGCAACCGAGATACCGACATGGAGGTAGAAGACAGCATCTGCATTGGTAGTATGTACGAAAACTGGAGGGTGAACAAGCCATTGATGTGCGACCTACTAGTACCCTTCGCCCCTCCAGAACCCTATCACTTTAGGTGCCAGCCATGGGTCTCTGATTCATCCATTGGTCCGGACAAACAAAATCATGGAACGATTCTGGTCCTTAGCCCAGATGATGAAACTTCCAGCTGTGTATGCGACAAGAAAAGGCTCGGAGAAGATATGTTATGTCTTCTTCACCATCCCACCAGCAATCAAAAAGTAAACAAGGATATAAATTTGTTGTGTCTCAGAAACACCAACTATCTAGACATTGACCAGGTCATGAAATGGTTCCAGACATCTGTGACCAAAGCATGGAGCAAAATTTCCCACAAGTACGAGTTTGAGCTGACCTTCAGCCACTTGGACTCTCCAGGAGCTTTGAGAGTCAAGTTCAAGTCTGGAAAAGTCATCAGCTTCAACATCACCCCAGTAGTTCAGTATGAGGACACAGACCTGTATTTTATTTCCCATTTTCCCAGCACGCCACGTGAAGTCTCCTCCGGCATTTACTGGATGTTGTCCTTCGCGGTCTACGAGAGAAGGTTCCTCAAGGACTTTGCCAAAAGGCTTCCAGATAATTCGTGCCACCTCAGCTGCCTACAAATAATGACTTTTCTCCATTCCAAGCAGTGTCACATAACTGGGCCAAGCGGCCTCACCACGTACCACCTAAAGACAGTCCTCATGCATCTTCTGCTTAGTCGACCCCATTCTGGTTGGGGCAGTATCTTCTTAGAGGACAGATTACGGGATATGTTCAAGAGTTTGGAGAAAAGTCTCCTGGAGAAGAAGCTCTACCACTTCATGGTTGGCAATGTCAAGCTTCCAGACACCGTGAACCTCCCTGAACACTTTCGAGAAGCAGAACCTGTTAACCTTTTCCGCTCCTTTGTTCTGAACCGGGACCTTTATCAGAAAACTCTCTCCATGTTTTATGAGATGTTGAAGAACGCGACTGTTGTCATTAACGAGTACAGCCTCCACCTGCCCAATGGTACCACCAGCAAACCTTCCCATTAACCACAACTTTCAGCCTCAACCACAACAGTGTTTTCTATTCCCTCTGGGGACGGGTTCATGTCCACAATGACTATTTTATAAAAAGAATTCCATTTTCTACAAACACCCCGATTCAAGAAGATCGGCCATTGTTTACCGTAATGTTTTGGGGTTTTTTTAATAAACAGTTGTCATTCTGGAGATCTGAGACAATATATGTTTAATTTAGTACCAATGTAATTACCAAATATCGACATTTTAATGTTCATGGTATCATTTATGGCTGTGGTCGAAAAGGTTATGGAAGGATCGACCATTTTCAGTTGACATCTAGCTCTTCATATGTTTTTGGACGTCCATCTACCATGTTATTTATTGTCATTAGGTTCCATAAACGCAAAATGAGAAAACTTGTAAGGTGTTTGCTTTCATTTCTCCAATGGTTTTGGCCAACGGTAGCCCAATCGAGTATCATCTATGGAAACATGGATGATCTCACCTAGTAATGTCCTACTGATGGGTTCAAAGGCCCAAATCATAAGGTCTTCTCATCAATCTGGAAGCCCTTTATGATGTTGGTCTTATATTGGTGAGTAGACCCCATGTCTTAACTAAAACGTTGCTTGGCTTCTTTCTTGGATAACCAAATTGGTTACTGGTCAAACATTCTTACATCATTCAAGACAAGTTAGAGGATGACGCTTTTTCTGTAGGCAATCCCTGTCTATATGTTGTATTTGGGACGTCCATACTGTGATGTTTGCTTTCATTTCTCCAATGGTTTTGGCCAACGGTAGCCCAATTAACGACTATCATCTAAAGAAACGTGAAAGTCACCAAGTAATGTCCTACCGGTAGGTACAATGGCCCAAATCATAGGGTCTTCTCATCAATCTGGAAGCCCTTTATGATGTTGGTTTTATATTGGTGAGAAAACCCCATGTCTTAACTAAAAAAATGCTTGGCTTCTTTCTTGGATGACCAAATTGGTTACTGGTCAAACATTCTTACATCATTCAAGACAAGTCAGAGGTTGACGCTTCTTCTGTAGGCAACCCCTGTCTATATGTTGTATTTGGGACGTCCATACTATTAGATTAGATGGCTGGCACAATATAAGTGCACCCCATCGGGACAGACACCCTAATTTACAAAGCCAACATTAATGGACGTGGCTGCACACTGCGTAAAATATATATATGACATATTGATATATATTTTGGCCAAAATACACAAGCTCACAACCCATGTCAAGGGTCCTCAGTGTCTTGCGAGTCCCCACGCAGAAGGAGGATTTAAAATTTCCCCCAAAGTCTAAGCATTAGATCATGTGGACCTCATACTGGGTCCGTTCGCTTCAGGACCCCTCTCTGAGCCGCCCATTAATGCATTAATCCTTCACTTTGGTTGCAGGTACAATGTTGACCGTACCTACTCCCCCTCCCAATAACCGCATGGGATAGAGAAGCCGGACCGGTGGCATTTTGGCTAAGTAACATGACCGCTTTGCTTTTCCTCCAGCTTCTCATCCTCTCCTGGACGTCTGCAACAACAGAGGATACCCGAACACAGTGGCCCCGATTCTCCAAGAATAGAGTTTTGTATGGAGGCCGTCGTGATGGCAGCGCTGTAGAAAGATGCCCCAAATTCACTAAGAAGCGCATCTCTAAATCTACTGAGCACCTTCTCCAGAAACGTTACTCCAGTCCGGGGACGACCTATATTCCTGTCATGACTTGTGGTCTAAATTATGATTACTTTGTACGGTTTAATTATTATAAATAATTATTATCATGTGCAAATCACACACCAGAAATGGGGCTGGATTTCACAGTCCACCCTGTATACCATCGTCCCCTAATACCCCCCTGTGTATAAAAATATAACTAACCTATCTACCCGCCTGGACTACTGCAACCTCCCGCTCTGTGTCCTCCCATCTAACACTCTCGCACTGTACAATATATTCTAACCTCTGCTGCCCGGCTAAGCCACCTCCCCCCGGTATTTCCCGACCTCTCCTCTCTGCCAATCCCTTCACTGGCTTCCCATTGCCAACGACTAAAGGTCAAAACCCTAACCATGATATACAAAGCCATCCACAACCTGCCTCCTCCATACATCTGTGACCTAGTCTCCCGGTACCTACCAGCACGCAACCTCAGATCCTCACAAGATCTCCTTCTCTGCTCCCCTCTCATCTCCTCTTCCCACCATCGCATCCAAGATTTCTCCCGTGCCTCCCCCATACTCTGGAATGCTCTACCTCAGCACATCAGACTCTCCCCTACCATGGAAAGCTTCAAGAGGAACCTGAAGACCCATCTCTTCCAACAAGCCTACAACCTACAATAACCCTCAGTCCACTATAGCACTGCACGACCATCTCCATCCTCACCTACTGTATCCTCACCCATCCCCTGTACACTGTAAGCCCTCGCGGGCAGGGTCCTCGCTCCTCCTTGCGGGCAGGGTCCTCTCTCCTCCTCGCGGGGAGGAACCTCTCTCCTCCTGTACCAGTCTGTGCCTTGTATTGTTTGATTATTGTACTTGTCCCTATTATGTGTACACATTTACATGTAAAGTGCCATGGAATAAATGGTGCTATAATAAATAATAATAATAATAACGGCGGCTCAGTGGTGTCCACTGCATTCTTGCAGCGCTGGGGTCCTGGGTTCAAATCACACCAAGGACACCATCTGCAGGGAGTTTTTAATGTTCTCCCCGTGTTTGTGTGGGTTTCCTTCCACACTCCAAAGACATAGTGATAAGGAATTTAGATTGGGTCTCATAATGTGGACAGTGTTGCTAAATGACTAAATTATAATTAATTATTATTATAACCACTATAATACTGCCCCCTATGTACAAGAATATAACTACTATAATACTGCCCCCTATGTACAAGAATATAACTACTATAATACTGCCCCTATGTACAAGAATATAACTACTATAATACTGCTCCTATGTACAAGAATATAACTACTATAATACTGCCCCTATGTACAAGAATATAACTACTATAATACTGCCCCTATGTACAAGAATATAACTACTATAATACTGCTCCCCATGTACAAGAATATAACTACTATAATACTGCCCCCTATGTACAAGAATATAACTACTATAATACTGCCCCTATGTACAAGAATATAACTACTATAATACTGCTCCTATGTACAAGAATATATCTACTATAATACTGCCCTTATGTACAAGAATATAATTACTATAATATTGACCCTATGTACAAGAATATAACTAGTATAATACTGCCCCTATGTACAAGAATATAACTACTATAATACTGCCCCTATATACAAGAATATAACTACTATAATACTGCCCCCTATGTACAAGAATATAACTACTATAATACTGCTCTTATGTACAAGAATATAACTACTATAATACTGCCCCTATGTACAAGAATATAACTACTATAATACTGCCCCTATGTACAAGAATATAATTACTATAATACTGCCCCCTATATACAAGAACATAACTGCTATAATACTGTCCTCTATGTACAAGAATATAACTACTATAATACTGCCCCCTATGTACAAGACTATAACTACTATAATACTGCCCCTATGTACAAGACTATACTATAATACTGCCCCTATGTACAAGAATATAACTACTATAATACTGCCCTTATGTACAAGAATATAACTACTATAATACTGCCCCTATGTACAAGAATATAACTACTATAATACTGCCCCTATGTACAAGAATATAACTACTATAATACTGCCCCTATGTACAAGAATATAACTACTATAATACTGCCCCTATGTACAAGAATATAACTACTATAATACTGCCCCTATGTACAAGAATATACAGTGCCTACAAGTAGTATTCAACCCCCTGCAGATTTAGCAGGTTTACACATTCGGAAGTAACTTGGCATTGTGACATTTGGACTGTAGATCAGCCTGGAAGTGTGAAATGCAGCAAAAAAGAATGTTATTTCTTTTTTTATTTTTTTTTTAAATTGTGAAAAGTTTATTCAGAGGGTCATTTATTATTCAACCCCTCAATCCACCAGAATTCTGTTTGGTTCCCCTAAAGTATTAAGAAGTATTTCAGGCACAAAGAACAATGAGCTTCACATGTTTGGATTAATTATCTCTTTTTCCAGCCTTTTCTGACTAATTAAGACCCTCCCCAAACTTGTGAACAGCACTCATACTTGGTCAACATGGGAAACACAAAGGAGCATTCCAAGGCCATCAGAGACAAGATCGTGGAGGGTCACAAGGCTGGCAAGGGGTACAAAACCCTTTCCAAGGAGTTGGGCCTACCTGTCTCCACTGTTGGGAGCATCATCCGGAAGTGGAAGGCTTATGGAACTACTGTTAGCCTTCCACGGCCTGGACAGTCTTTGAAAGTTTCCACCCGTGCCGAGGCCAGGCTTGTCCGAAGAGTCAATGCTAACCCAAGGACAACAAGGAAGGAGCTCCGGGAAGATCTCATGGCAGTGGGGACATTGGTTTCAGTCAATACCATAAGTAACGTACTCCACCGCAATGGTCTCCGTTCCAGACGAGCCCGTAAGGTACCTTTACTTTCAAAGCGTCATGTCAAGGCTCGTCTACAGTTTGCTCATGATCACTTGGAGGACTCTGAGACAGACTGGTTCAAGGTTCTCTGGTCTGATGAGACCAAGATCGAGATCTTTGGTGCCAACCACACACGTGACGTTTGGAGAGTGGATGGCACTGCATACGACCCCAAGAATACCATCCCTACAGTCAAGCATGGTGGTGGCAGCATCATGCTGTGGGGCTGTTTCTCAGCCAAGGGGCCTGGCCATCTGGTCCGCATCCATGGGGAGATGGATAGCACGGCCTACCTGGAGATTTTGGCCAAGAACCTCCGCTCCTCCATCAAGGATCTTAAGATGGGTCGTCATTTCATCTTCCATCATAACAACGACCCAAAGCACACAGCCAAGAAAACCAAGGCCTGGTTCCAGAGGGAAAAAATCAAGGTGTTGCAGGGGCCTAGTCAGTCTCCTGACCTTAACCCAATTGAAAACTTGTGGAAGGAGCTCAAGATTAAAGTCCACATGAGACACCCAAAGAACCTAGATAACTTGGAGAAGATCTGCATGGAGGAGTGGGCCAAGATAACCCCAGAGACCTGTGCCGGCCTGATCAGGTCTTATAAAAGACGATTATTAGCTGTAATTGCAAACAAGGGTTATTCCACAAAATATTAAACCTAGGGGTTGAATAATAATTGACCCACACTTTTATGTTGAAAATTTATTAAAATTTAACTGAGCAACATAACTTGTTGGTTTGTAAGATTTATGCATCTGTTAATAAATCCTGCTCTTGTTTGAAGTTTGCAGGCTCTAACTTATTTGCATCTTATCAAACCTGCTAAATCTGCAGGGGGTTGTATACTACTTGTAGGCACTGTAACTACTACAATACTGCCCCCTATGTACAAGAATATAACTACTATAATACTGCCCCTATGTACAGGAATATAACTACTATAATACTGCTCTCTATGTACAAGAATATAACTACTATAATACTGCTCTCTATGTACAAGAATATAACTACTATAATACTGCTCCTATGTACAAGAATATAACTACTATAATACTGCCCCTATGTACAAGAATATAACTACTATAATACTGCTCCTATGTACAAGAATATAACTACTATAATACTGCCCCTATGTACAGGAATATAACTACTATAATACTGCTCTCTATGTACAAGAATATAACTACTATAATACTGCCCCCTATGTACAAGAATATAACTACTATAATACTGCCCCTATGTACAGGAATATAACTGCTATACTACTGCCGTCCATGTATCTTGCAGACTTGAGCAGAGAATTCTGGGTCAGGTAGGACGGGTCATGTTATGGGGTTTGTCTACATATAAAACATGTTGGATTTTTCATGCACGCATGTAACTCTTATTCTGCGGGGCTGTTTGTCAATGTTACTAATTCCTTCTTACAGTGTGAGATCATGGAGCGCGCGGTGTTAATCCTCCTTTCCTATTACACCAGTATGACACACGTGTGGTTATTCATCAGCCCCTGGGTTGTGTAGTGACGGGTTCCTCCGGCTGCCGCACATTCCATTATATAGACCCCATTGAGCTGCGCCGGGTGTGGGCTTTCGACCATCTTTGGCTGTATGTGATCGCTCTGCGGGAACATCGGCCCATGTGAACAGGTTTGTGAGCTGAGGTCCGGACACGCTGCGGTCCCGGAGATGCAATATGGGCTTAAATTCTGGGGACTGAACGTCGGGTAAAGAAAGAAGAAGAGCCGCTATCATGTGTGCACCTGGAGCAGTCCATGGCTATACAAGCTGTGTGACATCGGGCATAGTCCTTCTGCCATAGGGTCAATAGCTGCAACGAAAGGAAAAATGGCCACAATGCTTAGGTGATCACTACCCATCAAACGTCCAGCCGCAGGTATCAGAGGAGGCAGGGTGCACCAAGGAAACATTCCCCACTACATAAGAAGGAATCATCTATCCACAGGTATCAGAGGAGGCAGGGTGCACCAAGGAAACATTCCCCACTACATAAGAAGGAATCATCCATCCACAGGTATCAGAGAAGGCAGGGTGCACCAAGGAAACATTCCCCACTACATAAGAAGGAATCATCTATCCACAGGTATCAGAGGAGGCAGGGTGCACAAAGGAAGCATTCCCCAACACATAGGAAGGGATCACCCAGCCACAGGTATCAGAGGAGGCAGGGATCACAAAGAAAGCATTCCCCACCACATAGGAAGGAATCATCCATCCACAGGTATCAGAGGAGGCAGGCTGCACAAAGGAAACATTCCCCACCACATAGGAAGGGATCATCCTGGTGGTATATGCAACAGATGAGGACTTATTTGGATGTGTGAAGGAGGACTTTATACTGATCTAACAGTAGATGGCGATGTTGTGTAAAGTTTCCTTACTCACTGTATTGTTAAAAGTATTTTGTTTCTTCCTGGTTTTGGTTTCTTTTCCTGATACAATGCTGTATGACTGTGCAGATTTTTACCTCATGCTCTAAGAAGTAAAGAGCTTTGTTATCCCATGGAATCTGCTCTGTGAACTTTCTTCAACTGGGAAGCTAGACGCTGTGCAACACATCCATCCACAGGTATCAGAGGAGGCAGGGTGCACAAAGGAAACATTCCTCCCCATCACTCTACCAGCCACACAGGAAGGGATCATCCATCCACAGGTATCAGAGGAGGTACAGTAGGGTGCACAAAGGAAACATTCCCCACCATTACTCCACCAGCCACACAGGAAGGGATCATCCATCCACAGGTATCAGAGGAGGCAGGGTGCACAAAGGAAACATTCCTCCCCATCACTCTACCAGCCACACAGGAAAGGATCATTTATCCACAGGTATCAGAGGAGGCAGGGTGCACAAAGGAAACATTCCCCACCATCACTCTACCAGCCACACAGGAAGGGATCATCCATCCACAGGTATCAGAGGAGGCAGGGTGCACAAAGGAAACATTCCCCACCATCACTCTACCAGCCACACAGGAAGGGATCATCCATCCACAGGTATCAGAGGAGGCAGGGTGCACAAAGGAAACATTCCTCCCCATCACTCTACCAGCCACACAGGAAAGGATCATTTATCCACAGGTATCAGAGGAGGCAGGGTGCACAAAGGAAACATTCCCCACCATCACTCTACCAGCCACACAGGAAGGGATCATCCATCCACAGGTATCAGAGGAGGCAGGGTGCACAAAGGAAACATTCCCCACCATCACTCTACCAGCCACACAGGAAGGGATCATCCATCCACAGGTATCAGAGGAGGCAGGGTGCACAAAGGAAACATTCCCCACCATCACTCTACCAGCCACACAGGAAGGGATCATCCATCCACAGGTATCAGAGGAGGCAGGGTGCACAAAGGAAACATTCCTCCCCATCACTCTACCAGCCACACAGGAAAGGATCATTTATCCACAGGTATCAGAGGAGGCAGGGTGCACAAAGGAAACATTCCCCACCATCACTCTACCAGCCACACAGGAAGGGATCATCCATCCACAGGTATCAGAGGAGGCAGGGTGCACAAAGGAAACATTACCCACCATTACTCCACCAGCCACACAGGAAGGGATCATCCATCCACAGGTATCAGAGGAGGTACAGTAGGGTGCACAAAGGAAACATTCCCCACCATTACTCCACCAGCCACACAGGAAGGGATCATCCATCCACAGGTATCAGAGGAGGCAGGGTGCACAAAGGAAACATTCCTCACCATTACTCTACCAGCCACACAGGAAGGGATCATCCATCCACAGGTATCAGAGGAGGCAGGATGCACAAAGGAAACAATTCCTCACCATTACTCCACCAGCCACACAGGAAGGGATCATCCATCCACAGGTATCAGAGGAGGCAGAGTGCACAAAGAAAACATTGATTCTTCTCATCTTCCACAGATCCTTTCATCATAATGATACTTCACATCTTACTCATGTTCTTCCATATTAGCACAATTCTTCACACCTTCTGATCCATCCATCAGAACGATTCTTCTCATCTTCTGATCCAATCATAAGCACGATTCTTCACATGTGCCACTGACCCTTTCATCCAAAGATTCTTCTCATCCACCTCTGAGCCAATGTTCAGAGCGATTCTTCACATCCTTCTCTAACTCTTTCATCTGCACAATTCTTGACATTATCCTCTGATTTTTTCATCAGATTATTCTTCACATCTTTCTCTGATACTGTCAGCATTATCCATCACATCCTCCTTTGATCCTTGTGTCAGATCGATTCTTCACATCCTCCTCCGATCCTTTTATTAGATCGATTCTTCACATCCTCCTCCGATCCTTTTATTAGATCGATTCTTCACATCCTCCTCTGATCCTTTTATTAGATCGATGCTTCACATCCTCTGATCCTTTCTTCATGAACGATTAAAAGAATCTGTTAACAGTTGCTTGTTGCCTTTTTCCAATTAGTAACAAAATATTGCACTGTATATGATAATAAGGAACTGAACAGTACGGTTTTGCTCACACAGAGTTTCTTTACACGGATTCTTAGGCTCTGTGCGCACTAGTGCGTTTTACCCGCGGATTTGCTGTGGAAATTTCTTGAGAAATGTTTGCAATCTTTGTGCAGACATTTCCCAGCAAATTCTATGAGAAAAAAAAATAGCTGTGCGCACGCTGTGGATTTTTCTCAAGAAATTTCCTTGAGAAGAATTTCTCGAGAAAATTTCTTGAGAAAATGAGCATGTCAATTCTTTTCCGCAGGTACACTGCGGATTTCGGCAGTACAGCCTGCAAAATCCGCAGGGAACCACCCGCGGGAAAATCGCGGCAAATTCGCGGCTATTCCGCGGCTAATCCGCGGCAAATCCGCATGTGGATTTGGTGCGGAATTTTTCCGGAGGTCCGGAAATCTTTCACTCCCAGAAGTTTCTCAAGAAACTTTCTTGAGAAACTTCACATTTCTAGTGCGCACATAGCCTTAAGTGGATGCACGCTGGAATCTGCATCAAAAACTGCTCAAATCCCCCTTTTTTTTTTTTGACAAAATTAAAAAAAAAAAAAAAAATGGACTGCAGAAAAAAGTGAAGTGACCGTTCACTTCTATGATTCTTTATGGAGTCTGCACCAAAACTGACAATCAAGAAAAAAAGGCTCAAAGTCTGCACAACTAAAAGGGAATGCTCCCATAGATTTTTTTTTTTTTCCAGGAGAAAAAATCTGACATGGTCTTTCTACAATCAGAAATCTAAGCGGGTTGTTTATATGCAAGGTTTTCAGTCCAAATGCACTTTTTGAAGCAGGTACAGTGGGTATGGAAAGTATTCACACCCCTTTAATGTTTTCACTCTTTGTTTCATTGCAGCCATTTGGTACATTTTTTCTCATTAATGTGCACTCTGCCCCCATCCCCCATCTTCACATCCCCCATCTTGACAGAAAAAAAACACAAATGTAGAAATTTTTGCAAATTTATTAAACAAGAACAACTGAAATATCCCATGGTCATAAGTATTCAGCCCCTTTGCTCAGTATATCACATGGTCATAAGTATTCAGCCCCGTTGCTCAGTATAACACATGGTCATAAGTATTCAGCCCCTTTGCTCAGTATATCACATGGTCATAAGTATTCAGCCCCGTTGCTCAGTATAACACATGGTCATAAGTATTCAGCCCCTTTGCTCAGTATATCACATGGTCATAAGTATTCAGCCCCTTTGCTCAGTATATCACATGGTCATAAGTATTCAACCCCTTTGCTCAGTATATCACATGGTCATAAGTATTCAGCCCCTTTGCTCAGTATATCACATGGTCATAAGTATTCAACCCCTTTGCTCAGTATATCACATGGTCATAAGTATTCAGCCCCTTTGCTCAGTATATCACATGGTCATAAGTATTCAGCCCCTTTGCTTAGTATAACACATGGTCATAAGTATTCAGCCCCTTTGCTCAGTATAACACATGGTGATAAGTATTCAGCCCCTTTGCTCAGACACTCATCTGTAAGTCCCATGCTGTCCATTTCCTTGTGATCCTCCTTGAGATGGTTCTGCTCTTTCATTGGAGTCCAGCTGTTTGTAATTACACTGATAGGACGTGATTTGGAAAGGCGCACACCTATATAAGACCTCACACTGCATGTCACACCAAATGAGAACCATGAGGTCAAAGGAACTGCCCAAGGAGCTCAGAGACAGAATTGTGGCAAGGCACAGATCTGGCCAAGGTTACAAAAGAATTTCTGCAGTACTCAAGGTGCCTAAGAGCGCAGTGGCCTCCATAATCCTTAAATGGAAGACGTTTGGGACCAACAGAACTCTTCCTAGACCCGGCCGTACAGCCAAACTGAGCAATCGTGGGAGAAGAGCCTTGGTGAGAGATAAAGAAGAACCCCAAGATCACTGTGGCTGAGCTTCGGAGATGCAGTAGGGAGATGGGAGAAAGTTCCACAAAGTCACCTATCACTGCAGCCTCCAGCAGTCGGGCCTTTATGGCAGAGTGGCCCGACGGAAGCCTCTCCTCAGTGCAAGACATAGAAAAGCCCACATAGAGTCTGCAAAACAACACATGAAGGACTCCCAGACTATGAGAAATAAGATTCTCTGGTCTGATGAGATGAAGATAGAACTTTCTGGTGATAATTCTAAGTGGTATGTGTGGAGAAAACCAGGCACTGCTCATCACCTGCCAAATACAATCCCCACAGTGAGACATGGTGGTGGCAGCATCATGCTCTGGGGGCAGGGACAGGACGACTGGTTACAATTGAAGGAAAGATGAATGCGGCCAAGTACAGAGATATCCTGGAAGAAAACCTCTTCCAGATGCTCTGGACCTCAGACCTGGCTGAAGGTTCACCTTCCAACAAGACAATGACCCTAAGCACACAGCTAAAATAACAAAGGAGTGGCTTCAGAACAACTCTGTGACCATTCTTGCCAGAGCCCTGACCTAAACCCAATTGAGCATCTCTGGAGAGACCTGAAAATGGCGTCCACCAACGTTCACCATCCAACCTGACGGAACTGGAGAGGATCTGCAAGGAAGAATGGCCGAGGATCCCCAAATCCAGGATCCCAAGAAGACTCATGGCTGCACTAGCTCAAAAGGGAGGGCGCCTCTACTCAATACTGAGCAAAGGGGCTGAATACTTATGACCATGTGATATACTGAGCAAAGGGGCTGAATACTTATGACCATGTGATATACTGAGCAAAGGGGCTGAATACTTATGACCATGTGAGATTTCAGTTTTTCTTGTTTAAAAAATGTCTACATTTCTGTTTTTTTCGGTCATGATGGGGGCAGAGTGCACAATAATGAGAAAATGTGAACTTTTTTTTAATTTACCAAATGGCTACAATGAAACAGAGTGAAAAATTTAAAAGCGTCTGAATACTTTCCGTACCCACTGTATATTCTCAACAATTCTTTTTTGCAGCCTCTCGTATACATTAAAAGTTCATTGACGAGGATTTTCTAGCGGATTCTGCTCCAAAATCCACATATGCTATAAATAATTTTCATATTTATATTAATGAGAAATTCTTTTTTTAATGTGGATTTTAAAGCAGAATCAGCTTGCAAATCCTCGCAAAAATAAAACTTAATAAAAATACGGTTTGACTTAAAAGTATTACGGTGCCTTTTTTTTTTAACTGGGCGGTCTTCAGAGAATAGTCAGAAAATAAATGATAATGTGGCTTTAACTTTGCAATAAAAAAATGATCCATATTCAGGGAGTATTTGAAGCAGTTTTTGATGCAGATTTTAGAGCAGATTTGTTTAAGAAATTTACGTAAATAAATCAACACATGGATTTCTCTTGACAACTTCGTCAGATCTTTCCTCCGTAAAGGTTCTGCAATGAATAGAACAATGTATTGTAAGAAAAAGGTGGAGCTTCCACGTGCTTTGGATATTACTAATACCTGCACTTACTGGTGGTTTCCATAAGGTGGCGCTGTTTATGATCCGAGTATCCTAAGAACCTGCCGAGCAGCCTGGAGAGTGGTCACTTCTCAAAGGGAAATGTCTCACATTTTTTCCAGAGTCTTCCCTCGCGACTGTAAGTAAAGAAGGAGAAATATTGTGACACGTTGTCGCCCGTGTGTGATGTGTGTTTACTCCGGATGACCATATAGACCCGCACGCCGGCGGCGGGGAGCCATTCTGTATGTACTGGAATAGTGGTGACGGGCTCGGCGCTCTTTTTTTCCTGTTTCCTTCTTAAGTCTTGACAGGAAAAGCCCTAAGATCTGGTCGCACACAGCCAGATTACACTCCGGCCTTGTATTATATGCTGACTTTTGTATTACGCTTTATATATTATTATTTTCATAATGTTATGTTTTTCACGTTTTTTTTCCCTTAAAGTGGTTATTGTCATTTCATCAAACTTTGCATAAATCAATAGTAAAAGTTATTATAAGAAACTTTGTAATATATCTTATAAGAGAATTTTGCTTCTTTCTTCACTTATGAGCCATTTCTTTACCTCCCTGAAAGTCTTTTTTTCATAATTTTTTGTTTTTCATGCTTTTTTCTTAAAAGTGATTATTGTTGTATCATCAAACTTTGTATAACTCAATAGGAAAAGTTATTATACGAAACTTTATAACATACCTTATAAGAGAAATCTGCTTCTTTCTTCACTTATGAGACATTTCTTTACCTCCCTGAAAGTCTTTTTTTCATAATTTTTTGTTTTTCATGCTTTTTTCTTAAAAGTGATTATTGTTGTTTCATCAAACTTTGTATAACTCAATAGGAAAAGTTATTATACGAAACTTTATAATATACCTTAGAAGAGAAATCTGCTTCTTTCTTCACTTATGAGCCACTTCTTTACCTATCCGAAAGGGTTTTGGTTTATTTTCATTTTTTTTTTTCTTAAAATGGTTATTGTTGTTTCATCAACGTAACTCCATAGTAAAATTTATTATAAGAATCTTTGTAATATATGCTATAAGAAAAATCTGCTTCTTTCTTCACTTATGAGCCATTTCTTTACCTAATAAAAAGTTGTTTTTATTTTCATAATTTTTTGTTATTCATGCTTTTTTCTTAAAAGTGATTATTGTTGTTTCATCAAACTTTGTATAACTCAATAGTAAAAGTTATTATACAAAACTTTATAATATACCTTATAAGAGAAATCTGCTTCTTTCTTCACTTATGAGACACTTCTTTACTTCCCCGTGCCTCCTGAAATGATCATTTGCTTTGGAAGACTGCTAAAATCCATCTTGCTCAATACAGAGGGATCAGATTACATCTGCCTGTTGATGTCTATGGAGAAAGGAAGAGAAGAATGAGAAGTGGAGTGAAAGTTGTTTGTTTTTCATTATTTTTTTGTTATTCATGTTTTTTTCTTCCTTAAAGTGATTATTTGCTTCATCAAACTTTGCATAAATCAATAGTAAAAGTTATTCTAAGAAACTTTGTAATATATCTTATAAAGAGAATTTTGCTTCTTTCTTCACTTATGAGCCACTTCTTTACCTATCAGAAAGGGTCTTGGTTTATTTGCATTTTTTTTTCTTAAAATGGTTATTGTTGTTTCATCAACGTAACTCCATAGTAAAATTTATTATAAGAATCTTTGTAATATATGCTATAAGAAAAATCTGCTTCTTTCTTCACTTATGAGCCATTTCTTTACCTAGCAAAAAGTTGTTTTTATTTTCATAATTTTTTGTTTATGTTTTTTTCCCTTAAAGTGGTTATTGTTGTTTCATCAAACTTTCCATAAATCAATAGTAAAAGTTATTATAAGACACTTTGTAATATATCTTATGTGCTAAATCTGCTTTTTTCTTCACTTATGAGCCACTTCTTTACCTCCCTGTGCCTCCTGAAATCATCATTTGCTTTGGAAGACTTCTAATATCCATCTTGCTCAATACGAAGGGATCAGATTACATTTGCCTATTGCTGTCTATGGAGAAAGGAGGAGAAGAGTGAGAAGTGGAGGGAAAGTTGTTTGTTTTTCATTATTATTTTTGGTTTTTTTTCTTAAAGTGATTGTTTGTTTCATCAAACTTTGCATAAATCAATAGTAAAAGTTAATATAAGAAACTTTGTAATATACCTTATAAGAAAAAATCTGCTTCTTTCTTCACTTATGAGCCACTTCTTTACCTCCCTGAAAGTCTTTTTTTTATTATTTTTTGTTTTTCATGCTTTTTTCTTAAAAGTGGTTATTGTTGTTTCATCAAACTTTGCAGAAATCAATAGTAAGAGTTAATATTAAACAACTTCGTAATATATCTTATAAGAGAACTCTGCTTCTTTCTTCACTTATGAGCCACTTCTTTACCTACCGGAAAGGGTTTTTGTTCAATTTTTTTTTTTCTTAAACTGGTTATTGTTTCATCAAACTTTGCATGAATCGATAGTAAAAGTTACTATAAGAAACTTTGTAATATTTTTTAAAAGAAAAATCTACTTCTTTTACCACTTATGAGCCATTTATTTACCTCCTTAAAAGCCTTTTTTCATAATTTTTCATGCTTTTTTTCTTAAAAGTGGTTATTGTTGTTTAATCAAACTTTGTAATATCTTATAAGAGAAATCTGCTTCTTAACTTATGAGCCACTTCTTTACCTCCCTGAAAGTCTTTTTTTTTTATAATTTTTTTCTTTTATGCTTTTTTATTAAAAGTAGTTATTGTTGTTTCATCAAACTTTGCATAAATCAATAGTAAAAGTTAATACAAGAAACTTTGTGATATATTTTATAAGAGAAACTTATGTTTTCACTTATGAGCCACTTCTTTACCTCCCTGGAAGTCTGTTTTTTCCCTAATTTGTTTGTTTGCAATTTCTTTACCTGCCCGAAAGGGTTTTTGTTTATTTTCTTTTTTTTTTTTTCTTAAAGTGGTTATTGTTTCATCAAACTTTTCATGAATTAATAGTAAAAGTTAATATAAGAAATTTTGTAATATATCTTAAAAGAAAAATCTGCTTCTTTCTTCACTTATGAGACACTTCTTTGTCTCCCTGAAAGTTTTCTTTCCATATTTTTTTTGTTTTTAATATTTTTTACTTAAAAGTGGTTATTGATGTTTCATTTAACTTTGCGCAACTCAATTGTAAAAGTAAATAAGATACTTTGTAATATATTTTATGATATAAATCTGCTTCTTTCTTCACTTATGAGCCACTTCTTTGCCTCCCTGTGCCTCCTGAAGTTATCATTCACTTTTGAAGATTTCTAAAGTCCATCTTGCTCAATACAGACTTATCTGAGGGCTCATATTACATCTGCCTATTGATGTCTACAGAGAAAGGAGAAGAGGGAGAAGTGGAGTGAGAGGGAGGAAGAAAACCACACAAGTCTCTGCTGCTTCTTTCCAGTAAGTGTTTTATCTCTCCTAAGATGTATTCACAGCTGTACTGCTCAGTATTGTCATATAAGGTCTTAAGGAAATAATTGATCTCATTGAATTACTGGATTTACATCTAGTCTGCTCAATGATACTATATGTTGTCCTCCATGCTGCTGCTTTCTAGTAAGTGTTTTATCTCCCCCAGAGCAGGATTTACAGATCCACTGCTCAGTACAGTTATATAACGTCCTCCATCGGATCGAGAAAGGGGCTGAAAAAAGAAAAGAGTGAATGCAAAAAGTAAAAACAGAGTTCGCAACACTTCAGATATTAGTGTCCGTACAATGTAACATCCACAGTGAATGACTATGTGAGCACAGAGAAGCGCAGCTCTGCAGCACATAAAGTCCACCACGGGGAGGGCAGGTCCAACAGTTTATTTTTGCATTTCTTTAAGGCCCTTTCATCCCACATAAGGCGTTCAGAAAAAGCTGCATAAAGCTAAGAACGCACTTTGCGTCGTCCTATTTGCAGTTCAAAACGCGCGTTTTGAGCTTAATTGATTTGACCAAAGTTGCCTTTTTCTGAACTTTAGCGCTGAAAACGCATGCGGATTTACCGCGTTTTAGATGCATTTTCAGCGCTTTTTGCATGCTTTTTCACATGCGTTTTGAACATCAAGACACTGCTAAATAAAGATTAAACAGTCAAACAGAAGGAAAAAAGAGAAAGAAAAGGATCAAATCTATATTAAATGGGAAAAATAGAGAAAATAGATATATTTCATAAAATTATAGCAATAATATACATTTTATCGCTAAAATAGCAATAAATGCATATTTTTCTTAAATTAAATTGTCGGATTATGTGTGTGTGTAAAGGGACATATCAAATCACTATTTTAATGTCCAAAAAGCATGTTTTCTGCACTGAAAAAGCGGGTAAAACGCAGGAATTTGAAGTTTCTTGGTTTTTGCCATTTCTCATTGACTTCAATGTTAGCAAAACGCACCCAAAATGGCAAAAACAACTGACATGTTCCTTCTTTGAACGCATGGTTTTTGCCACAAAATATGCAAATTAAACGCAGCGTTTAGAAACGCAGAGTGCGGTCTAGAAATCCCCATTTTCCATTGACTTTGCTGGAAAATCAAAACGCAGGCCTTTTGGCATGAAAAAGGCGCATCTCAAAACGGACCTAAAAAGCAGCAGAAACGCAGGTGGAAACTCAAAGTGCAGTCGCACCCTAAATCTTTGTGAAGACTGTAAAAAGCAAAACACAATTACTCTTTTTCCTTAACATGTTTCTAACCCATTAAAAAAATAAATAAATAAAAAAAATTGTAAAATGTTGCAAATTTTTGCAGATGGTCATACTACATCAAGGTTTGGGGTTCAAACAGTATCACTGACATGACAGAGCATCCTCTGCAGCTCCCCCATAACAGAGCGTCATCCGTAGATCCCCCATAACAGAGCGTCATCCGTAGATCTCCCATAACAGAGCGTCCTCCGCAGATCTCCCATAACAGAGCGTCCTCCGCAGATCTCCCATAACAGAGCGTCCTCCGCAGATCTCCCATAACAGAGCGTCCTCCGCAGATCTCCCATAACAGAGCGTCCTCCGCAGATCCCCCATAACAGAGCGTCCTCCGCAGATCCCCCATAACAGAGCGTCCTCCGCAGATCCCCCATAACAGAGCGTCCTCCCCAGATCCCCCATAACAGAGCGTCCTCCCCAGATCCCCCATAACAGAGCGTCCTCCCCAGATCCCCCATAACACAGCGTCCTCCCCAGATCCCCCATAACACAGCGTCCTCCCCAGATCCCCCATAACACAGCGTCCTCCCCAGATCCCCCATAACACAGCGTCCTCCCCAGATCCCCCATAACACAGCATCCCCCCCAGATCCCCCATAACACAGCATCCCCCCCAGATCCCCCATAACAGAGCGTCCTCCCCAGATCCCCCATAACAGAGCGTCCTCCCCAGATCCCCCATAACAGAGCGTCCTCCGCAGATCTCCCATAACAGAGCGTCCTCCGCAGATCTCCCATAACAGAGCGTCCTCCGCAGATCCCCCATAACAGAGCGTCCTCCGCAGATCCCCCATAACAGAGCGTCCTCCCCAGATCCCCCATAACACAGCGTCCTCCCCAGATCCCCCATAACACAGCGTCCTCCCCAGATCCCCCATAACACAGCGTCCCCCCCAGATCCCCCATAACAGAGCGTCCTCCCCAGATCTCTCATAACAATGCGTCCTCCGCAGATCTCTCATAACAATGCGTCCTCCGCAGATCTCTCATAACAATGCGTCCTCCGCAGATCTCCCATAACAGAGCGTCCTCCGCAGATCCCCCATAACAGAGCGTCCTCCGCAGATCCCCCATAACAGAGCGTCCTCCGCAGATCCCCCATAACAGAGCGTCCTCCGCAGATCCCCCATAACAGAGCGTCCTCCGCAGATCCCCTATAACAGAGCGTCATTTACAGATCCCCCATAACAGAGTGTCATCCACAGATCCCCCATAACAGAGCGTCATTTACAGATCCCCCATAACAGAGCATCACATTCCACTGAAATGTTGCAAAAAAATAAATAAATAAATTCAGGTAACTATATGTATAAAAAACAGGCAAACACCTCAAACCTTCTAAAAAAGGAAGAAAGTAAAAGAATATGGCACAAATAAAATAAAATAAAAAAATAAAATAGTAATAATAATAATGGTCAAAATATGAGTGCAGCCCCCCGGACACAGCCCGATTCATTATTCATTTGCACCTTATTATTCTTAATAAATAATAATAATTATTATTATTATTATTAAATATTAAAATTATTACATAAATCATAATGTTTATTATTAATATTATTTATTATTAAATAATATTATTAATAATAATAATAATAAGACAAAATATGAGTGCAGCCCCCGGACACACTGCCCGATTCATTATTCATTTGCAACGTATTATTCTTAATAAATAATAATAATTACTAAATATTAAAATTACTCCATAAATCATATAGAATTATTATTATTATTATTAAATAATAATAATAATAATAATAATAATAATAATAATAATAATAAAGACAAAATATGAGTGCAGCCCCCGGACACACTGCCCGATTCATTATTCATTTGCAACGTATTATTCTTAATAAATATTAATAATTATTATTAATTAAAATTATTATTATATAAATCATAAATAATGATTATTTATTATTAAATAATATTAATTATTAAATAATATTATTATTACTATTAATAAATAATATTAATAATAATAATAAAAATGTGCAAATGTGATAATGAATCTGGCCGTGTCCGCAGGGGCTGCACTCATATCTTGGCCATCGCTCTATTTTCTGGATATAAGTGTAAAACATGAGAACTTTTAATAACTGTGCAGAAGACATGATGAGCGGACTTATGTTGATTGGAGATTTTCACATTTAAAGGAACGGTTCACGCAGTTGAACTCTTAAAGACGCAGCGCCATTCTTCTTGCCCTGAGTTCTTGTACGTGTCTCGCCTGCTTGTGTTCGCCTCTGCTGCATGTAATGCTATCCCTCTGCCTGTCCCTGCCTGTCTGCTGCCACTGACGTCCAGGCTTTTGTAGGTGTGTCTCACCTGTGCTCCCCTCCCCCACCCATTTCTCTGATGTCCCTGACTACTGCTGCTGTCTCACCTGCCTGCTCTCCTCTCCTTTACAGGAAATACCTTTATTCCTGGTGGGACCGCAGTGTGACTGTCACATCCTGATCGCTTTATTTTTTGGGGGTTGCCCGATTCGCTGTCGTGGACCCCCCAGGGTAATTTCTGCAGTGCACAGGTGAGATAATACTTATGCTCTTTCGGTCCCTCCCTGTCTCTTTTCGGAGTAACCTTTACCCTTCCTGTGTCCGCACTGTGCATTCCGGCGGTCTGGACCCTGCTGTAGGGCATGGTGGGAGTTGTAGTACCACGACAGCAGGAGAGTCGCAGGTTGAAGACCCCTTTGGCTTGTACTGCAAAGTGGTAGAACTTAGCTACAAGTTCAAGAGGCCTGCAGAGCCCCCGGGGGGTGCAATGAGGCGATGACTCGTAAAGTCCAATTAGAGGCGATGACATCTGTAGCTGATCTGTAACTTTGGGGTAATGTTTAACTGGACGCTCGAAGTGGTCACGACTGCGAAGGGGGTCAGATTCCACAGGCGAGACTGCGAAAAAAATCTCAGCACAAGTCGTCAATAATGGAATCTATCGATTAACGCCTGGAAGGAGGGTGTACGGGAAAGGGTTAACGTCTAGTCCATGTGGTTCTGGTGACCGCAGCGGCGTGGACCTCGGTGACCATTTATCAGGTGGGTGAAATTGACTTTGATTTCCAAGTCATGCGGGGAATCCTGCTCGTCCAGACGGGGGAGGCTGCACGTGAACCTATATCTGGAGGGCGGAAACGGGGTTTTTTTTTTTTTTTTTTACCTCTCCTATATTCGGTCATGGCGGTATATAGGGTCAGAGTCCACATTAGAGGCTCCTGAGATTGGATTTCTGCTATAAAATCAAAGCATTGGATAATATTTTATAACTGGGAAGTTGCAGACACAATCACTTCCTTTTAAAAAGTAACGATGCCCCCATACCACAAATAATGCTTCAAAATGCCCCTTCTAAAACATAAAATGCCCCCCTTAAAGGGCATCTGTCATCAGGTTTTTGCCACCTAATCTGAGAGCAGCATAATATAGGGACAGAGATCCTGATTCCAGCGATATATCACTTACTGGGCTGCTTAGTATTGTTTTGATAAAATCATTACAGGACTACTTGGCGTGCTGCAGGTAGTCCAGCATATTCATGAGCTCTGTATAACTGCTAGATCTGTAGCAGAGAAAACATTGATTTTATCAAAATGACAGCAAACAGCTCAGTAAGTGACAAATCACTGGAATCGGGGTCTCTGCCCCTACATTATGCTGCTCTGGTGACATATTCCCTTTAATGGAGTTGCCCAGGCTTGGGACAGAATCTGCGGTTCCTCCATGTGACAGCAGAGACTGCTGGATTGTGACAGTGAGCGGTGCGCACACTGTCATGATGCACCCTTAATATATTATATTTATTCATTTATATAGTGCTATTAATTCCACAGCGCTTTACATACATTGGCATCACTGTCCCCATTGGGGCTCACAATCTAGAGTCCCTATCTGTATGTCTTTGGAGTGTGGGAGAAAATCGGAGAACCCGGAGGAAACCCATGCAAAAACAGGGAGAACATACAAACTCCTTGCAGATGGTGTCCTTGGTGGGATTTGAACCCAGGACCCCAGCACTGCAAGACTGCAGTGCTAACCACTGAGCCACCACAAGACTGCAGTGCTAACCACTGAGCCACCGTGCCACCCTTATTCCCAGTTCAAGTGATCACTCACCTCACTGCATGTATGAGATCTGTATACTTGTGGTCACATGCCCACTAGTCTGTCGTTTCTCACAAGTCACTTCTATAGAGAAAATCCAAACACGTCTAGTCTGCATGTGCGCAACATGCATATATGTGGTTGTGTAACACTGGGGAATCATGATGGTGGGTGTGCTCTCTGTACGCCGTCACAATTCTGCAATCACACAGTGTCTGCAGGTTTCTGTTTCAATTATAATTTTATTTTTTTTATTTTTTTTTCTCTTTTCACATTTTGCGCCCAAGTTGACCTCCCCCGTGCCCCTTCTCGCTTCACCCCACACAAAGCCACCAATTGTCGTAGAGCCCTGGTCTTCGGCTCTGGTTGAATGTAGCTAATTTCCATGAGGCCGGGGCTCGGCATCCACCGATTTGTATGCCGCTTGTGTATCCCAATGGTAAATGGCAGAATTGGGCCTTCTTGGAGAATTAGACATGGATTAGGGGCAAGGTCAGAATATTTGAGGATGGGGATTATGTCTGATTTGTCGCATTTACTTTACAATTGTGACTGGCGATTAAGGGTTGTCCACTTTCATTTTAATAAAGCTTATTCACATGATGAGGCGGCAGTGGGTCTGTGAGGCAGCCCCCCACATCACAAGATCTGACATATTCCATGTATATAAACCAGTGCAGACATAAAATGGAGGTGTCGCTTCCCCTGGCAACCAGACGGATCACTCCTTGTAATGAGCTGCAGAGATGAAAGCTAAAATCATATTGGTTGCTATGGGCGACACGAGGCCCAGGCCTGCCTTGGCGGCGCGCACAGGAGGCCCAGGCCTGCCTTGGCGGCGCGCACAGGAGGCCCAGGCCTGCCTTGGCGGCGCGCACAGGAGGCCCAGGCCTGCCTTGGCGGCGCGCACAGGAGGCCCAGGCCTGCCTTGGCGGCGCGCACAGGAGGCCCAGGCCTGCCTTGGCGGCGCGCACAGGAGGCCCAGGCCTGCCTTGGCGGCGCGCACAGGAGGCCCAAGCCTGCCTTGGCGGCGCGCACAGGAGGCCCAGGCCTGCCTTGGCGGCGCGCACAGGAGGCCCAGGCCTGCCTTGGCGGCGCGCACAGGAGGCCCAGCTTTTTTTTTTTTTTCCTTTTTTTTTTCCAACACAGAACATCAGTCTGTGAAGAAAATCGCCCATGTTCCTTGTCAATAATGGGCCCAAACCATATATAATTAATGCGCCATATCATACAGCCAAGGATCACAGCATAGCGATGCTACATATAATGTCCACATGGACTTCTCTCCGATAAGTTGCAAAAAAAACAATGTTTTACAAATTCAGAATTAGTAAAAAAAAAAACAAGGCCGTGACTCCATGTTGAATATACAAACAATTCTCACATGTGTCGCAATTACAGAAATTCAACTGTGTAATGGTACAAAACAAATGGAAATACCCTCCCCCCACTAACTAATATGGTGGGTGTCATATTTCACAACTGTATTGCAACACATCGCGTGGCCAACGTTCCTGGGGAGTCACAGCCTTAGCCCTCATTCACATGTCCATTTATTATTATTATTTTTATTTTATTTATATATATATATATATATATATATATATATATATATGTGTTAAATATTTCTTTTATTTTTGCGCAAAAAAGACGAGACGATTTTTCATCCATCTCCAGTTGGTGTAATTTGCCTTCACTGCTGCTTCCATTTTTATGCAAAAAAAACCCCTTCTACTCATTAAACAGTAAAGATATAGTTTGTGCACAGACGACACACAAGTGGCATCCATGTTGGTTTTTTCTCCGCCTCATTGATTTTAATGAGTTTGATTCATGACTCAAATACAAAAAAAAGTGCATATATTTTTTTTTATACTTTGTAGACCTTCTAGCCAAAAATATAAAAACAGTGGTGTGAACAGCCCCCTAGACCGACGGGTCCTTGTTTTAGCCATGAAAGACCCACATACAATCCGTACATGAAACCCAGATGACTGAATGATGCCCTATCAGGATCAGTTTTTTAATTGTACCTTTTCAATTTTAAAAATTTAGTGTCCTATCGTACAAAATGTTTTCAGATTTTTTTTTAATTGTTATTCCCCCGCCCAACCCCCTTCTCTGAGTTCTCAAAATTTGTGATAAAATCTGACTCCTATAAATAAACCCGTATTACGTCCGGCATGTTTCACTGCGTTCTCCGGTCGCGGACGCCGCACCTCTGATAATTACAGATGAATTTTCTCCAGCAGTGGTTCCTGGGTCACTTGGCCGCTCTTCACACATGCAAACATTCGCAGAATCCGGCGCAGGGTGTGAGCGCCTCACCTGGGAGGAGTTTGGGCTAATTTTATCTTCACGCTACTCCCTGATACTGGGACAGAGCTTATTTAGGCTACTCTGGTGTTTCAAGGGTTAACAGGAAAGTTTTGATCTGCAGAGGTTTCCATCCGGCAGTAAACTTGTATTGAAATTCTTCTGCTTGCTGTCAGTGAATGGGAATTGTTATTGTTTTCAAATCCGTAGCCTGAAAGCAGAGATAACAACATCTAAGCTGAGGGTTCGTTACTCTGGGTTCGGAGCTGATGCAGTTTAGGCCACTGTTCACATTACATTAATAATGCTGGACGATAGAAGCACCCGCTGCAGACACAGAATTTATCCATAGGACACCACTGACCTTTTAGCAGTATATGATAGTATATCCATTTATGGACTGGTGTAACAAACTGCGATGTTCTATTCGGACACATACAATGTAAAACTTGTATAGCTTTGTATACGTTTTGGGCCACTTTTGCGAATTTATGCTATATAGTGCCGTTCATCTCAGTCCCACGGGGAAGGTAAATGTTGGGAAATGCTCTACCAGGGGAGTCAAACTCATTTTCACCGAGGTCCACATCAGCATTATGGCTGCCTTCAATGGATCGCTTGTAATTGTAAAGCTGCCCACGATCAGGGTCCACAGCGTTTTGGATGTTCCGTGTTTTCGCTGCGTCCAGAACGCTGCATTGTAAAGTAGAAGCACAGTGGATGGGATTTATAGAAATCTCCTGCCCTCTGTGCTTGTTTTTGACGCAGCGTAAACTGACATGCGGAGCGGCTTCCAAAGCCACAGGATGTCAATTTATTGCTGCAGAGCCGCAAGCGTTCCCCAGAGGGAGACAGACCGTAGCGGCCCAAACCCTGATTGTGGGCACGGACAGCTGCAGTCTCCTGCGGAGAACACTCCGGAGAGGACATGCTGTGTCCAGGATGCAGTATGTCCGAATTGTGGGCATATACACTAAGAGCTCATGCAGCTCTCCATGCAACATGATACGAGCTGCAATGCACAAACTGGCCAAGGGCTATACGAGAGCCGTCCAAGGGTAGTAAGACTATACGAGAGCCGTCCCTGGGTAGTAGGGCTGTACGAGAGCCGTCCCTGGGTAGTAGGGGTGTACGAGAGCCGTCCCTGGGTAGTAGGGGTGTACGAGAGCCGTCCCTGGGTAGTAGGGGTGTACGAGAGCCGTCCCTGGGTAGTAGGGGTGTACGAGAGCCGTCCCTGGGTAGTAGGGGTGTACGAGAGCCGTCCCTGGGTAGTAGGGGTGTACGAGAGCCGTCCCTGGGTAGTAGGGGTGTACGAGAGCCGTCCCTGGGTAGTAGGGGTGTACGAGAGCCGTCCCTGGCTAGTAGGGGTGTACGAGAGCCGTCCCTGGCTAGTAGGGGTGTACGAGAGCCGTCCCTGGCTAGTAGGGGTGTACGAGAGCCGTCCCTGGCTAGTAGGGGTGTACGAGAGCCGTCCCTGGCTAGTAGGGGTGTACGAGAGCCGTCCCTGGCTAGTAGGGGTGTACGAGAGCCGTCCCTGGCTAGTAGGGGTGTACGAGAGCCGTCCCTGGCTAGTAGGGGTGTACGAGAGCCGTCCCTGGCTAGTAGGGGTGTACGAGAGCCGTCCCTGGCTAGTAGGGGTGTACGAGTGCCGTCCCTGGGTAGTAGGGGTGTACGAGAGCCGTCCCTGGGTAGTAGGGGTGTACGAGAGCCGTCCCTGGGTAGTAGGGGTGTACGAGAGCCGTCCCTGGCTAGTAGGGGTGTACGAGAGCCGTCCCTGGCTAGTAGGGGTGTACGAGAGCCGTCCCTGGCTAGTAGGGGTGTACGAGAGCCGTCCCTGGCTAGTAGGGGTGTACGAGAGCCGTCCCTGGCTAGTAGGGGTGTACGAGAGCCGTCCCTGGCTAGTAGGGGTGTACGAGAGCCGTCCCTGAGTAGCTTGTGGCTGTGCCGCTCTGATTGGTGGCTGTCACTAACAGACATGGTCGCACACAGTGAACTGCTATATATACATTACTGGGGGGCATACACATTACTGAGGAGTGGGCCATACAGCAATGGGGGGGCACACAGCTCCAGAGGGGTATACAGTACTGGAGTGAAGGGGGACATACAGCTCTGGGGGGTAGAGAAATATGCAGCCCCCACATTCCTCCAAATAACATAATGCACCCATATTGCGCCACATAATTTAATGCAGCCTCATATTATTCCATATAGTGTTATGCAGCCCACACAGTCCTCCATATAGAATAATACACCAAATATTCCTCCATATAATATAATGCAGCCCCATAGTCGTCTGGCTACCATGATTAATACAGTCATGGCCAAAAGTTTTGAGAATGACACCAAAATGCTATTTTCACATGATCTGTTCCCTCTGGTTTTTAATTGTGTTTGTCTGATCTTTACGTCACATACAGAAATATAATTGCAATCATATTATGAGACCAGAAGGTTCTATTGACAGAATGAGTTAATGCAGCAAGTCAGTATTTGCAGGGTTGACCCTTCTTCTTCAGGACCTCTGCAATTCTCCCGGGCATGCTCTCAATCATCTTCTGGAGCAAATCCTGACTGATCGCTGTCCATTCTTGCATAAGCAATGCTTGCATTTTGCCAGAATTTGTTGGTTTTTGTTTGTCCACCCGTCTCTTGATGATTGCCCACAAGTTCTCAATGGGATTAAGATCTGGGGAGTTTCCAGGCCATGGACCCAAAATCTCTGTTTTGTTCCATGAGCCATTTAGTGATCACCTTTGCTTTATGGCAAGGTGCTCCATCATGCTGGAAAAGGCATTGTTGGGGCCAAACTGCTCTTGGACAGTTGGGAGAAGTTGCTCTTGGAGGACATTCTGGTACCATTCTTTATTCATGGTTGTGTTTTTAGGCAAGACTGTGAGTGGTGCGATTCCCTTGGCTGAGAAGCAACCCCACACATGAATGGTTTCCGGATGCTTAACAGTTGGCATGAGACAAGACTGGTGGTAGCGCCCACCTCTTCTTCTTCTAATAAGCTGTTCTCCAGATGTCCCAAACAATCGAAAAGGGGATTCATCTGAGAAAATGACTTTCCCCCAGTCCTCAGCAGTCCACTCCCTGTACCTTTTGCAGAATATCAGTCGGTCCCTGATGTTTTTTCTGGAGAGAAGTGGCTTCTTTGCTGCCCTCCTTGAAACCAGGCCTTGCTCAAGCAGTCTCCGCCTCACAGTGCGTGCAGAAGCCCTCACACCCGCCTGCTGCCATTGCTGAGCTAGCTCGCCACTGCTGGTAGTACCATCCCGCAGCTGAAACAGTTTTAAGATACGGTCCTGACGTTTGCTGGTCCTTCTTGGGCGCCCTGGAGCCTTTTTGGCAACAATGGAAGCTCTCTCCTTGAAGTTCTTGATGATGCGATAGATTGGTGACTGAGGTGCAATCTTTGTAGCTGCGATACTCTTCCCTGTTAGGCCATTTTTGTGCAGAACAATGATGGCTGCACGTGTTTATTTAGAGATAACCATGGTTAACTGAAGAGAAACAATGATACCAAGCACCAGCCTCCTTTTAAAGTGTCCAGTGGTGTCATTCTTACTTAATCATGCTGATTTATCGCCAGCCCTGTCCTCATCAACACCCACACCTGTGTTACTGGAACAATCACTAAAACAATAATAGCTGCTCCTTTTAAGGCAGGAATGCAATGATGTTGAAATGTGTTTTGGGGGTTAAAGTTCATTTTCTTAGCCAATATTGACTTTGCAAGTAATTGCTGTTAAGCTGATCACTCTTTACGACATTCTGGAGTATATGCAAATTGCCATTAGAAAAACTGAAGCAGTAGACTTTGTAAAAATTAATATTTGTAGCATTCTCAAAACGTTTTTGGCCATGACTGTACATACTCGCTTCTCCTCGTTCCTCCAGTCTCCTCAGTGTGTTCACTGTTCTGCCGCTCTGACAGCTCAGGACACAGACGCGCACAGTAATGACATCTTCGCGCTCCTCTGTACTGATCTGTCAGAGCCAAGACGCAGACAGACGCTGCAGGAGAATGATAAGAGAGGCAGCGCGCCGTTCCCTCTAGCATCATTGCTTTCAATTGTATCGGAATCTGGGACCGGGCCTCTCTGACTCACGGGCTCTAAAGCAGCCGCGTGGCCTGCTGCAATTGGCGGTACACCACCCTGCTGTCTGCAAGTGGGCCCCCTCGGCGGTCCAGGGCCCCAGCACTTGCCCAGGTGCGCCGGGTGCTGATGCCGGCCCTGCCCACAGTAATATACACCCACAATCTCCTACCACAGGCTCGCACACAACCCAAAATCCTACAATAGGCATCCCTACAACATCAATCCTCCCTCGTCAAATTCCCATCTCTGGAGTATGACCAGCATTGTATACCCCCAAATGTTATAGCAGACATCATTGCACGCACCCCCAAATATCCCAACACAGTTATCCCCACAGCATTATAGACCCTTAAAATCCTACCCTTGGCAAATTCTAAAAACCCACCATTGGCGACCCCCCCCCCCCTTCCCCCACGCACACACACACATGTGCCGCCCCGTGCCAGCAGCCGGTGCTCTTCTGATCCGGATCTGCGGTATGGCTCGAGGGGTTCTCCAGATCCAGGGGTCGCGCGGACACTCCGAATAAAAGGGGACGTATTTATACGGGAATGGTTGTAAAATGTCTGTGACGCCACCCACGGTGTGTGGTGAGATATAGCACCATCGCTGCCGTTGTGGGGCTCACGGGGACGTTGGGTTGGCAGCTGGATGTTAACCCTTCTGTGGGTAGGGATGCATGTGCAGGGGCCGGCGCACCCGACCAGGCCGGGGATGTTACTCACGGTTGAATAAAGCACACAAGTCCTGTGGTAAACCAAGGTGATGGTGGCCGGCTGCCGCAGACGGGTATATCTGTCGCGGGCGGGGAGGAGGGTGTCAGCCCACTACGCTCACCCCCTTCTGCTCGGGTCCGGCGGTTGCTGCTCAGTGGTGGCTTGAGCTGTAGGCCGGATCCCGGGGGTTCTCGAGCGGCACTCCTCGCCCGTGAGTGAAAGGGGTTTGTTGGGTGTGGGAATAGTTTATTGTCCGTGACGCCACCCACGGTTGTGGTGATTTCACCACCGCTGCTCAATATGGGGATCCCGGGGATGGTGATGCGGAGCAGCCAGGTGTTGTTGCCCCTCCGTGGGTAGGGGTTGGTGATCCCGGGGCCCGGTGATGGTTTGGGAGGTGCAGGGCCTGGTGGGCGCAGGGACGCGGGGGCAGCGCTGTGCCTTGCGGCACTGTGGTACTCACTCAGCCTGAGACGTTGACACAGTTTTACGGTAAACCACACGGCTGGAAAGACGGTTCCCACGGACGGCTGCACTTGCTCTCCCAGTAGGTGACGGTGATGTCCCTTTTCCTTGCACCTTTGTTTCTATGTTGGTGTGTCGCCCTGGGCAAGCCAGGGGACACAGGTCACAACACCACCACACCCCACACTCCAGGTAGGCACATCTGCTAACCTACAAATCCTTGTTGCCTTCCTCCAGGAGTCTGTTGATGCACACCAGGGGGTGGGCCAGGCGGTTGGCTCCGCCCACCAAGGAGCTCACAGCTCTGGAGGCAGGAAGTAACCAGGCAGATTAGCCCAGGCAGGGCAAGAGTGCAGAACTGTCAGGGAGGAGGAAGTGGAAGGAGTAAAGTGAAGCCCAGGCAGGGCAAGTGTGAGGAGCTAAGTGAGAAAGTAAAACAACTAAGTGGAAGTAAAGTGGAACAAGAGAAGGAAAGCCTGAAGGGTCCAGCTCTGTGTAGGGCCAGAACAGCAAGGTCAGCGACGGCGGTGACTGTCCGGAGGGGGGACCGTTTGGAAGTTCCTGGAAGGACCCCGTTGGCTGTGTGCCCGGTGGTCTGGAGCAGTGTTCCGAAGGACAGTCAGCACCAGGGCAGGGGCCTCTCGGACCCCGGCAAGGCTAGGAGTCGCCAAATTTGCCGAATCCGTCAGTGACGGGGACCATAGATCCCCCAACAACCAAGTCCCGATTGACGGCAACAGCCCAACCATTACCGGGGAGACACCGCCACCGCCAGGGCACCAGTTTCCCCAGGGCCAGCGCCTGCGGGCAAAGAGTAGAGCTCCTCCGGCCCAGATTGCAGTCGGGGAGCGGGTAACCGGAGGGAATCCACCGCTACCATCAGACAACACAGGTGCAAGGAAGAGAGACGTCACCGTCACCTACCGGGAGTGCAGGTGCAGCCGTCTGTGGGACCGTCCTACCAGCCGTTGGTTTACCGTACAAACTGTGTCCGTGTCTCAGGCTGAGTGAGTACCACAGTGCCGCAAGGCACAGCGCTGCCCCCGCGTCCCTGCGCCCACCGGGCCCTACACTTTACATCTCATCACCGGGCCCCGGGATCACCAACCCCTACCCACGGAGGGGCAACATAACACCTGGCTGCTCCGCATCACCATCCCCGGGACCCCCACACTGAGCAGCGGTGGTGCAATCACCACAACCGTGGGTGGCGTCACGAACTATAACAATCCCCACACCCAACAAACATCCCCCCTTTCACTCACGGGCGAGGAGTGTCGCTCGAGACACCCCGGGATCCGGCCCACAGCTCGAGCCACCACTGAGCAGCTGCCGGACCCGAGCAGAAGGGGTGAGCGTAGTGTGCCGACACCCTCCTCCCCGCCCGCGACAACTTGGCGTCACGAACAGGATCTTACCGCTCTGCCGTCTGGTAGAGGTGCGCCTTGTTACCGCCGGAGGTATCCGGCAGAAAAATTTCAGAAGCCGCCATCTTTGGCGCGAAAAGTTCCCGCTCGAGCGTCTTCTCGAGCAGTAGAGGCGCGAAGGCCAAAACCCCGCCCCGAGAGAGGAGGGGCCGGAAAGAGCTAAGGGGGACGCGATGGCGGCTGGCCGCATGTAGCTGCGGCTATGGAAGCAGGGACGCCAGGACTCTGCAGACCGACTGGGTTCCTGGAAAGCACGACTGCCGAGATGTCCGCCCCACCTAGTTCAGCAGAGACTACCGAGCCGGTGTCTGGAACCGCAGCATGGTTGAGAGCCCGGGCGGCGGGGATCTGCCGTCGCTACCAGAGCCAGATCGGCGGGCTGATGGAGCAGTGGGCCGCGGAGGTAGAGGCCCTAGTTGCTGTGGCGCGAGTGTATGGAGTGGAGGCCGTGATGGAGGAGCTGGAGAATGACCCACGCCCCTGTGTCCCCGAGGGACCGGTCGCTGCGGCTGAGGGACCCGGTCTACCCCTGGCTCCTGTGTTACCTCCGTCCTGCTCGCTCGCGCGCTGCACCGCACCTGGCCCGTCGGGTGTGCCTCCCTCTGTGACTGACTGCAGCGGGGGCAGAAGATAGCGACTCCGAGCCTGTGTCAGAAGAAGAGGAGGGGGTCGTTGCCCTGTCTGGCATGGAGGCCACTTATGTTCCCCGAGCCGGGGGCAATGGGTATCGAGCGGCCCTTCCACGCCGTGCTTGCTACGCACTGGAGGGGCTGGTGCCCGTGTCCTTCCACCCCGGACAGGGTGAGGAGGACAAAGACATCGAGTAGGGCAGCGGATGCCCGTTGCACCGTCCCCGTAGGGACCACCTGTTTGTTGTTGTTTGGAAAGTTAAAAAGTTTGAAAGTTCTGACAATGAAGAAATGATTATACCGAGTACTTCACCTGATTTGTTTGTTGATTTGCAACCGGCAGGAGCCGGCACCGTTGTCCCCGTGGGGACCGTTTAAAATGCATGGGAACTATCCATGGACAAGCCCGTGAACTTGCAGGGCACCACAAACTTTAAGTGGCTTGTAAATATGTTGGTTACCGTTACCGTTTCCGCAATGCCGCCTCCGGAGAGGCAGGTTGGAGGGAGGGCCCTGAGCGGAGCAGGCTAGGGCCCAGCCACCAAAGGAACCGGTGGCTACCCTCTGGAGGGGAAGGACAGATCCCGCTCGGGTAACTTGTGCTGGACTGTGGGTCAAGGGGTGCTGCCTGGGCTTTAGGGGCAGCATCAGGGCCAGGTTGCTTGGGTGGGAGAGAGCGGAAACCGTGACCGTAAACCGTTGCAACGTTTAAGAAATGTGCCTCCCGTCTTGGGAAGAGTTTGATTAAAAATGTTATTTATGTTTGCTTAACCCTGTTATCCCCTTTTTACAGAAAAATAAAACCGGTGTAGGACGGCAGCCCGCGGACGGTCTGCATTTTGCTAAGGGGGAATGTGTCGCCCTGGGCAAGCCAGGGGACACAGGTCACAACACCACCACACCCCACACTCCAGGTAGGCACATCTGCTAACCTACAAATCCTTGTTGCCTTCCTCCAGGAGTCTGTTGATGCACACCAGGGGGTGGGCCAGGCGGTTGGCTCCGCCCACCAAGGAGCTCACAGCTCTGGAGGCAGGAAGTAACCAGGCAGATTAGCCCAGGCAGGGCAAGAGTGCAGAACTGTCAGGGAGGAGGAAGTGGAAGGAGTAAAGTGAAGCCCAGGCAGGGCAAGTGTGAGGAGCTAAGTGAGAAAGTAAAACAACTAAGTGGAAGTAAAGTGGAACAAGAGAAGGAAAGCCTGAAGGGTCCAGCTCTGTGTAGGGCCAGAACAGCAAGGTCAGCGACGGCGGTGACTGTCCGGAGGGGGACTGTTTGAAAGTTCCTGGAAGGACCCCGTTGGCTGTGTGCCCGGTGGTCTGGAGCAGTGTTCCGAAGGACAGTCAGCACCAGGGCAGGGGCCTCTCGGACCCCGGCAAGGCTAGGAGTCGCCAAATTTGCCGAATCCGTCAGTGACGGGGACGTAGATCCCCCCAACAACCAAGTCCCGATTGACGGCAACAGCCCAACCATTACCGGGGAGACACCGCCACCGCCAGGGCACCAGTTTCCCCAGGGCCAGCGCCTGCGGGCAAAGAGTAGAGCTCCTCCGGCCCAGATTGCAGTCGGGGAGCGGGTAACCGGAGGGAATCCACCGCTACCATCAGACAACACAGGTGCAAGGAAGAGAGACGTCACCGTCACCTACCGGGAGTGCAGGTGCAGCCGTCTGTGGGACCGTCCTACCAGCCGTTGGTTTACCGTACAAACTGTGTCCGTGTCTCAGGCTGAGTGAGTACCACAGTGCCGCAAGGCACAGCGCTGCCCCCGCGTCCCTGCGCCCACCGGGCCCTACACTTTACATCTCATCACCGGGCCCCGGGATCACCAACCCCTACCCACGGAGGGGCAACATAACACCTGGCTGCTCCGCATCACCATCCCCGGGACCCCCACACTGAGCAGCGGTGGTGCAATCACCACAACCGTGGGTGGCGTCACGAACTATAACAATCCCCACACCCAACAAACATCCCCCCTTTCACTCACGGGCGAGGAGTGTCGCTCGAGACACCCCGGGATCCGGCCCACAGCTCGAGCCACCACTGAGCAGCTGCCGGACACGAGCAGAAGGGGTGAGCGTAGTGTGCCGACACCCTCCTCCCCGCCCGCGACATTGGTAGCGATGGGTTCCACCGGTAACCCGCTTCCCGGCTTCAAGCTGGACCGGAGGAGCTCTACTCTTTGCCCGCAGGCGCTGGCCCTGAGAAACTGGTGCCTTGGCGGTGGCGGTGTCTCTCTTACACTGGTTGGGCTGTTGCCTTCAATCGGGACCTGTTTGTTGGGGGATCTACGTCCCCTTCACTGACGGATTTGGCAAATTCTGGCGACTCCAAGCCTTGCCGGGGTCCGAGAGGCCCCTGCCCTGGTGCTGACTGTCCTTCGGAACACTGCTCCAGACCGCCGGGCCACTACCCATCCGCGGTCCTTCCAGGAACTTCCAAACGGTCCCCCTCCAGACAGTCACCGCCGTTGCTGACCTTGCTGACCTGTCCTGCACACAGCTGGACTACTTCAGGCTTTCTCTCTGTCACACTCTTGCTTTCCTCCTTTACCACTTCCTTCTACTTTCACTTCCTTAACTCCTTTTAGCTGTTTTCTCAAGCCCTGCCTGGGCTACTCCCGTTGTTTACTCCTTCATGTCCCTCTCTGGACTCAACTGCACTCAACTGCCTGGTTTCTCCCACCTCCAGAGCTGTGAACTCCTCGGTGGGCGGAGCCAACCGCCTGGCCCACCCCCTGGTGTGAATCATCAGCCTCTGGAGGAAGGCAATAAGGATTTTTGGTTAGCTTTGGTGTTCCTAACTGGGATGTAGGGTGTGGTGGTGTGTGACCTGTGTCCCCTGGCTTGCCCAGGGCGACACATTCCCCCTTAGCAAAATGCAGACCGTCCGCGGGCTGCCGTCCAACACCGGATTTATTTTTCTGTAAAAGATAACATGGTAAAATAACATATGTACATTTTTAATGGATCTTCCCATAACGGGAGGCACATTTCTTTAACGTTGCATAACGGTTTACGGTTACGGTTTCCGCTCTCTCCCACCCAAGCAACCTGGCCCTGATGCTGCCCCTAAAGCCCAGGCAGCACCCCTTGACCCACAGTCCAGCACACGGTACCCGAGCGGGATCTGTCCTTCCCTCCAGAGGGTAGCCACCGGTTCCTTTGGTGGCTGGGCCCCAGCCTGCTCTGCTGAGGGCCCTCCCTCCAACCTGCCTCTCCGGAGGCGGCATAGCGGAAAACGGTAACGGTAAACAACATATTTACAAGCCACTAACGTTTGTGGTTGCCCTGCAAGTTCACAGGCTTGTCCATGGAAAGTCCTCCATGCAAAACTTTTTAAACGGTCCCCACTGGGACAACGGTGCCGGCTCCAGCCGGTTGCAAATCACACAGTCAATCAGGTGAGGTACTCGGTATCATTTTCATCATTAGCAGAACTTTCAAACTTTGAAACAAACAAACTGGTGGTCCCGACGGGACTGGACAACGGTGCTCCGCTGCCCTACTCCAGGCCTTCAGCTTCATCCGAGGGAGGGGGTGCAGGACCCACTCTGCTCTCCTGGCTGCCCCGCAGCTTCACATCCAGGGCAAACCACCCCCTCTCTCCGCAGTGTCGGGTGTACTGAACAATGTCTCCCGGCATCAGGTTGCGGCCGGGATGCTCCTCAGGCAGGTGGGCATTCACATCCCGCCGGGCTACAAACACTTCGGCCTCCAGGCCCGGTTCATAGATAAACCCGTAGCCCCGGCGGACATCAAACCGCCTCACCTGCCCCTCGTACAACGGGCCCCGGACACGGAACGTGGCCTGGCGGAGATTCTCTTTCTCCCGGATAGCTCGGGCCACCAGCTCGGCCTTCTTCCGTTCCCTCTCAGCAATCTCCAGGCCCAGCAGTACCGGCTCCCTATCCCAATACGGCGCTGCTGCCGGCGCATGGGTCGGGCCCCGCGGGACATTCTGGACGTTGCCCACTGTCAGGAATCTGGGCGGCGTGTCCCGCGGTGTCTTGGCCTTGGGCGCTGCCTTGCAGCAACAACCCGGCGCTACCTCAGCCGAGGTGTGGGGGATGGGCATAGGGGCTTTCCGCTGCTGGGCCTTCGGCTCGGAGCGGGTCATCGGCTCCGGCTCGGGGGATTTTTCAGGGGATGCCTCCGGTTCAACCTTTTGGAATCTTCCACGGTAACACCTCCGGTTTACTGCGGGCTCCGGCTACAGGTCGGTCCGCCTGGGCGGGGACGCTGGGTATTGCTACCGGTTGCGGTGGTAGCAGGCCTAGTGGCGGGGTCACGGCCTCCGAGACGGGTGGCGAGGGAGGCAACGGGGGGAGAGGGCTTGGACCGGGCCCCGCAGCCGCGATGACCGGCCCTTCCAGGGCATCGGGACGTGGGTCACTCACCCTCCCTTTCTCCGCTTCCTCCTCGCATCTCCGCACAGTGGCTATAATGTCCGCCATGTCGGTCTCCCACTCCTCCATGAGGAGCTGCATCCTGACCTGCAGCCTTTGGTAGAGCTGCGCGGTTCGGATTTCCACCCAAGCCGCGGTTCCAGGCGCGGGGGCTACGGTGTCGCGGGACGGCATCCACATGATTACTTCTTCTCTACTTCCAGGAACGGTATGTTTGCAGAATCCTGGCGTCTCTGCTTTTATAGCCGCAGCTACATGCGTCCAGCCGCCATCGCGTCCCCCTTAGCTCTTTCCGGCCCCTCCTCTCTCGGGGCGGGGTTTCGGCCTTCGCGCCTCTACTACTCGAGAAGACGCTCGAGCGGGAACTTTTCGCGCCAAGATGGCAGCTTCTGAAATTTTTCTGCCGGATACCTCCGACGGTAACAAGGCGCACCTCTACCAGACGGCAGAGCGGTAAGATCCTGTTCGTGACGCCAAGTTGTCGCGGGTGGGGAGGAGGGTGTCAGCAAACTACGCTCACCCCCTTCTGCTCGGGTCCGGCGGTTGCTGCTCAGTGGTGGCTCGAGCTGTAGGCCGGATCCCGGGGGTTCTCGAGCGGCACTCCTCGCCCGTGAGTGAAAGGGGTTTGTTGGGTGTGGGAATAGTTTATTGTCCGTGACGCCACCCACGGTTGTGGTGATTTCACCACCGCTGCTCAATATGGGGATCCCGGGGATGGTGATGCGGAGCAGCCAGGTGTTGTGTTGCCCCTCCGTGGGTAGGGGTTGGTGATCCCGGGGCCCAGTGATGGAGTGGAAGGTGCAGGGCCTGGTGGGCGCAGGGACGCGGGGGCAGCGCTGTGCCTTGTGGTACTCACTCAGCCTGAGACGTTGACACAGTTTTACGGTAAACCACACGGCTGGAAAGACGGTTCCCACGGACGGCTGCACTTGCTCTCCCAGTAGGTGACGGTGATGTCCCTTTTCCTTGCACCTTTGTTTCTATGTTGGTAGCGATGGGTTCCACCGGTAACCCGCTCCCCGGCTTCAAGCTGGACCGGAGGAGCTCTACTCTTTGCACGCAGGCGCTGGCCCTGAGAAACTGGTGCCTTGGCGGTGGCGGTGTCTCTCTTACACTGGTTGGGCTGTTGCCTTCAATCGGGACCTGTTTGTTGGGGGATCTACGTCCCCTTCACTGATGGATTTGGCAAATTCTGGCGACTCCAAGCCTTCCCGGGGTCCGAGAGGCCCCTGCCCTGGTGCTGACTGTCCTTCGGAACACTGCTCCAGACCGCCGGGCCACTACCCGTCCGCGGTCCTTCCAGGAATTTCCAAACGGTCCCCCTCCAGACAGTCACCGCCGTTGCTGACCTTGCTGACCTGTCCTGCACACAGTTGGACTACTTCAGGCTTTCTCTCTGTCACACTCTTGCTTTCCTCCTTTACCACTTTACTTCCTTCTACTTTCACTTCCTTAACTCCTTTTAGCTGTTTTCTCAAGCCCTGCCTGGGCTACTCCCGTTGTTTACTCCTTCATGTCCCTCTCTGGACTCAACTGCACTCAACTGCCTGGTTTCTCCCGCCTCCAGAGCTGTGTCCTCCTCGGTGGGCGGAGCCAACCGCCTGGCCCACCCCCTGGTGTGAATCATCAGCCTCTGGAGGAAGGCAACAAGGATTTTTGGTTAGCTTTGGTGTTCCTAACTGGGATGTAGGGTGTGGTGGTGTGTGACCTGTGTCCCCTGGCTTGCCCAGGGCGACACATATCTGATCCCACACCCGGGTTGGTAGTCAGTCTGTCTCCTCTGCACTCAGTATTTTGTAGGTAGGACTTCCCGGTGTGTGTTGTGCGAGGGCCTACATGTACATCTACCAGGTTTTCCAGGGCGCTACGCACGCGCACATGCGTGTACACACACACACACACACACACACACACACACACACACACACACACACACACACACACACACACACACACACACACACACACACACACACACACACACACACACACACACACACACACACACACACACTGTACACCCCACAAATCCCACCAAAAGTAGCACATAGGGAAGGCTCTATTGTTGAGCTATCAGGACAGGGGACAAGCTCAGATTTATCTGTTTTTGTTTGGGGGTTTTTTTGTTTGTTTTTTTTTTTAAGGGCCTTTTTACTTTTTGTCTTGTGGTATTCATTTACCATTTTTTTTTTTTTTTTTTACCAATTTTTTTTTTTTTTTTAAAAAAATGGCCAAAGGGGTTGATGAATATTTGGCAAAATATATATATTTTGTCTCTTCCCTTTTTTGTGCCTTTTTTTTAGTGAAAATTTGCATAAACCTTTTAAAATGTCACACGTAATTCCTCAATTGTGACCCCCAAAAACGTTCCTTCAGCCGGTGACTGCACCAAAAAAATGCAACATTTTAAGTATAACAAATGTCTAAAACTTCTGGATAGGAAAAGTTTTTGAAGAAAATTTAGAAAAGAAAAACCAACTTGAAAAATGGAGCAAAATATTTAGAGTGTGAGGTGCAAATACCAAAGGAAAATGTATTCCAGAAAACTGGAGCAATGGCAATGATGAACGGGGCCTCGGGCTTTTTTTTTCTTTTCAGTAATGTTTTAGGAAATTAAAAAAAGAAATTTATGTCCAAAATGGGTCCAGAGGCAACCGGAAGCAGAGGGGCTCAGCAGATTATTAAAGGGTCCGTCTGGGTTTTTAATTGTTTTCTTTTATTGTGTTTTGGGGTTTTTTGGGGGTTTTTTTTTAAGAAAAATGTTTGCTACAGTTTTTCTTTCTTTCATGTTTAAAAACAGAACCCAGACAGACCCCATAATAGTCACTAGGACCCTTCTTCTTCATTTTCTACCAGGATTGATTTTGGGAAAGTCTCCTCTGCTGATGTACGTGGTTCAGAGGATTCCTACACTACAGACAATTGTAACAAACCCTCAGATGAGTGTTAGGCTGCTTTCACACATCCGGTTTTTGCAGTGCGGCTCAATCTGGCTCCAAAACCTATGCAATGGATGCGGCGAAAAAAAAAACGGATCCGTTGCATACGTTTTTCCATGCGGCCCGTCCGTTTTTTGACGGATGCGGCTTGAAACTGAGCATGCGCAGTGCAAAAAAAAGCGTCCGGATGCGGTTTTTGCCGCGTACATAGGCTTGCATTGTAAATCGCGCCGCATGCGGTTTTTTCACCGCACATAACGTGCCAGGCAACGTTCCATCGGGCCACCGCATGGGCTAAATATGCCACATCCGGCAAAAAACGGACGCAAAGCAAGGCCATGCGGCACAATACGGCGATAATGCAAGTCTATGCGGAAAAAACGCAACCAGCGGCAAAAAAAAAGGTTGCTTTTTTTCTGCAAAGCGCCGTATTGTGCCGCTCAGCAAAAACCAGATGTGTGAAAGCAGCCTAAGGCCCTGCTACAGACATGATATCAGGTTTGTTTTTTTTTTTTTTTTTTTTTTTTTAAGCCACCGGTTGGACCAAAAACATGGTTGTGTGCACATGGCCTTATGGAGAGTGATTATCACATTACCCAATTGCAGCGGGATATCTCACCTTGATTACAATAGTATAGCGCATGTCGTGACTTCATGGTCACCAAAAATACAAATTTGGTCCTTAAACAAGAGGCGTGTCCTCTATCTGACCGATAAAGCTGATGTTGCTGCTGGATTATTTCTGGGTGCATTCAACTGAATCTACAAAGGATGTTTTTTTGCAGGTTAAGTCTATGTTCACACGTTGGATATTTGCAATAGATTTTTCTGCATTTTTTTTATGCAACTTAAAAGCTGCTTTTTACAGTAGCAGCAAAAGGTATGAGCGTCCACAAATCTCATGCACACTATTTGTTTGTTTTTTTTGGTTTTTTTTTTAAATCTGCAGCATGTCCATTTTTTTCTGTTCACTCATCGAAAGCTATGCAGAAGTGCAAAAATAGCCTGCAATGTGTGAACATAACCTTAAGGACGCCTGTCATGTGTCAAAATGCTGTTGACCTGCAGATTAATAGTGCTACAAAGCTGCACCGCTGCCACACTGAAACTGCGACTATCAGGAGAAAATTTACTGAATTCCTCACGAGAGTGTCGCGGGCGGAGGAGGGAACGCTGCGCTCTCCCACTGTTCGGGTCCGGCTGCCGCTGCGGCCTGCTGCTGCTCGGTGGCTCGAGCGATGGGCCGGATCCCGGGGACTCGAGCGGCGCTCCTCGCCCGTGAGTGAAAGGGGTTTGGTTTTTGGGATAGTTTATTGTCCGTGACACCACCCACGGTTGTGGTGATTGTATGGACACCACCGCTGCTCTGTATGGGGATCCCGGGAGCGGTGACGGGGAGCAGCAAAGTTGTTAGTTCTCCCCTCCGTGGGTAGGGGGTAGTTGTCCCGGGGCCCAGTGATGAGGTGGGGGATGCTGGATGGCAGGGCCGGTGCAGGGCTTGGTGAGGTGCAGGGACGCGGGGGCAGCGCTGTGCCTTGCGGCACTGTGGTACTCACTCAGCCTGAGACGGTGACACAGTTCTCAGTAAAACACACGGCTGGAAAGACGGTTCCCACGGACGGCTGCTGTTGCTTTTCCCCGGTAGTTGACGGTGACGGTCCCTTTTCCTGCACCTAATGAAATGTTGGTAGCGATGGGTTCCCACCGGTAACCCGCTCCCCGGCTTGGATATGTGCCGGAGGAGCCCCTCTTTGCCCGCAGGCGCTGGCCCTGAGAAACTGGTGCCGTGGCGGTGTCTCTCTCTAACGGTTGGACTGTTGCCTTCAATCGGGACTTGGTTGTTGGGAGACCCAGGGGTCCCCTTCACTGACGGATTTGGCAAATTCACGGCGACTCCTAGCCTTGCCGGGATCCGAAAGGCCCCTGCCAATGGTGCTGGCTTCTCTTCGTATACCGCTCCGGTACCGCCGGGCCACCACCCGTCCACGGTCCTTTCGGCAACCTCCAAGCAGCCTCTTTTGCAGACAGTCACCGCCGTCTGCTAACCTTGCTGTTCTCAGTCCGGGGCACACACCCGGACCAACTTCAGGCTCTCTCAACTGTCACTTTCACTGTCACTACTCTCACTTTCTCCTCTACCACTTCCTTCCACTTCACTCCTCAAACTCTATCTGCCTGGTTTTCCCGCCTCCAGGGCTGTGAACTCCTCGGTGGGCGGAGCCAACCGCCTGGCCCACCCCCTGGTGTGGACATCAGCCCCTGGAGGAAGGCAACAAGGATTTTTGGTTTAGCTCGGGTGTACCTATCCGGGGTGTAGGGTGTGGTGGTGTTATTGCTGTGACCCCTGGCTTGCCCAGGGCGTCACAAGAGCCACCGGCTTTCAGTCATAGAGGTGTGCAGGTACTGTTAGTCAATGTGCAGTATAGAATAAGCGGTGGCTGTGAATACTCCTGGCACTTTGGCAGCTTGCTCTGCAGCACATCTGTTCGGATCGAGCTGTCAAAGTGCCAGGTCGTGCTTACAACCGCCACTGACAATGCTATGACTGAATCCGCACCGTGGCTCCTCTGACTGAAAGCTGGCAGCTCCAGAGGAGAAAAAAGTTCATTATCTCCCAGTAGCCGCACTTTGAGAAAGGCAGCTGAATAGCTCTGAACCACAATTAACCTGCAGATTAACCCTACATTTGCAGGTTAATAGTTTTGGGGATGTGGATGAATTAATCATGCTGCAAATGTTGGAATCAAAAGCATGCTAATTTTGTTGCAGATTTGATACAGAAAGTGATGATTGAACCTGGCTAGAAAACTCGATCTGCATCAAAGTTATCCAGTGCAAATCAAATTCTCCTCATCATACTCTGTGGTCTCTCCAGATCCCAGAGCATTAATAAACTTTGGGTAGAAAAAAATGAAACCTTGCTTGCTCACCTGTCCCACCGCCGCCGCCGCAGCATTCCCTGCTCATTCCTCCGCAAAGCTCTGTCCAGCCGCTTTCCTTTAGTAACCAATATTTCCTTGCCGGGATCTCCACTCTGTGCCGGAATTTCCAGCACCACAACATATACCACCCGAAAAGCCGACTAGACCTTGTGCAGAGTATGTGTGACGCCCTGGACTATCCAGGTCGTCCCAGGTAGACCCAACAACACTACACACCCCCCCTTCCCAGTTAGGTAACATCAGTCAAACTTAAAAGCCTTGTCACCACCCTCCAGGTTTGATGTCCACACCAGGGGGGTGGAGCCAGGCAGTTGGCTCCACCCACTTAGGAGTTCACAGGCCTGGAGGCGGGAACCTAGTAGTCAAGTTCAAGTTAGTTGAGAGAGTGGTTTTGACAGTGAAAGAGGGAGGTTGTGTCCAGAAGCAGACCTGTGCTCAGGCCTGCAAAAGACTACTCCGGTGGCTGGGTTGGAGCACAGTTACCATTGGCAAGGAGGCAGACGGTGGTGGCCACCTTCAGGAGACCGGGAAGACGCCCGGTGGAACCGTAAGGGACCGGGACAGGGTAATGGCCCGCCAGAACCGAACCGGGTAGCCAACTGGATACCGGAGCACCAGGCAGGGTACTCAGACCCCGAACTAGGCTAGAAGCCACCACCATAATCGAATTAACTGATTGCGGTCTGGACCTCAGGGGTTCATTCCCACCTAATTCCCAATTGAAAGCAACAGCCCAACCATTCCGGATAAGTGCCACTGCCAAGGGCCAGAGATCCAAAGGGCCAGCGTCTGCGGGCAAACGGGCTCCTACGGCAGATACATGCCGGGGAGCGGACTACCGGTGCCTAGGCACAGGAGTCAAGATTCACATACAGAGGTGCAGGAGAAAAGCGGACATTACCAACCTAATCTGCGAAAAGCTGCAGTCGGCTGCGGGCCCCGTTCATCACTCTGTTTGGTTTACCAGTGACTCCAGTGTCTTGTGTCAGAGTGAGTACACCAGTGCCATCCGGCACTGTGCCGCGCTGCACCGCAACACTACACCCTGCACCCGGGCCCTGGACCAACATCCCACTAGCCACGGAGGGGTCAACACCTAGCTGCGCTACTACACCGCTCCCGGGGGCCCCCATACCTTCACCGCAGCGGTTGTGTCTACAATCACCACAACCCGTGGGTGGCGTCACGAACTATCACTTCAAGCCAAACACCCAAATCCCCGCGTGTAGCGCCAACTCCCTTGCAGAGCGACGTGACCCCTGGGTCCTTGAGAGGCTCGAGCCACCACCTGCAGTGCGAGCACGGATCCGAGCGGCTCGGCGGTCTCAGCCGAGCCTGCGGGGCGATACACATCTTTTACCGTCGGAGGCCCTGGTGTAAAAGTTGAGGTAGCAATGGAGTCATTGCAGGCTGTAAGATTTTTTTGAAGAAATCGTTTTTCAAGTTCTGTCTGAAGGTTTCCAATGTGGTGGATAATCGGACATGTTGGGGCAGAATTCCACAGGAGAGGATGCTTGGGAGAAGTTTTGGAGGCGATTGGGTGAGGAACATACAAGTGCGTAGGAGAGAAGGAAATCTTTGGAGGACTAGAGATAATATGTGGGAAGATATTGCAACATTAGTTTGGAGATACATGAAGGAAACAGATTATAGACGGCTTTGTAGGTCAGGGTTAGTAGTGTGAACTGGATATGTTATGGAATTGGGAGCTAATTAAGGGATTTGCAGAGGAGAGAGGTAAAATAGTCACGCAGCAGAGTTAAGGACGTACTGGAGAAGTGCAGGGAGGCCACAGAGAAGGATGTTGCAGTAGTTGATGTGGGAGATGATGCGGGTGGAAATACCATTTTAATAGAGTCAGGGTTGAGGAAGTGACGGATTCTGAAAATATTAAGTTGAAGTAGGCAGGAGAGGGTAAGATCTTGGATGTGCAGTTTGAAGAACAAGGCAGAGTCAGGGGATGCTCTGAGGCAGCAGACTTCTGGTACAGGGGAAAGCATGATGTTATTTATTGTGATAGATAGATCAGGTAGGGGAGTGAGGTGAGATGGAGGAAAGATGAAGAGTTTGGGGTGTGTTTTTTTCCACATTGAGCTTTAGAAAGCATGATGAGAAGGAGGATATGGCTGATGGACACTCCGGAATGGTGGACAGCAGAGAGGTGTCATCTTGGCCAGAGATGTAGATCTGAGTGTCATCAGGGTTTAGGTGGTACTGGAAGCCATGGGACTTTGAGTTGTCCCAGGCCAAAGGTATAGATGAGGAAGAGTAGGGGTCCCAGGACAAAACCCTTGAGGGATACACAGAGAGAGTGATTGGTTGGGAGGAGGAGAGATGCATGCAACCGACCCGCTCCTGTGAGCAGAGTGTGAGTCCATGCCGGGTGAAGCAGCATGAAACTTGCGCGAGGCAATCGCAAGTGGGACACCGGCCTAAAAGTGCGGTTGGAAAAGTATGAGGAGATCTAGGAGAAGGCAAGACATTTGACCCCAAGAGAAGAGACAATTTGTAGTAGGAGTGAGTTGTTGACTGTGTCGAAGGCCGAGGACAGGTCTAGAAGGAGGAGTATAGAACATTGTCTCTTAGCATTGGCAGTAAGTCATTGATAATTTTGGTCAGAGCAGTTTCGGTAGAATGATGGGGACGGAAACCTGATTGTAGGTTGTTGAACAGTGATTTAGATGAGACATGGGAACAAAGTTCAGCATGGACGTGCTGATCGAGGAGTTTGGAGGTGAACAGGAGAAGCGATATGGGGCAATAGCTAGACGTATAGTTCTGGTCGAAGGATGGCTTCTTCAGGATAGGTGTGATTGTGGAATGTTTGAGAACAGAAGGGAAGACACCAAAGGGTAATAAGTTCAGTTCAAGAGATGGGTTAGGGCTGGGATAAGCGTGATGGTGTGGTTTGGGAGGAGGGATGGAATCGGGTCAAGTGCACAAGGGGTGAGGTGCAATTTGGAGACCAGATGAGTAAGCTCTCCTTCGATGATGGTGGGTAGGGAGGTTATGGGGAAGCGCAATGGTCAGTTATATGAAGGGGTTGTGGTGTTTTAGCAACAGAAACTTGCCTGGTTTGGTCGTTCTTGTTGGTAAAATTTTAGCAAAGTCTTCTGCTTAATTACCTTCAGCATGCTTCATCTTCCAGCAAGGAGAGTCCGGACACACCTTCATGGAGGCTGTGACAGCAAAAAAGGAGAGTTACAAAGTGAATATTATTATTCGTGACGTCCTATGCGGACCTGTCCAATTATTACATAGTGCAGTGCTGTGTGAAGCCGGAATTGGTGATCGCAATCATTTTTTCCAGTCGCTGTTGGTTATATAAGGGTGCCCGAGGCATTGATTACGCCTGAAGAGACCATTCACTCCAGAAAACATTCCACCAGCAGTAGATTGTGAGGTTAACGAAGCAGCAGTGAGATCTCTAAGTGCCTGCAATGAATACTAAGATCTCCAGGGCCTCTTGAAGGAAGCTATTGAAAAAATGGACGCTCCCTTTAAGTGACCTTTCCAGTTTTTGACTGCGTTTATATTTTTGGCTTTTCTTTTTTGTAAAATGTTTTCTCTTTTATCTTACAGATGGAGTAACAATGGAAAGTATTTTGAAGGATGAGCAAGGAGCGGAACAGGAGGTCGATGGCTCACAGAGAAGCGTGACGTCTACGTGCCGAAGAACAAACGAGGTAGACCGCACCAACCTCAGTTATGAGACTCTTATAGAAGCGGACTCTGATTTACTGGAGAATTTGCAGCCGCCTTCCTTGGAAATGCTGACTAATGAAATCGTAAATGCTGGGACCCAGGCCAGCGTATCTCCCCGTCATAAAGATCCGTGTCAAGGATCACTTGACACGTCACCTTCTTATGATAAAACACAAGAAATATGTGATGCCACCTTACTGGGAGATCTACAGTCCTCTCCGGCTATAGTGGAGATTTCCACAGAGGAGAGACATGCTGACACTGAAACAAGACATCCTAAAGAGGAAAGAGAGACCAACTTTAAAGAGCTTGAAGCATCCAGTGATGGTACAGATGAATGGGAGACCGCTAGCGAAGAAAGTGTTGTACTTGACCGAGAACCTTGTGATCCAAAAGAGATCAAAGAGGACATTGGGTCAAATGATCAAGAGATACACAGTGAGAAGGCTGGGCATCATGGTTCAAATACAATCATGGAGAAGGTTGGGCCTCCTGGCCAGGAAATGGTCAATCAAGACCCTGAAATTTTTGGTCATCAGAGCTTAAACGAGGATGCTGGACCTCAAGCTCAGGAGAAGCCTAACGAGGAGGTGGGACTTCATAGTCTTGAGATCGTCAGTGAAGAGACTAAGCCTCATGTTTACGAGAAAGTCAGTGAGGAAAAAAAATCTCATGAGACAGTCAGTATGGAGGCTGAGCCACATGCTCATGAGACAGTCAGTAAGGACATTGGGCTCCATAGTCCTGAGACTATGAATGGTCGGGAGAAAGTCAATGAGGATGCTGGGCTTCATAGTCATGAGACAGTTAGTAAGGTGGCTGGGCATTATGGTGAAGAAATGGTCAGTGAAGACATTGGGCTTCATAGTCATGAAACCATGGCTGAAGACAGGGGGCTTCATGATAAGGAGAGAGTCAATGAGGATGCTGAGAAACATGTTCATGAAACAGTCAGTGATGAGGCTGGGCCTTGTGGTCTTGATGAAAAGGCTGAGCCTCGTTGTCATCAGAACGTTGGTGAAACTGCTTGCCTTCATGGTCATGACACTGTTAGAAAGGATACTGAGATTAATTTTCAGGAAATAGTCAGGGAGGAGGTTGAGCCTCGTGGGCATGAGACAGTGAGGGAGAAGGTTGAGCCTCATGGGCATGAGACAGTGAGGGAGGAGGTTGAAGTTTATGGGCATGAGACGGTCCTGAAAAAGCTTGAGCCTCATAGGCATGAGATGGTCCTGGAAATGCTTGAGCCTCATGGGCATGAGACTGTCATGGAAAAGGTTGAGCCTCATGGGCATGAGACGGTCATGGAAGAGGTTGAGCCTCATGGGCATGAGACGGTCATGGAAGAGGTTGAGCCTCATGGGCATGAGACGGTCATGGAAGAGGTTGAGCCTCATGGGCATGAGACGGTCAGGGAGGAGGTTGAGCCTCATGGGCATGAGACGGTCAGGGAGGAGGTTGAGCCTCATGGGCATGAGACGGTCAGGGAGGAGGTTGAGCCTCATGAGCATGAGACGGTCAGGGAGGAGGTTGAGCCTCATGGGCATGAGATGGTCAGGGAGGAGGTTGAGCCTCATGGCCATGAGACGGTCAGGGAGGAGGTTGAGCCTCATGGGCATGAGACGGTCAGGGAGGAGGCTGAGCCTCATGGCCATGAGATGGTCAGGGAGGAGGTTGAGCCTCATGGCCATGAGACGGTCAGGGAGGAGGTTGAGCCTCATGGGCATGAGACGGTCAGGGAGGAGGTTGAGCCTCATGGGCATGAGACGGTCAGGGAGGAGGTTGAGCCTCATGGCCATGAGACGGTCAGGGAGGAGGTGGAGCCTCATGCGCATGAGATGGTGAGGGAGGAGGTGGAGCCTCATGCGCATGAGATGGTGAGGGAGGAGGTTGAGCGTCATGGGCATGAGACGTTTGGGGAGGTGGTTGAAACTCATGGGCATGAGACAGTCGGTGAGAAAGTTGAGCCTCATGAGCATGAGGTGGTCAGGGAAGAGGATGAGCCTCATGAGCATGAGGTGGTCAAGGAAGAAGAGGTTGAGCCTCATGGCCATGAGATGGTCATGGCGGAGACTTTGCCTTTTGGTATAGAGATGTCCAGTAAAGAGGCTGAGCCTGGACATGTAGAGACAGATGTCAGGGAGGCCTCACTTTATAATCTGGAGACATATGATGGTAATACCAGGTCTTGTGCTCTGGATATTGTTAGTGAGGAGACTGAGCTTCATAGTCATGTGATTAGCAATGAGGAAAGCGCTGGGCCTCTTGTTCATGAAACAGTTAGTCATTTGAATATGTATCCTAATGAGAAGACAGAGTTAGTTAGGCCTTTAGGTAACGAGACTGTAAGGGACTTGACAAGGCCTTATGAGAGTAATGTAGATCAAGAGGTCCAGGACAATGAGACAGTCGGGGGGCTGGAGGGTGCAGAGTTTGATAAAGAATGTAGAACAGGTCTTAATAAGGACATTATAAGTGCCGTTCCTGACCAGACATGGGATGGTAATATAGTAATGGAGTACGGAGGAAGCTCAGACGATAAAAAAGAGACTTTAATAACAGAGTGTCAGAATGAAAATGAAATGAATAGTGTTGAAAAACTACAGTCCGTTACAGAGGAGATCGAGAGTGAAGGTGTCATTAAAGAGCCGTTCAGTGATGGAACACAAAGTGATCAAGAAAGAGATCCTCCCAAGGCTCAGGAAGTCTACAGAGAAAGGATCAATGAAGAAGTCTCGAATGACGAAGGTTTCGAAACCTTTCATGAAGATACAAAGCTTAAAGAAATTCAAGAAGTCTACGAAGGAACAGACAGTCAAGAGATGCAGGACATTTATAAAGAGACTTTCACGGAAAGCACTACATTACAAGAGACACCTGACTCTGAGGCTACACATGTATTAGATATAACTTCCGAGATATCGGAAAGAACGAAGGAAATCGCGAGTGAGGAAAGAATCGACATTGAATCATCCAATCAAGAAGGAGAAATGGCAGATATACAAGCTCAGATGATCTCTAATGAAGATTGTGAAAGCAATGATGAGCTCTATGAAGCTTCAAGAGTCCTCGAAATATCCAGTAAACATGTCCTTGGTATTGAGAATCTCATAGAGACTGATGTAGGGCCTTCTGAAGATCTTCCATATGTATTGAACCAAGAGACACTAAAAACTCCAGTATTTATTGATGAGAAATCCAGTTCTATAGAGGATACAAGAAACAAACTGGATGTTGGTAGTCCACCACTGATGGACGAAATACAACAAGTGGACTATGTAGAGATTTTACAGGGAATTGAAACCCACTCTATAGATCCGGAAAATATAGGATCTACAGATACCCAAAATGAACCTTATGACAACCTACGTGTGGACTACAACGAGGAATCAATGGTCCAAGTTGGAATTACTGATGGCCAAAGAATTGGGGAGCCATATCTACCCCTATCGGAAATACTTATAGAACAAAGCAATGACTCAAACGATGACTTCAGCACTGGTCTCCAGAATGAGCGGTTAGGTGGTCCAGAGCCACACAGGGAAGAAACGACAACTCTGGAAATGTCGGACTCTTACAGTAGACCAAGTCTCTCACACGTGGATCTAAGCACTCAAAAAGTTCTACGGGATGAGCTTGATAATTATAAACTAGATTTTTTTCCCATCACATTGAAGGGCATTGGGATTGTATCTAGAAATGCAGATGAACTCGATTTAAGAAGTAAATCTCATGATTTAATGCTACAGACTATAGACACAGAATGTATAGCTGAAAAAGAAACCACCAAATTACCTCCAGAAGAATCGATCCACCAAGAAACTATTTTGGGTGATAGTCATTCCGCGACTGACCTTGGCCAAGACACGACGACTCTTAGTTCAGAATCTGCAAAAACCACAGATAAAGACTTAGAAAGTATAAAACATTTAAGAAGACAGCGAAGTAATACAGATCCATACTTGAATCGTGACCAAGAAGAAAAATTACCATCTGTCTCCAACAGCGAAGGATCTTCCAGGGGTAGACTGAGAAGTGTAACACCTCCTTGTGACAAATTTACCTCTTCTTACACCCCTACCTCAACAAATACTCTGGAGCAAACCCCAACTTCTATTTTCTATACAACTCCAGATGAAAAGGAAATTTCACATCGGGCAAAGGAACATACGTTCTTCCCTACACAGATATTTAACCCTATGCTTCTGTTAGGCCACACGCAAGAATCTGGGTTCTACCAGAAAGCGAACATTCGACAGGGCAAAATAGAAAATCCAAGTCATGATCGTGAAGAAGATCCAGTTTTTCTGCACGTCCAGAACCCTGAAAGCATTGATAGCGAACCCAAAATATCAACTGAAGAACCCTCTAATATCAAGACAATGCTGCATCCTTCAAGTGGGCCTGTGTGGCTTCCTCCTCAACCTACACGTTATGCGGGTGGGATAAACGACATTCGATCTCTTCAATCTCAAGAGAATCCTTTGATGAGACGAGCCACCATAAGGCACAAGAAAAGCAACGTTGGGGCTAAACCAACTACCAAAAGGTTTAGTAACCCAAACCTACCCACCATCCCTCAAAGAGATGATCCAATGGGACCAATAACAAGGAACTTGCCAAGGGTCCAACCAATGAATATCAGCAAGATCCAAATTTCCTCTAGACAAAGGCAATTGCCCCTCCAGCAAAAGATTTCAGAGGAGACTGGTCAATCGAGAGGTTCATCTTCCATGGCAACTGTAAGAGGTAGGTGGTGGGGAAATATTATCCTGCCTCAAGAACGCTATGATTAGTGACTGGCGAATAGTAACCATTCGTGTTTGGATTATTCATAACGAATACCAAAGTCCTATTCCGGTATTCATCATGAATAATGAACCTAATGCAGGTCAATGGGGAACACAAGCAGTTATCTTGCCCTGCCGAATACTGGAAAAGTCCTCGGTATTAGGGAAGACTAATCCGAACATGAATAGTTACTGTTCACCAATCACTGCTTATACGAGTACCGAGCACCCGAGCATGGTAGTGCCCGCTCATCACTAGTTACGAGTACCGAGCACCCAAGCATGGTAGTGCCCGCTCATCACTAGTTACCAGTACTGAGCACCCGAGCATGGTAGTGCCCGCTCATCACTAGTTACGAGTACCGAGCACCCGAGCATGGTAGTGCCCGCTCATCACTAGTTACGAGTACCGAGCACCCAAGCATGGTAGTGCCCGCTCATCACTAGTTACCAGTACTGAGCACCCGAGCATGGTAGTGCCCGCTCATCACTAGTTACGAGTACCGAGCACCCGAGCATGGTAGTGCCCGCTCATCACTAGTTACCAGTACTGAGCACCCGAGCATGGTAGTGCCCGCTCATCACTAGTTACGAGTACCGAGCACCCGAGCATGGTAGTGCCCGCTCATCACTAGTTACCAGTACTGAGCACCCGAGCATGGTAGTGCCCGCTCATCACTAGTTACTAGTACTGAGCACCCGAGCATGGTAGTGCTCGCTCATCACTAGTTACCAGTACTGAGCACCCGAGCATGGTAGTGCCCGCTCATCAGTAGTTACCTGTACTGAGCACCTGAGCATGGTAGTGCCCGCTCATCAGTAGTTACCTGTACTGAGCACCCGAGCATGGTAGTGCCCGCTCATCAGTAGTTACCTGTACTGAGCACCCGAGCATGGTAGTGCCCGCTCATCACTAGTTACCTGTACTGAGCACTCGAGCATGGTAGTGCCCGCTCATCACTAGTTACCTGTACTGAGCACCCGAGCATGGTAGTGCCCGCTCATCACTAGTTACTAGTACTGAGCACCCGAGCATGGTAGTGCCCGCTCATCACTAGTTACGAGTACCGAGCACCCAAGCATGGTAGTGCCCGCTCATCACTAGTTACCAGTACTGAGCACCCGAGCATGGTAGTGCCCGCTCATCACTAGTTACGAGTACCGAGCACCCGAGCATGGTAGTGCCCGCTCATCACTAGTTACCAGTACTGAGCACCCGAGCATGGTAGTGCCCGCTCATCACTAGTTACGAGTACCGAGCACCCGAGCATGGTAGTGCCCGCTCATCACTAGTTACCAGTACTGAGCACCCGAGCATGGTAGTGCCCGCTCATCACTAGTTACTAGTACTGAGCACCCGAGCATGGTAGTGCTCGCTCATCACTAGTTACCAGTACTGAGCACCCGAGCATGGTAGTGCCCGCTCATCAGTAGTTACCTGTACTGAGCACCTGAGCATGGTAGTGCCCGCTCATCAGTAGTTACCTGTACTGAGCACCCGAGCATGGTAGTGCCCGCTCATCAGTAGTTACCTGTACTGAGCACCCGAGCATGGTAGTGCCCGCTCATCACTAGTTACCTGTACTGAGCACTCGAGCATGGTAGTGCCCGCTCATCACTAGTTACCTGTACTGAGCACCCGAGCATGGTAGTGCCCGCTCATCACTAGTTACGAGTACCGAGCACCCGAGCATGGTAGTGCCCGCTCATCACTAGTTACGAGTACCGAGCACCCAAGCATGGTAGTGCCCGCTCATCACTAGTTACCAGTACTGAGCACCCGAGCATGGTAGTGCCCGCTCATCACTAGTTACGAGTACCGAGCACCCGAGCATGGTAGTGCCCGCTCATCACTAGTTACCAGTACTGAGCACCCGAGCATGGTAGTGCCCGCTCATCACTAGTTACGAGTACCGAGCACCCGAGCATGGTAGTGCCCGCTCATCACTAGTTACCAGTACTGAGCACCCGAGCATGGTAGTGCCCGCTCATCACTAGTTACTAGTACTGAGCACCCGAGCATGGTAGTGCTCGCTCATCACTAGTTACCAGTACTGAGCACCCGAGCATGGTAGTGCCCGCTCATCAGTAGTTACCTGTACTGAGCACCTGAGCATGGTAGTGCCCGCTCATCAGTAGTTACCTGTACTGAGCACCCGAGCATGGTAGTGCCCGCTCATCAGTAGTTACCTGTACTGAGCACCCGAGCATGGTAGTGCCCGCTCATCACTAGTTACCTGTACTGAGCACTCGAGCATGGTAGTGCCCGCTCATCACTAGTTACCTGTACTGAGCACCCGAGCATGGTAGTGCCCGCTCATCACTAGTTACTAGTACTGAGCACCCGAGCATGGTAGTGCCCGCTCATCACTAGTTACCTGTATTGAGCACCCGAGCATGGTAGTGCCCGCTCATCACTAGTTACGAGTATAGAGCACCCGAGTATGGTAGTGCCCGCTCATCACTAGTTACGAGTATAGAGCACCCGAGCATGGTAGTGCCCGCTCATCACTAGTTACCAGTACTGAGCCCCCGAGCATGGTAGTGCCCACTCATCACTAGTTACCAGTACTGAGCACCCGAGCATGGTAGTGCCCGCTCATCACTAGTTACCAGTACTGAGCACCTGAGCATGGTAGTGCCCACTCATCACTAGTTACCAGTACTGAGCCCCCGAGCATGGTAGTGCCCACTCATCACTAGTTACCAGTACTGAGCACTCGAGCATGGTAGTGTCTGCTCATCACTAGTTACGAGTACTGAGCACCCGAGCATGGTAGTGCCCGCTCATCACTAGTTACGAGTACAGAGCACCTGAGCATGGTAGTGCCCGCTCATCACTAGTTACCAGTACAGAGCACCTGAGCATAGTAGTGCCCGCTCATCACTAGTTACCAGTACAGAGCACCCGAGCATGGTAGTGTCCGCTCATCACTAGTTACGAGTACTGAGCACCCGAGCATGGTAGTGCCCGCTCATCACTAGTTACCAGTACTGAGCACCCGAGCATGGTAGTGCCCGCTCATCACTAATCTACAACTGTCTGAAATTTCAAAAACTGTTAAGTTAATGTGACATCCCATTTGTTGTCAAAGTTCCTACTTTTACTTTTTATCTGTTTGAGGAAAATTGGGGAACAACCATTATGGTCACCATTACAACTTCTACACTTGGTACTTCTCCTGAGAGGAACATATAGCTTTTGTAGTGTTAGGCTGTGTACACAAGGTGCGTTTTTGCCACTTTTTTGCCTTGTTGTTTTTTTTTTTTCTTATAGATTTTTTTGGAATTTGTGAGGAAATCCTGGTGCCAGCAAATTCTGAAGTGCAGTGCATATGTTCAGGATTTTCTCCTTGCAGATTTTGTTGCAGAAAAATCGTGTCAATTTTTTCTGCGTCTTTCCTGAATTTTCACCATTTAAAGCAATGAAAAAAAAAGCAACAAATTGAGGCAAAAAAACGCTGCAAAAACATTTTTTTTTTTCTGCAGCGTTCTTCCTGCCAGATTGTCAGCAGCCAAATATACAATGTGTGCACATAGCCTTAGCGTGCATCTCCACTATCCTGATCTGTGGAAGGATGGGAATGCTCATTTGTCAATAATCAGCTAAACGTGGCTTCTTTTTCAGCCACGGGCCGGCTAGTGTAAATGCAGCCTTGGATGTATAAGGTAGCACTCGGATGACGCTGGATACTTGGTGGTTTTCTGTTCTGTGCTGCTTTTGAATGCCCATAATGTAGTTGTAAAGTGGCTTAATAGGCCATCCCTAGCCTAATCTTAACCCTTTAGGCTATATGCGCACGCTGCGTTTTTGTTGCGTTTTTGACGCGTTTTTGGTGCAGTTTTGCTGTCAGAAAGTTCCCACTTTTGACTTCCCAGCAAAGTCTAGGAGAATTCAGATTTGCTGTACGCACATTGCGGTTTATCACAAACTTCTAACAAACTGCAGCATCTTCTATCTTTTTGCGTTTTGTCCCTGCGTTTCTCACTAGCGTTGGGAGAACTAGTGACTGTCCGGGTGCCGGTTCCGTTTAATCTATGTAGACCAGAATCCGACACAAAGGGTGTAGGAGCAAGCGCTTCATACTTACTGAGTCACCTGGAGCGGCTGTCATACTACCGCTGCAGCAGCTCATTCTTCTTTCAGGGCCTCCCATTACTAATCTAGGGCTTAATGGTAGCTGTGAGCTGCTATTTACCTCTTAATTACCCAGATTGCCACCGTACGAGGGCAATAGGAGAGACCCGTATAAAGTGCTGGGATTGTCGCAGCTAATGGATGCGACAATCCTGGGCAACTGCAAGCTGTTATTTTTTGGCTGGGGGGGGCCAATAAGCATGGGTCTCGCCAGCCTGAGAATACCAGCCTTCAGCTCTCTGGATTTATCTTGGCTAGTTATCATTGGGGGGGACCATATATCTGTGTTTTTTTTTTTTATTTAAATGATTTATTTAAATAATTTAAAAAAGCCGCATGCACTTCCTTCTATTTTGATACACAGCCAAGATAAGGGCACGACTGGGGGCTGCAGCCTGTGGGCTTTACCTGTTCTGGATATCATAATATGAATTATGGGGGGACCCCTCGCTAAATATTTCATTTATTTTTACTGTACGCTATAGACCTACAGACCAGGTCTATGATTGGAAGCGTCAGATGGGCTGTCACACAGGCTGGGGGCGCTGTCTGACTGCAACCAATCAGATACCAGTGGGTGGGGGAAGCAGTGAATATGCATGAGCCTAATGAGCGGCCGTGAGAGCAGTGTACAGCCGTGCTGGTGACTCAGTAAGTATAGTATGCTCACTTTATTTTTTTTTTTCTTTATTTTTACTTTATTTTTTATTTTTATTTATTTTTTTTTTTAATTTCCTGAATGCTGGATCCAGATCAATACCCGGAATTCCCTGTGTATTCCGGCCCAGGCCCGTCACTCGGGTGCCTTTGAACCCGTGGGGGTGGAACTTCAGTCTTGTCCGCCCATCACTTTAATTTTCACAAAAAAACGCAGAATCATTCCAAGCGGGGTTTTTTTCCACATTTCCAGGCTCCCTGAGACAAGGTGCAGCTTTCATGTCTCAAAGGTTCACTTTTTTGTGACAACAAAACTGCAGCGTGCGCTTGTAGCCTTTTGCCGCTTTCACATTGTCTTTTTACCTACGTTCACTGGTCCCGTCGGGGCATCTGTCCGAACCCCCCCCCCACCGCAAAATGTGTTTCGGACTCGTGCCGATGGCCATTGACTATAATGGAGCAGACGAAGTCAGCGTGAGCTCCATTGTAGTCAATGGCCCTGTCGGCGCATGCATCCGAAACACGGAAGGGGGAGGGGGGGGGTTTGGACAGATGCCCTGACGGGACCAGTGAATGTAGATGGAAACGCAATGTGAAAGCGGCCTTATACATCTATCTATTCTCCCGTGTTACCTAAACTGGCCACAAGATGGCGACATTCCTATACGTCTTGTAGCTAAACCCCTATATCTCTGAGTAACGTCCTACTGCACATTAACATGGCACTGTAGATATAAAATATACATGACACCCAACATCCACATCACAGGGCTCAGCCACTCTCTACAGCGGGGTAAGGAGAATGAGGGTATTACTGCCCGGCGTGTGTATATATAATATGGCTGTAGTTACACTTTATATACAGACAAATGTGTTATTTCTTTGCAGAGGAAGGACCCCACACAATCAAAGAGGAGCCCCCCAACACTCCCGAATCTGTGCTGCTAAGGTACGTCCTCCTGCTGAGCCCCCCCCATGGTGCTCCCCTAAAACTCACCATGAGCTACGTCCCAGCTGATAGAAAAATGTACAAAAATAATTGTACTGCAGCAAAGTGTGCACGAAATGTGGAGCTTCTGTGTGTAATGCCCAGCCACAACCCAGGCAAATGTATCACTGTCTATCAGGAGTGGTCACATGTCGTATTATAGCTAATCTTCTGCTGGGAATGCAGCTCTGGAGGTTAATACAGGAGGTAACTCAGCATCAGTAATGTAATGTATGTACACAGTGACTGCACCAGCAGAATAGTGAGCGCTGCTCTGGAGTATAATACAGGATGTAACTCAGGATCAGTAATATAATGTATGTACACAGTGACTGCACCAGCAGAATAGTGAGTGCAGCTCTGGAGTATAATACAGGAGGTAACTCAGGATCAGTAATGTAATGTATGTACACAGTGACTGCACCAGCAGAATAGTGAGTGCAGCTCTGGAGTATAATACAGGAGGTAACTCAGGATCAGTAATGTAATGTATGTACACAGTGACTGCACCAGCAGAATAGTGAGTGCAGCTCTGGAGGATAATACAGGAAGTAACTCTGGATCAGTAATGTAATGTATGTACACAGTGACTGCACCAGCAGAATAGTGAGCGCTGCTCTGGAGTATAATACAGGAGGTAACTCAGGATCAGTAATGTAATGTATGTACACAGTGACTGCACCAGCAGAATAGTGAGTGCAGCTCTGGAGTATAATACAGGAGGTAACTCAGGATCAGTAATGTAATGTATGTACACAGTGACTGCACCAGCAGAATAGTGAGTGCAGCTCTGGAGTATAATACAGGAGGTAACTCAGGATCAGTAATGTAATGTATGTGCACAGTGACTGCACCAGCAGAATAGTGAGTGCAGCTCTGGAGTATAATACAGGAGGTAACTCAGGATCAGTAATATAATGTATGTACACAGTGACTGCACCAGCAGAATAGTGAGTGCAGCTCTGGAGTATAATACAGGAGGTAACTCAGCATCAGTAATGTAATGTATGTACACAGTGACTGCACCAGCAGAATAGTGAGTGCAGCTCTGGAGGATAATACAGGAAGTAACTCTGGATCAGTAATGTAATGTATGTGCACAGTGACTGCAGCAGCAGAATAGTGAGTACAGCTCTGGTCCTGATATAATGGAGCGGTGTATCCCTGCAGTCAGTTTTCCCTTCAGCGATACTTGTATATATTCCCCATCAGACTGATCCCAATGTCAGGGGATATATATATAACATATTGATTATCTGAGCCGCCTGTAATTGGTGCCGTTTTTTCCTCTTTAGAGGGTCCCGCAGTAAGACCGCAGCCCCCTCCTCGGAGTCATCGCAGAGTATCCACCGGCGTTACTCCACATTCATTAACTCCTGTAAGTTGTCTGGAGGCGTTTTTGGGGTAATCCTCTGATACAATGTATCTATCTCTGAAGTCGTCTTGTTCTCGCCCCGGCAGCGAATCTTCTGTATCAGGAGTACAGCGACGTGGCTCTGAACCAGGAGATCCAAAGGCAGAAACCGGGCAACTCCCCGGCGGAGGACATCCAGCCCAGCTCCCCCCGAGCGCGGAGGAGGGTCCTGTCCTCCCAGGAGTCCTACCTGCAGCGGCTCTCCATCTCCTCCGCTGACTCTCTATGGCAGGACATCCCGAAAATCCGGGACAGCGTCACCTTCCTATCAATGACCCGGGAGGAGCAGAAGCTGCAGGAGGTGTGAGGCTACAACTGTCACATCTGTCACATATTGGTGTTACACTGCTATGGGGGATCTGTGGATGACTCTCTATTATGGGGGATCCGTGGATGATGCTCTGTTATGGGGGATCTGTGGATGATGCTCTGTTATGGGGGATCTGTGGATGATGCTCTGTTATGGGGGATCTGTGGATGACGCTCTGATATGGGGGATCTGTGGGTGACTCTCTGTTATGGGGGATCTGTGGATGCTCTGTTATGGGGGATCTGTGGATGCTCTGTTATGGGGGATCTGTGGATGATGCTCTGTTATGGGGGATCTGTGGATGACGCTCTGTTATGGGGGATCTGTGGATGACGCTCTGATATGGGGGATCTGTGGGTGACTCTCTGTTATGGGGGATCTGTGGATGCTCTGTTATGGGGGATCTGTGGATGCTCTGTTATGGGGATCTGTGGATGCTCTGTTATGGGGGATCTGTGGGTGACGCTCTGTTATGGGGATCTGTGGATGACACTGTTATGAGGGATCTGTGGATGATCCTCTGTTATGGGATATCTGGGGATAACGCTCTGTTATGGGGATCTGTGGAGGATGCTCTGTTATGGGGGATCTGTGTGGATGATCCTCTGTTATGGGGGATCTGTGGATGACGCTGTGTTATGGGGGGATCTGTGGATGACGCTGTGTTATGGGGGAATCTGTGGATGACACTCTGTTATGGGGGATCTGCGGATGACGCTCTGTTATGGGGGATCTGTGGATGACGCTCTGTTATGGGGATCTGTGGGTGACTCTCTGTTATGGGGGATCTGTGGATGACGCTCTGTTATGGGGGATCTGTGGATGACGCTCTGTTATGGGGATCTGTGGATGACGCTCTGTTATGGGGATCTGTGGAGGATGCTCTGTTATGGGGGATCTGTGGAGGATCCTCTGTTATGGGGGATCTGTGGATGATGCTGTGTTATGGGGGGATCTGTGGATGATGCTCTGTTATGGGGGATCTGTGGGATGACGCTCTGTTATGGAGGATCTGTGGATGATGCCCTGCTATTGGGGGATGATCTGCGGAGGAGGGAGCCCCGTTAGTGGGGGGGATCTGTGGAGGAGAGCGCCCCGTTATGGGGGGGGGGATCTGTGGAGGAGGGAGCCCCGTTATTGGGGGGGGATCTGTGCAGGAGGGCGCCCCGTTATGGGGGGTGATCTGTGGAGGAGGGCACCCCGTTATGGGGAGAGGATCTGTGGAGGAGGGCGCGCCGTTATGGGGGGGGGAATCTGTGGAGGAGGGCGCCCCGTTATGGGGGGGGATCTGTGGAGGAGGGCACCCCGTTATGGGGAGAGGATCTGTGGAGGAGGGCGCGCCGTTATGGGGGGGGGGAATCTGTGGAGGAGGGCGCCCCGTTATGGGGGGGGATCTGTGGAGGAGGGCACCCCGTTATGGGGAGAGGATCTGTGGAGGAGGGCGCGCCGTTATGGGGGGGGGGAAATCTGTGGAGGAGGGCGCCCCGTTATGGGGAGAGGATCTGTGGAGGAGGGCGCGCCGTTATGGGGGGGGGGAATCTGTGGAGGAGGGCGCGCCGTTATGGGGGGGGGGAATCTGTGGAGGAGGGCGCCCTGTTATGGGGGGGCATCTGTGGAGGAGGGCACCCCGTTATGGGGGGGCGATCTGTGGAGGAGGGCGCACCGTTATTAGGGGTGATCGGCGGAGGACGCGCCGTTATGGGGGAGGATCTGCGGATGACACCCTGCCATGGGGGTGATCTGCGGAGGATGCACCGTTATGGGGGGTGATCTGCGGAGGATGCGCCGTTATGGGGGGTGATCTGCGGAGGACGCGCCGTTATGGGGGAGGATCTGCAGATGACACCCTGCCATGGGGGGTGATCTGCGGAGGATGCACCGTTATGGGGGGTGATCTGTGGTGAAGGATTACCATACATATGTCATGGAT